>NC_047675.1:20111613-20465988 GCF_011762505.2 Arvicanthis niloticus | reverse complement strand
AATATGTAGGGATACATATATATAGGGCAGGCACAAAGCAGAGCAATAACCCTAGTACTGGCATAAGCTGGCTACTTTTATACCTTTAAACAAATTACTTTTTAGTTGGCACTCTCTTTAATGTCAGAAGGAAATGAGACCTTAGAAGATTCAAATGACTATCAATGGAGCAAGCCTAAAGTAACTAAACCAACCATGAATCCAGGTTTGCTCTTTCCCCTCTGATGTATTCTCATGTTTTCTTGACCATCAGGACACTCATCCTCACCACCCGTGGTGGACACCACTCAAGGCAAAGTCCTGGGGAAGTACATCAGCTTAGAAGGATTTGAACAGCCAGTGGCCGTCTTCCTGGGAGTCCCCTTTGCCAAGCCCCCTCTTGGATCCCTGAGGTTTGCTCCACCACAGCCTGCAGAGCCCTGGAGCTTCGTGAAGAATGCCACCTCCTACCCTGCTATGTAAGCCACAGGGATGGGAACTCTTTCCATGGGTATGTGCTGTGGGAAACATGTAATGTTAATTGGGGGTTTCTACCATGCCTTGGATCATTTAGTTCCTAGATAGAAGACATAAAAACTTTAAATTTATAGTAAGATTTTAAAGCACTAGAGCGGGGTAGGTATCTCATCTCTAAGTTATTTTTTTACTATTATATCTATAACCCTGAGATATAATTTTACATCTTCTTCCTGGGCTGTTCTCACACCAATTGTCCAGCCCTCATGATTTATCATGATTTATCATTTCATGATTTATCTCCCCAATGGCATCTTATCCTCTTTCCACATTCTCTCCTATCTCTTTTCCCTCTCCTGCTTTGTCTCCTCCTGCTTCAGACACCAAGCCCAGGAACTGAAATTCTGTTACCTCTCTTCCCACTATGGGCTGTAGGCATCACTATTGACAAATCAAGGATAATTTGGGAGACAAGTTTACATAGCATCACTTGCTATACCTGAGGATCTCCTCTTCCCTGAGTCAAAAAGAGCCAGTATTTAGCTTTACAATACATAGATAGCAACACACCAAACCTCACTGTGAGATCTCGGTGATGTAGGATGGAGACAAGGCAATCCTCTGACTAACTATATTAACAGCAATTACTGGTATCCCTGAGAGCATCATGAGTCCTTTTAGTTGAAAAGTACTTTTGTAGTTTTCCAAACCCTTTACTTAGCATAAACTTACTGAGAACCTATGGTGAAAAAGTAATGTTGTTGATTTTCAGAAACCACTAAGGGAAATAAAACTGTACTTGTTAATCTTTTATCCTATTTAATGGAAAGAGAAAATGAGAAGTATGTGGATCAAATATATAATATCCTAGAATATCCTCAATGATTTGGAGAATAGTAATTGATCAGATGAGGGGAATGAGAAGTGAGATGCTATATTATTCTGATTTTAACTTTAGTGTTGCTTAGGAGTGTGGTGGATGTGGACTTGTTGGTGAAGAGAATAGTAAAGATGACTGCAAGTTCTCACACCCAGATCTACCTAGTTACCTACTCACAAGCAATTATCAAGGGTTTGATACATCACCACTGGCAACTGAGTGAACAAGCCTAAGTATTCCAGATGGCCTCACAGCCACCTCAGAGAACCTCAAACACCTACAAATGTCAGATCAGACAGCATTTGTGTCTTCCCCAAGGTTTCTCTGAGAGTGTCCAAGATTCTGAGCCTGTCTGCCTTCTTACCATCCAATGCCTTTCAACAGCAAATTATATCTGCTATGTGCTACATTTACATTATGCATGCAAAGTAAGACAGTATTATCACACACACACACATACACAGAGAGAGAGAGAGAAGTGAAAGAGAGTTACAATTGTGTGCAACTCAACAGCTCAGAGAGAACTGCTATTAACAATTGAGTTCATGCTTTCAAGGCCTTTGTCTGTATAAATAAAACAGAGCTCATAAATACAGTGTTGGAGGTAACCTGGCACATTCATATATATGCATCAGCATCCTTTCAATATATATGTCTGTGGTAGGAAAATGTATTTTATATTATAATATATAATATATAATATAATTGTATGTGGTAACTATATACATATATAACATAATAATAAAATAAGGTTATATTTGACATGTGAATTTATATTTTGTGAATACCATGCACTATTCTGAGTGATGTAGTTTCCCTACAGAACAGAGAATTAGGCATTCCCAGGACAGAGATTTAGGCATCTCTACTTTTGATGTGGTTTGTGTCTTGCTGGCCCTACACAGCATCACTTCTACACATCAGTGATGGTGATAGCACACCATCTCATTGCCAAGAGACATGGACTGTTGCTTATAATCTACCTGAAGTGTAAACACTGCCTAACATGATATTCCTGCCTCTGTGTCCTTGAGCCAGCTGTCAAACCGCTCTCTGCCTCCAATTCCTCAGCTGTAAAACAAAAACAATAATAGATGCCTGAGGCTGAACTGACCTTAAATGGCTTCATATACAAGGAGAACCTGAATATCTTCCTAATACTCTGGGAGAACTCAGTAACTGCTCTCAATCCCATGCTACACTGTAACTTTAAGAGCCTTTTCCAGAAGTTGACATTAGGTGTTGGAACAGGAAGATGTTGGACCTTAGCAGGCCACACAGCAAGACCTTTGGAGACTTTGCTCACTCTACCTGAACCTGGAAGCTTGGGGTCAAATTAGGAAAGGAATTTACATTAGGCCACACAGCACATCATGTCTGAGACAGGGCCAGAATTTAGCTTCCCTGAGGTTCTCCCACTACAATGCCCTTCCCTATCTCAATCTACAACAGGCTGCCTATCATTGTATGTAACTCTCTTGGTTAATGAATGTCTTCTGAGAACTATAAAGCATGTCTACCTGGTGGAAAAGCATACTCAACTGTGGACCACCTAAGCCAAGAAGGACAAAGCCCTGTTCAGGCACTGCAGGAAGTAACATCTCCTGAGGGGTGGGGGGGTGGGGGGTCACCAGTTATCTTACTCCTTGGTCCAGAAAATCCCAAAATACTCAAGGTAGAAAAGATGTACCAATTGCTCCTCCCTCCATAGGACTTAGAGACCCTAGAGATTTCCAGGGCTCCCACCTCTCACATGGCAATGACTCCAGGGAAATAATAGGAACTACTTTTATAGATTCAAATCTCTCAGTGCATGATCAGGCCTGGATGCCATGCTCAGTCTGGTGGAATCTCAGACATTCTCTCCCCTCCCAGGTGCTCCCAAGAGGCATCTATGGCACAGCTATTCTCAGATATGTTCAACACCAAAAAGGAGAGTGTACCTCTTGAGTTTTCTGAAGACTGTCTCTACCTGAATATTTACACTCCTGCCGACTTGACAAAAAACAGTCAATTGCCAGTAAGTGTTGGAACCATTGGTCCATACTTTAAGTCTGAGCATCTAGATCTTCTGTGGGATTAGAAGGTAATAAAGGCAGCAGGGGTCAGGAGCACATAGGTCAGAAGTGATTCAGGGACCACAGCTTCCTTCCAATTTTCACTTGAGTTTCTTTCCAAGTGATGTCAGACTTTTGTAGAGAGCACTTATACAGCTCATATGGAATTTCCCAAGTCTTCACAGGACGGAAGGAAAAGAATGGCTAATCTTCTTATGAGAATCCTATCCACATGGCAGTTAAGTCATGATTTTCCT
This sequence comes from Arvicanthis niloticus, assembly GCF_011762505.2. NCBI lineage: Eukaryota > Metazoa > Chordata > Mammalia > Rodentia > Muridae > Arvicanthis > Arvicanthis niloticus. Next base: position 20,462,338 of record NC_047675.1, on the reverse strand, counting down.
ATAAATTCACAACTGGGAGGAATCTTAGGGGAAAACAAAATAACCCTACATTATACAGATAGAGAAACTGAGGTTCTGGTAGGGAAAAATAATAGGGCACCAGAAAGGAGAACCTCTACACCACTTCATAGATATTTGCATGTGTAATCTTACCTCCAATTAATTATAAGGCCAGGACCAAACCTTTGTGTTTATGAGATTAACTACCCATCTAAGCATTTTCAGTGCTTTGCTTTACTGTTAAGCTAAATTAACTTAGTAATATGAATCCAGTAGGGGTGTAAAATGAGATTAACTTTAGTCAAGTGAAATTTAGTTTTATGAAAATTTTACGAATACTAAAATTTAAGTTGTTTTTTGCGAACCACTAGAATGGAATGGGATCATATAGAATTCGAGTTATGTCCTTAATGCTTTTGGGGTTTGGCAATAAGATGAGGGAAAGTGGTTTTGGTAAGTGGTTTTCAGGTATGCTATAATTATATGTCTATCAAGCATTAATCTATAGTCTTTGGTGAACTGGATATGAGGATTAATGACACTTGAATGAGAAGTCCAGCTACAAGATAAGTTGACCTTCATACCTTGATGGCTATGCTGAGTCACAGCATCCTAAAAATTAAAAAATATCAAATGCATGACACCACAGTTACGTTGGGCATTGGTTGATTAGACCCGATACCATCGAGATGTCTTATTTAACAGGGACATACGGGCGATAACGCAATTGTTGGCCCTGAAGTAAGAACCAGATGTCTGATAAAGTTTCAAGTCTAGCTACCCACAAGCTTAATGGGCCCAGAGCGAGAAGAGGGGCATAGGTGGGTGGGTTGTTGGTTTCATGGAGGATGGTAGAAATATAGACTAAATGTGGAGGGGGTAGTCATATGGAAGAGAAGAGTTTATGACTTAATGGTGTATGTATGATAACACAGATATGTCCTTAAAACATTAATTAAGATGTGTAGGTCTTAATAGTCATGGTTGATAGAATTTAAGTTGAGTTTAGTGTAATGTCTTGATGCATTAATAGTATTTAGTTGCTTATATGCCAGGGGTAAATAAGTTAATGTATAATATACATAAACGTTCTATTGTACTATGTAATTTTATGTACTGTGTCAAGACGTAGTTTAATTAGAATATCAGCTTTGGGTGTTGATGGTGGGGAGATACATTCCTTCTTCTTGATGCCTTGAGAGAATAGGCTCCTCATTTTTGGTTTACAAGACCAAAGTAATGTTTATACCATCAGGGCATGAACTTCATTTTAATATTTTGTCTTCAATAATACCTGAAATTGGCATTAGGATGAGGATAATGGAGAAGTAGCTAATGGAAGCCAATTAACCAATAATGATGAATGGGTGTTCTATGGGTTGACCTCCGATTCAGGTTAAGACAAGTAGGTTTACTACTAGAATTCAATATAGGGTTTGGGTGATTGGGTGAAAAATTAGGCTACATTGTTTTGAGGTGTGGAGAAAAGATAGGAAAGCTAAGATTACAATAGATAGGATTAGGGCTAATACACCTCCTAACTTATTACGAATGGAACAAAGGATAGTGGAGGCAAATAGGAAATACCATTCTGGTTTAATATGGCGAAGAGTGTTGAGTGGGTTAGCTGGCATGTAGTTGTCAGGGTCCCCTAATAGGTCTGGAAAAAATAATACTAGGATTATTTAGACTAGAATTATGATTAGGACTCCTAGGATATCCTTGATAGTATAATATGGGTGAAATGGGATTTTGTCTGAGTCTGAATTTAGGCGGGTTGGATTGTTTGAGCCTGTTTCTCGGAGGAATAGTAGGTGAACAATTACAAGAGCTGTAATAATGAATGGTAAAATGAAATGGACTGCGAAGAAGCGGGTTAGGGTAGCTTTGTCTACTGAGAAGCTGCCTCAGATTCATGCTACTAGGGTGGCACCAATGTATGCAATGGCTGAAATTAGGTTTGTAATTACTGTTGCCCCTCAGAATGATATTTGTCCTCATGGAAGTACATAACCTATAAATGCAGTTGCTATAACTGCAAGTAACAGAATTACACCGATATGTCATGTTTCTAGGAATGTGTAAGATTCATAATATATACCTCGTTCCACATGGAGGAATAAGCAGATGAAGAATATTGAAGCTCTATTTGCATGTATATATCGAATTAACCATCTGTAGTTCATGTCTCAGCAGACATAAGTTACTGATGAAAATGGTGTTGTTGTGTCTAATGTATAATGTATAGCTAGAAATAAGCCTGTGGTGATTTGTAGATTCCTAGTAGTGAGCCGAAGTTTCATCATGATGAGATGTTAGATGGGGCAGGGAGGTCAATAAATGAGTGGTTAATAATTTTGAGTAAAGGGTGGGGTTTTCGGATGTTTGTCATTCGGTTTCTATAGTTGAATTACAAGGATGGTTTTTCATGTCATTAGCCACGGTTAAGTGCTGAGTAGAAATAATGACTAATTATATTTTTGTTTTAAGTGTATCATTTTTAACTGGGTGCCTTGGGCTAGCATTGAAACCTTCACCTATTTATTATTGGGTTGGGTTAATTATTAGTGGGTTCATGGATTGTTTAATAGTTTTAGGTCTTGGGTGTTCATTTTTAGGGCTAATAGTGTTTTTAATTTTTTTTAGGGGGGATAATAGCTGTGTTTGGGTATACAACTGCTATGGCTATTGTATCCTGAGACTTGGGGTTCTAATTGATTAATTTTTAGTTTTTTTATTGTTTTTTATTATGGAGTTGTCTTTAATGTATTTGCTCAATTATTATGATTAGGTTGAGTTGGTTGATTTGGGTAATTTAGATGAATGAATAATATATTATATTGATGATGTAGGTATAATGTTAGAAGGTGGTATTGGGGTTGCAGCAATGTATAGTTGTGTGACTTGAATAATGGTAGTGGCTGGGTGATCTCTGCTGGTATTTTTATTATCATTGAGATTACTCGGGACTAATAGTGTATAGGATAGTGATGAGAACTAAGGAAATTAGGAATGAAATAAAGAATAATTTTACTATATGTTTTTGATTGATTAGTAGTTTGGATGAGTTAGTGTGTATAGTTGAGGTGGAATTAGGGATTGGTTTTTCTAATCAAATTAAGTCTAAGAGGTTTAGGAATGTTTTGAAGCTGAAGCTTAAGGTTTGGAGGGGAAGTGTGCAATGCATAAGTGGTGGAAAGTATCCTAGTGAAGTTGAGAATGTTGAGTACCGGTTCCTGGTGTTCATGTGGATGCTCATAAATAAGGCCGGTGAGACGGGTTTATTCTCAGGTCACCTGTGATAGCTTTATTGACAGATAAAAAATTTTACTCTCCCATGAAGGGGAGGGAAGAGTGGGGATGTTGGGACAATCTCAAAAGCATGTTCCCTGCCTGGAAACAGCACCCCAGGATTTCACTGTGGCCCATTTCCATGTCTGGCTGCCTTTGGCACAGTCCAATGACCAAATGATTCAGCATTTCATATGAAAACACAGTACAGAAGAAGGGGCAGGTTGCCAGGTACAGATGACAAGTTTGGGAAAGAGTTTTCTAGAGAAGGTAATCCTGGGTTTGTACCATGTCAGCACCCAACAAACTTCTCGAAAGCCCTCTATGTGAGGCCCAGGAATGGGTGACAAAGTTGTGGAAATGTATGCTAAGATTTGGTGTTATCTGTGTTCAGAAGTCTCTGGAAGTAAGAAAAAAAAAAAAAAAAAAAAAGGAAAAAAAAAAAACTTGGTGACTCCCACTCTTTAAGTCATAAAAAGTGAGCATCCCAGGAGCCTACCTTATCTGGCCTTCTCATTGGAAAGGGACCCATGATGTTGTTTATAATGGATTTGGAAATAGAAGTACTACCTACCATGGGTTTTTTTGGATATGTGTCCTTGGGGAAGCTGTCAATCCTCTCTGTGCATCCAGTCCCTCATTTGGAAAATGGTAATAGCAATAAATGCCTGAGGATGCTGTGTCTGAGATGGCTTCCTGCACAAGGAGAACCTGCATCTGTTCATGATTCTCCATGGTTGTTATCAGCTCCACTCAACATTAGACCATTGACACCCTTTATCAGGAAGCCAACAGCAATTGTTGGAATAGGAAGATGATAGAACCTTAGCAGGCCAGGCAATAAGACCTTTGGAATCTTTACTCTCCCTACCTGATCCACAGATTCAGGTACCTAAACAGTCAAACTTGGGGGCTGAGAAAGGAAACAATTAATCTGTTCCTACATACCCGTGCTTTCAAGGACCATTCCAACTGGTCTACATAACTACATCATAACCCCTTCAAGACATCATTAACCATCATACTCAGACTCAGTCTTCACTCTTATATATGCAGGATTCATCTTTCTTGGAGGCTACAGTCATCCAGAGGGGAAAAAATTCTTGAGATCATGGAAACAGGAGACCCTCTAGCTTCAGACACAAGTACTAGAGCCCGAGTTCTGAGTATTAAACCTGGATCTGCCCTGAAAAAGATGAGAAAACAGTGCCTTTACTCAACCTCTCAGCCTGTTTCCTCACATTGGAATTGTCACATAAAAGTTCAATGAGTGTCACACTAGATCACAGTTCTGCCTGAGAGCCAATATCCAGGCTGACACACTAGTCAGACCTACAGGAGGGTCTGCCTCATGATTCAAGAGCTGTCTCACTGCACTCTGGTCATGGATTGCAGGTGTTGATCAGCTCAGCATCTGGCTGATAGGAACTAGCATCATGATCAAGCCCTGCATCATTCTCTTACTGGTTGTAGTTTCTTAGCAGGAAGCTTATCCTCCTTTTCTTATCTGTCACACAAGAAAATATTATTCCTTATCAAATGGAGAGCTACTATTTATATTACATAGATAAGTTCTTGGTTCATTGTATCCCCAAGATATTCTCTCAAATTAATTGCATTATCACAATACTATTTTACACACCCTCATTTCTTTCCCGATCTACATGCTAGTTAAGTCAAAGAACATGAATTCTAAATGATTATATCCCTTCTTCTACTCAAGTTTCATCAGAGAGCCTGAAACACTGTAGATTATGAGACAATGCTAGCCAAATGTCCAAAGACACCTTGAATGAAGTGGATGTGAGCTGGGAGTAGCACAGCGGGAAGACTCAGGCTTAAGAACAGGTGCACTAGGAAGGGATGCCATTAGGGTAGCAGGTGTTTTTCCAGACAATCCTTGAACATAAAAAAGTTTAATGAGTTAAATGGGATGAGACTAAGATGAAACACATAGTCTGTCTGTTGTTCATGTCCAGTTGCCTGAAGTTCTTTCTGTGAAATGAAGTGATTGCAGGGTGATAACAGCACCCTTGTAGTTTACATGTCCCATGATAATCTCAATTCTGTGTCTTAGGAGGATGTGAGAGATGAGAAGAAAGGGTGGGGTTATTGAGGGGCATGTCATCCTGGACCTCATCTTGGAAAGTTTAGGCAGACAATCAGCCTTTTACATCTTTCCTGGGAACTACTGTGGGTTGGTCAATGACCTCCAGTCACAGCCTAGATACAGACAACAGATTCAGACGAACTCAATGGTGGTCTCAATTCTTCAATCTATTGTCTGTGTGGCTTTATTGTTGTCCAGGTGATGGTGTGGATCCATGGAGGTGGATTGATGATAGGTGGAGCATCAACCTATGATGGACTTGCTCTCTCTGCCCATGAAAACGTGGTGGTGGTAACCATTCAATATCGCCTAGGTATTTGGGGATTATTTAGGTAAGAGACTAGATTTTTTTCCTCTCTGCATATTAATTAGTCTTTGCTTTGGTTTATTTTGCTCAATTACTGAAACAAACACCCAAGATCGGCTAGATATCATTTCTCATTCCCAATAGATATCCCTTCAAACAGGATTTTCCCAGATGAAATGTTACCCTACAGACCCTCATTGGCCACATTGTATTTTCTCTGCTAGCTGACATACTCTCTTCTAGTCTACTTGATTCTGTTCTCCACTGTGAGCTGAGCATAGTCAGAGGTTTTGTTTGTCTTGTTCTTTATCTGTTTAGAAAATGTTGGATGCACTATGGCTCCTCAGTGCAGTACATAGTTTCTAGAATATGAGTGTAGAGACCCACATAAAGCAATGCTGTTGGGAATACAAGCAGGTAAAGTCCCCCAGATGTGTGATGTACTGTCCAACCTGATTCTGAAAAGCTCATTGAACATCTCCAGGCTATCTGCCTCTAGTGATTTTTGCCATGACATCTCTGTCAGCAATCTACTCTGTTACCTTGCAGCACAGGTGATGAACACAGTCCGGGGAACTGGGCTCACTTGGATCAGCTGGCTGCACTACGCTGGGTCCAGGATAACATTGCGAACTTTGGAGGGAACCCAGATTCAGTGACCATCTTCGGACAGTCAGCAGGAGGTATCAGTGTCTCTGTTCTTGTAAGTATTCTTGTCACCATACCCCTTGCTGGGGATTGATATGGCTACTGGGGGCTAGAATAAATGGGTATAATACATGGGAGGGAACCTGTTAGAAAGCAGCCAGTCCAATACATCTTTTCATTTATTTGTACAGGTTGACTTGATTCACAGCATTAGATGATGAACAGCTTCAGGTGTATAGTTAGCTCTCTTTTGCTTATAAGCTTACTTTAGTTATTATTATTTATTTTTAGTCCTAGAGCCATGAACACCTCCAGCTTCTCTTCTCACTTGGTTGATCTCATTCTCCTTCCTAATCATTTTAATATTAGGTCTCATTCTACAAATTCTGAGATGCAATGATGGGTATCCACTACAAATGAGAGGAGAGGAGCAATAAGTTGGACCAAGTGTCCTTGTTTTGGTTGAAGTTGCATCATTATATGAACAAAATTCAAGACCCAAGATCCGAGTGGGCCTTCCCCTGAGCTTAAGAAGGCAGCATCAGGTTATCTTACAGATGAAAGAAAAGAAGGTTAGGAGAGATGGAAGATCCAGTGGGGAAGGGTAGAGTAGAAGATGTGGATCACAGACATAGGCTGGGCACATGAAGTGTCTTGCGGTGTGTGGAATTGATCCATGGGGACAGTGACAGAAGCTATGGATTTTCTGGGAGTTTTAAAAAAATTCTTACTTTCCTCAAAGTTAAGCAGATATTTAGCCACAGAACAAACACACACTGGCTTTCTACTTAAATTCTCAGAGGAAAAAATTTAGAATATTATTCGGGTATTGTATTTGAGTTGCAATGTTTTAAAGTGTGAGCATTTGCACACAACATTAATAAAAATGATTAACCATTTCATGCAATATTGACATAAGATTTAGTAAGGAAAGAACATGATCAGTATTTAGAATGTAAGAAGAGGTGTGGGCAGGCTGGAGAGATGGCTCAGTGACCGACTGTCTACTCTTCCAAAAAACCCAAGTTAGGTTTCTAGCAGCCACATTCACAGATAACAACCTCCTGGATTAAGAAAGATTCTTAAGTAAGGAAGAAAACTTTATTAAACACCCAGTGAAGTATAAAGTCTGACATAACAACCTACTCAGGGATTGTCACATGGTTGTTACATTTATTTTTTTTCAGTGTTTTCTAAAGTTTCATATACATTCATGGACATATACAGAATTATATGAGATATCATACCTTTCTCTTTATTCATCATGCATCATCTATCCTTCATTCATAAGGTCTGCCTCCTTTTCTGTACATATGCAGCAATGTTGGCTTTTTAGTTGCTTTGTTCAAAAAAGGCTTCTTGTAATATACTAACATATAAATATTGTCCTTATTAGTAATCCCACTTCTATATTACTACCTGTCTATAGTTGAGTAATACTGCATTGTAAAAATGAATCTAATTTTTACCTAAGGGTATATAAATACCTTGGGTAAATACAATTTTTACTATTTGAAGAATGAATATACTTTCTGAGAAATGTTCACAGGTCTCTGTGATCTTTAGTGTTAGGATAAATTCTGAACATTGGAGAGTAAGACACTTTGTATGGGTACGCATTACCAAGCCTTTCATTGGTAATGTCTTTCCAATAGTTTGGATTTTCCATGATAGGTACTTGTAGTGCGTTTCCAGTCTGTCTCTGTCTCTGAATTCATGACACACTCTGCTGAGATGCTGCTGGGAAACATCAGAATAATAAGCTGTCCAGGAGTTGGGCTAGAATAGGTGAGAAGCAGTCTTATTCATGAAGCACCAAGGTCACTAAATGCATGGCTAGGAGATAGGGGGAGTCCTAAACAGCATGTGTGCCATGATTCCTATGATCTGTGACTTTTCTCCTTACTATGGAGAAATAGCCATCAAAGCAACTTAAGGAGGAGTTTATTTTGATTCACAGTTTAAGGATGCAATTTACCACAGAAGGGAAGTCATGACAACGAGAGCTTAGGTGATTGGTCACGTGAACCCATAAAGAGGATTCAGATCAGAAGCAAAAATGCTATTGCCCAACTCATTGACAGCTTCTGGTCTTCAAAACTATGTGTTTTAACTATGTGTTTTATGATTTCCTCATAACTATGTATGAGGATATCAAACAAGTGTGATATCTTTCCAAGTGCAACAGAATTCATCTGCAGTAACTTGCAAGATCACAAGGGTATATGGGACTGGGAAACTCCAGATTGGGGCAATCCACTTTAGCTTTGATCAAACATTTGGGATTTAACTGTAGCTTGTTTAACTCCCTGGTTGCCTTTAGCTTGGGCAGATGACCCAGTAAGTCAGCATTCCTATGTAAATCAGGCCTAGGTATTGGATAGGCTGCTAGTCACATATCACAGGAATGGTGCTGCCATAAGACATCTTCCAACATCAGTTAATCTGTTACAGAAACTCCCCCACAGATATGCTAATAGGTTTATCTCCTAGGTGATTATAGATTTTCCCTTTCAATTTGATGTTAACCACAAAACTCATCTTAGGAGAATAAAATCTTCTCTCCCCTGCCAGGTCTTATCTCCTCTGGGCAAAAACCTCTTCCACAGAGCCATTTCTGAAAGTGGTGTGGTCTTCACTACAAACCTGGTCAAGAAGAATATCCAGGCTGTGAATGAAGTAGGTCTCAATCTGGGCATTTCTGCATTGCTTTCTGAGTTTTTCTTGGGTCTCCTCTGGTTTTTCTGACTGTGGGGTGCATCTGAGATACTCAATCAATTCTTAAAGTAACAATAGCTGGGCAGAAGGACGACCTTTGGTTTAGAGCAAAGGCACATTCTGCGAGTTCTAATGTATCTTTATGTGAATCATGTTGCTCAGACGCCCTGTGATTCTGCACAAGAAGTGAAATATGAGGATATGTATCTATCTATATCTGTATCTATATCTATCTATATCTATAATCTATCCACATATATGTATATACACATATGCATGTGCACACACACACACACACACACATTTGTAGCTCACCTGAAGCAAAGTAGTTAGTGAGTGGGAGAGGTAGTGTATGAAACCAAACAGAATTCATCCTTTATTTCAAATGGCTTCTATAGATGCATTCAAGTTAGAGAACATTGTGCCCAGTGGGGTGTGTGTGTGTGTGTGTGTGTGTGTGTGTGTGCGCATTTGTGTCTGTGTGTAGGCATGTGTGCATACATGCACACAGACACTTGCAGGCACATATGTGACATAACCAGCTCATCTCATTATTCCAATTAGTAACAAAAGCAATACTCTGTGGGATATAGTATCTAAATATGCTAATTTAGAGCACTGGTTCTCAACCTTTCTAATGCTGAGACCCTTAAATATAGTTCCTAATGTCAGGTTGACCCTCAACCATATAATTATTTTTGCTGTCACTTAATAACTGGAATCTTGCTAATGTTGTGAATTGTAATATAAATATCTGATATAGAGAATACATTTACAACTTTGTAAACTGACCCAAAGGGTTCAAAAACCATAAATTGAGAAATGCCTATTTATGTACATTACAAACCCTCTATCACCTTATGAAATAAGATGTGAGAGTAAAACCTGGTGTTGCATGACTATAATTCAAATAACTAGGGAAGCAAAGACAGAAAGAAGAAATGAAAGATTGAGGTCAGCCTGATCTACGTTGTAAGTCCATGGTACTTAGTAAAACCCTATCACAAAAACTTCATAATCGTCATCATCATCATAAATAAGAATGAATAAAAGAAAAAAGAAGGAAGTAGTGGGGGAAGAGGAGTGGCAAATGGATGAGGGAGAGCAGAAGGAGGAGGAAGAGAAGAAGGAGAATAAACTAAAATCTATTGTCTACATTGACAGAACATATAGTCATTACTTTTGACCTCTGATGTTGCTTGTGATGTTTTTCAGATAATTGCTACTCTTTCTCGGTGTAATGACACCTCATCAGCTGCCATGGTTCAGTGCTTACGCCAGAAGACAGAGCGTGAGCTCTTGGAGATCTCAGCAAGACTGATACAAGTGTGTATCCCTTATACTCACCACTGTTCTGTGTCCTTGGCCCCAAACTATTTCTTTTGATATTCTTGCCCTGGATAGACTCTAAGGGAACAATTTCTTAGCTCTTGGAAACAGTGTCAACCTCTTGACCCCAACTGGGAATTTCATTTCCTATTTTGGAAACACCTTAAATGTCAAAACTTAGTCTAATTATATATCCCCTGATGAAGAATTGCATGGAAGTCTTTCAAATTTATCAAAGCTTGCTTATTGAACATTCTTGTCACATTTTTGTGAATAAGACTTTCCACAGTTTTAAAACAAAAAACTACTATCTTGAATTTCAGGGATATTCAATTAGGAGTTCTTCAGAAAAGTGTCACATATCTATTGTTAATATAGAAATTAAGTTATAACATAGTAGTAGCCAACTTCTCTAGAATGTATGAGATGTTGCCTCTATTATGGTCCTAGGATAGCCATCTATTTCCCTGTCATTCATCTATCATGTGCTGGTTCATTCGTTCATGCTGCCAACCATCCCATTCATTCATATCTTTTCATCAATTGGGTAGAAAAATATCTGTAATTTTCTTACTACATTTTCAGTATGTCCCCCATTCAAGAATGAGCTGATAAACACATATCTTTCATTCCTTCAACCGTCCAAACAATGCATCATTTTTCACCTATGAAAAAATGTTTTTGTCTGTTTGTCAATATATGCATACCACTCACCAATTGAATTATTTTTTTGATACTATAATTACATTTCTCACTTTGCTTTCCTCCTTTCAAATTCAAAGACAATGAGGAAGAAGCAGGCTTAAGGAAATCACCAAAATGGGAGGGGCTGCTTCAACTAAGAAAGTTGGACTATGAATCAACATGATACATGATCAGTGAGCTCTGAACACTGGTCTTTTTCATTTTAATGTCTTGTGATTATTTGTTCTTTTGAGACAGGATCCTACTCAGTAGTCTAGAAAATTGTGATCTGCCTATGTCAGCCTCCCAAATTTGTAGGTATAAACCTTAACACTAAGTGCAATGAAGAAATGCACTATACAAACAAAGGCCTGGGAGGTGCAAGGAGATTGATGGGAAGGCTTTACACTGCAGGAGGGCAGATCTTTACACTGCAGGCATTCAGTATCATACCAGGGACTGAGGAGTTAGGTGATGGGATGAGGCTGGAGTGAAGAAACCTTTGAAGGAATTTCCAACTGGATTTATTGAAAAGTAAGTTGTGGGCCATGAGATAAACAGAAGAGAAGATGTCTTTGGCTTCCCTGACTCAAGAGGGCAAAGGATGTGGCCTGACATGCAGCTATCCATATTTCTGAGCAATAGTCCTTATGTGGATCTGATGGTTTTAGATGCCGGTTTCTTTCTTTGACTCCCAGGAGCCCATTCATGCAGGTCTTTCCTGTCTGTCTTCCTGAAATCTTCTGCCTCTGCTTTCCCTTCTCACTTTCTTTTCTCCTTGAGAATAAAAGCCATTTCCCTTCTTAAAAGCCAGACTTTGCTTACAGGAATAAGGCCATTCTCTGCAATGAGATAGTACCCTCCCCTCAAACAGCTCTGAGCTCCAGAAAGGTGCCACATATATTTCTGCTCGACTTTCCTTTCTGTTGCTGTGATTAAAACCCTCAGATTTAAAGCAGTTTGGTGGAGTAAAGGGTTTATTTGTGTTACACCGCTAGGCTATGGTTCATCATTGAGGGCAGACATGAAGCAGGATCTCAAACAGGCCTGTTCAGCTAGGGAAATAAATATAGCAGAATCTATGGAGGAAGGCTGCTTGATGGCTCGTGGAAAGACACATACTTGGCTAGTTTTCTTTCACAGCTTAGGACACAGCTTCCAGGAAATGATGCTGTACTCCATGGACAACCAAAAATTCATCCATAGACATGCACACAAACCAATATGATCTTGACAATTTCCTAATTGTGACTCCCTTCTCAGGTGAAACTAGGCTAGTAAAGCTAAGTAGGAATATGTATCAATGAATTAGGATTTATTATGAAACATTTCAAACAATTAGTTTTTGTTGTTTTCTGCCTGTCCACTTCTATATTTGTTATCTCACTATTCATAATAGCATAGAAATGGAATCACATGTCTGTCTATCAAGAGAAGAATGGATAATGAAAATATATTATGCATACCCAATGGAATTTTAGCAAAGTATAAAAATGTGCATATATTATACATAAAAAATATTTTCACTCTGAGACCCTGCCCTCTCTAACACTATCCCAGAGAAGTCCATGAAGTCCAGGCCACGGTGACTTTCCTGAAATGAACCTTGTTCACAGGCTCCTCGCTCACTAGATCTATTTCCTTCCTACTGTTTAGAAATGTCCAGTCTTTTCCTCAGTTGTGTATGGTGTTTTTGCAAAGATACCACTCCAGATATCAAAAAGACTGGCTTTGTGCGTCCACTGTGTCATCTTCCTTCAGAAATCAGTTCCTCTCATGAGATTTAGAATATTCTCTTTTCAATAATCAGATTTATCAAAGTGGCAATGGTTATGCCTAGGTGGTATTTTCTATTTTCTATTATCAGCCTATTGGAGAGAATCTGTTGCTTGCTGTGGTATTTTATTTCTCTAAATAGAAACAAGGTTTCAAGTCAGTCTCCTCAAGTGATATGCTCAGTACTTCTAAAAGCCAACTATATATCCCAAGCAAGCAGATTTAGATATGAATAATTAGAGGTAATCAGCCCTTACTAATAAGTGAGAATTCTCTCCCAAATTTCCTACCACCATTGCATTGCAACTGCTGGCCCCCACCTCACATTTTTGATCTTGAAGTCTCTTAGGCTAAGCTACTGTCTCTAGGGTTTCTGTGGCCATGGACACAGGGGTCTTTATGCTTAGCAAGCTCTCAGACAAGCAAGGAGGCTCTGCATCCCTCTCTAATATGGATCAAAGGTAAGGTATGATATTCATAAGTACTGTATTTATGTTTTTTTCCAGTGCAATACCTCGATTTTCACTGTGATTGATGGAAAGGTGCTGCCAAAGGACCCAGAAGAGATCCTGGCTGAGAAGAGCTTGAACACTGTGCCCTACATAGTGGGCATCAACAAGCATGAGTTTGCTTGGGCCATCCCAACGGTGAGAATATACAGACCTTTTAGATACACTCCACAGAAGCTCAACAATCATCCTCCCTGTTCTGATCAAGGCTTGTGCACCCAGATGACTACCATTCAAAGAGGCTTAAAACTTTCCATGTAAACTTGTTCTGAGAGTCCTTGATGAAGTTCTTTGGAGTGCTAATTTATATCTGGGCCAGAGGAAGGATTAATAATTGGAAACATTCTAAAGTAATTTTTCAAGAGAACTTAGGGCCCTGATTTCCCACCACCAAACTCAGCAATGCTGAGACCTCTCAAGTAGGCATTTTAGGGCCTTGGTATCAGACTGCACTGTGGCTTCCAGTGCTAAAAGACACACTGAGACCCAAGCAGTTCTCTGAGTGCAAATGTGGACAGGGTCAGCACATTTCCAGAGTTCTGCAGAAGGACCTCATGGGGCATCACAGAAACATAGACACAAACACAATGCTAGGTCTTCTTTCCCATGTCACCGGAGTCTGAGGGTGTGTGGCCTGTGTCCTCTGTCCCTGAGCTTTTGGCTTCTACATGACGCTGACCTGAATGCTCTACTGTCTTGATTCGACTCCTAGTGTAATAAATACAGTCATTTGACTGTGTTCTTTGTATGGCTTAGCTTTATTCATATAAATTTATTTCTTTTGCTTGCTGATTTTTTTTCAAAATCATAAACTCCCGTATCTGTTAGCACTGTCTCCTAAGCACCTTTATTTCATTGGGTTTTCTTAGTTGGCCTGTTTGGTTCTTCTTAATTTACTGGGATTCACCAATGTTTTACCATGTGTTTAACAGATGATGGGAAATCTACACTCTAAACTCAAAATGAATGAGCAAACGGCCAGTTTCCTCTTGAAGACGTTCCACTCTGAACTTGTAAGAGTCTATGGAGTCATGGGAATTGGTTGGGGAAAAAAAGTCAGTGACTTGCTTTGAGCACAGACAGATTCAATCACTGCAAACAATGGTGGTGACTGGGGTACCCCTCCCACTTTTCCACTCCATCTTTTTTCACCCCAATGTAACAAACTTACATTCCTTGTTTACCAATCAAAACTCCCCATATGTTCAGGACAAGTTTCTAGGGGAAAAAGATTTATTTGGAAATCTTTATACCTGGAAAGAGTGATTCCGTGACTAACAAAGAACATCAGGTTTATACATTAGAGGTCTAAGACCAAGTAGTTAGAAAGAATATCAGATAGGTGGGCATTGTGACTGTTACTAAATGTAGGTTCCCTGCTTTTCTGATGCATGAGATACTGTTATCAGTAGATCAGTGAACAGATATTCTAGACTCTGTACATCTAAAACAAAATATTTTCTGACTAGCCAATCTCATGAATCATGCCTCTCTTTATTTCCTTCCCTAGATGCCTTGTATTCTACTTGCTAGGGTACAAAAGGTGTCTTTCACCTATAGAACAGGGGATGATACTGAATATTGACTTCCTCTAGAGACAACTGACCATACTATTCACTAGACAACAGTTTCTATGCTGTCAGGTAGTACCAGGCAAAGGGGTCTTTTTCAACATAGCAAATGAGAGAACATAATTATCAGACACCTGACCTCCAAATGTAATGACATACAGCAGGTGGATCTAGAAAATCTTTCTTAGTATAGCAGGCTGGTTTGGTACAAAGCCCATTGGTCCACGAGTCATCACCTCATCTTAACTGCATCAGCTGCATTGATTGCAGGTGTGAGTGGTCATTTTCTGATCCATTTTAGAACATCTCTGAAAGTATGATTCCACCAATCATTGAGAAGTACTTAAGAGGAACAGATGACCCTGGCAAAAAGAAAGACCTTCTTCTGGACATGTTTGGAGATTTATTTTTTGGTATCCCATCTGTGCTCTTGTCCCATAGCCTCAGAGGTGAGTCTTATGTGAGTCTTATGTGTTAAATTGGAGGACATGAACTCAATAACACGTCTCTGATTTACCCACTTCTCAGCACAGTTTGTGTGTGTGTGTGTGTGTGTGTGTCTGTGTGTCTGTGTGTCTGTGTGTCTGTGTGTCTATGTGTCTGTGTCTGCGTCTGTGTGTCTGTGTTTGTATGTCTTTGTGTTTTATATATGTAGGTATATATTTATAGAACACAAGGTTAGGAATGTAACTCTGTTGATAGAGTATCTGACTGGAATGTAGGATACCCTGCATTCAATCCTGTGTAAGCTTATCAGTCAGACCTAGTGGTACATGTTTGTAATTGCAGCATTTAGGAGCTGGGGAGTGAAGACGAGGTCTTCTTTGGCTACATAGAGAGTTCAATTCTAGCCTGTGTAACATGAAGTACATTCTTGCAAAAACCAACCAACAAAAAGAATAAAAATCCAGGGTCAGGAACAGGATTAAGGTTCAAAAGAGCCCCTTCCTAATGAGAAAGTCCAGAAAGAGTAAAAAGAAGCATGGGGAGAGGAAGTGTAGAGACCTTCAATTTCATTGGCATGCCTTTGTCCATCTTGGTGTGCACCGGTTAGAGAAGGTGAGAACTGGGTTTGGATCTTCCACAAGTTTGTCCATCACTGACGCAGGCCTGCATAGGCAGAGTGGAGACTACACATAGGTCTTCTGAAAGTAGGCAAGAATTTCTTGTGCCTGCGCATGATATATTCCAGCAAATAAGCTGTGAGCACGCAAAAAGGATGGAAACCTTGTTGTACATACCCATAGAACCCGCTTTAAGTTGATAACAATATAATTTGATTTCATATAACAATTGTACAATTTTTTTTCATTTAAAAATATATTTTTATTTTATCTGTATGAGTTTATTTGCCTATATAAGTCTGTGAACCATAAGTTGTGTCTGATGCCAACAAAGGCCAGAAGAGTTCATCAGAACCTGGAACTTCAGTTAAGAGATTGTCATAAGTTGCTGTGTGTGTGCTGAGAACTGAACTCAGGTCCTCTGGAAGAGTATTCAGTTCTTTTCATCACTGAGTCATCTCTCCAGCCCAGCATTTTTTTTTTTTTTTACATTTTTTGTGTCACAATTTGTATCTTTTTTGAATGAAAATGCTCAAAACCAGGATGAGTATGAGGAGGTGCAGATCTTCTCAGAATGACAGCGCACTATGGATCATCACTGAACACATCCAAGTCCTCACTGCCTGCATTGCATCCACTCATTCTGCATTCCATAAACACCTGACTCAGATCCCAGGTCTACCTCAACCAGCTGTGCAAAACAAGCAGGTCACAGGGCTTTCCAAAAGCTGCTTCTGTATTTTACTAGGAACCAACTATCAACTTCAGGGATGGAGACCTCAATGCCATCCAGGTCTGTGTCTGCTAACATGAACTGTATGCAAATCCATGTCTCCTCAGATGCTGGAGTGCCCACCTACATGTATGAGTTTCAGTATCGCCCAAGCTTCGTGTCTGACAAGAGACCCCAGATGATTCAGGGAGATCATGGAGATGAAATCTTCTCTGTATTTGGGACTCCATTTTTAAAAGGTATTGGGTCTTGGCCAGGTGTGCTCTGGGAGTCAGGAGGACTGGGTTCTCCTGTCTTGGTTTGGGGGTCTTCAGCAAGTTTCTCTTTTTCTCCTAATGTTAGTTTCCTGGCATTTTATAGCAGAACTGAGCTCCGTTAGGTAGTCCCCAAACATTCTCCTGTTCTATCACACATAAAGATAGGTCATGTGTACCCAGCCATAGTCATTCTAAGAATCATGACCTGAAGTATAAGAGAGGTGGTGGATCACCCACAAGGTCTAGGTCTAGATTACCATAATTTAATTTTGCACAAAACGTTGAAGTGTTGCATGATCTATCTATTTATGTACCTAAATATTTCTCATGCATACGATGTATATTTTTCCTTTTATTGAGCATAGACTTTTTTCCTCCCATACTATATCCTGATTTCAGTTTCCCCTCCCTCACCCACCCAAGTTCCTCCACACCTCTTCTCCCATGTAGCTCCACCCACTTTCTGTCTCTCATTAGAAAACAAACAGGCTTTTAAGGAATAATAATAAAATAAATATAATAAAAACTAACACATTGGAAAAGAACAAAACAAGCAGAAAGAAAGGAGCCAAAGAGAATGCACAAGAAACAGAGAATTTCTCATTTGCACACTCAAGAATTCTATTAAAACATTTACCTGAAAGCCATAATACATACTCAAAGGATCTGTAGGATGAAAAAATAGAAAAATACATATCAATAAAAATAAATAAAAGTAAAAGTAAAATGTTGTTTTTTAAATAAAGGAGGAGCCCTAAAATGTCATTAGAAGACAAGGAACCTCCAGAGATGTCATTGAGTTTGTTTCACATTGGCCATCTCCTGTACGCAGCCTAACCTTAAAAGAAGTTTGTTTCCTCAGTAAGACTCCCTTGGAGGAAATTAATTTTTCATTTGCAAGAGGTTATCAATTAAAGATGGCTTCTGGGTTAAGGATGGGGGCATGTGTTCACTTTTTTTCAGCTCTATGCTGCCATCCAGTGGGGGCCTGTGAAGGCGCTGTGCATGCTGCCTCAGTCTGTGAGTTCACATGTGTGTCCATCCTGTTGATTCGAGGGTCTTGTCTCCTTAGTGTCCTCCACAACCTCTTATATTCTTTCCACCTCCTCTTCAGGACTGTTCCCTGAATCCTACGGAGAGGGATTTCAAAAAGACAACCCATTTAATATTCCAGAACATTCTCTGCTTAATGTCTGGCTGTGGGTCTCTGTATTTGTTCCAATCTTCTGCTGGAGGAAGCTTCTTTGATGGTGGCTGTGCAAGAAACTGATCTACAAGTATGACAGAACATCTTTAGGAGTCTTTTTGTTGCTGCATTTTAAATTTTATTTATTTATTAACTTTTTTATTTTTTCACACCAGTAGTATTTGCCTTTGCCCAGGGCCTTGGGCATCTAGTTTCAGGTTCTTCTTCATTCAAGCAGTGACAGATATGGGTTCCATCATCTTACGGAGTGGACCTTGGTCAAATCAGATATTGGTTGCTTGCTCCCATAAGCTTTGTGCCATCTGGCAGACATGACATCATTGTAGATCAAAGGGGTTGTAACTGGCTTGGGGTTTGTGTTGCTCTTTTGGGAACATCAGAACACCTTCCTGTACCAAAGACACTAGATGGAGTGGTGAAGGCTCTCTGTAGGCACTACCTTGACATCTCCATGGTTAATGAGTCGTATGGTTATTGTCTTCAGCATTGGGGCCTCCCATTAACCTGTGGAGAGCAACCTAGAGTTTTGATAAGAGATTGGGTTGTTTTGGGTTTCCCATGAGACCCCTTTGGACAACATCTCAATTGGATGTAACCCAATCCTAGTACTGGAAGCTTCTTTTGGTGACAAGAGTTTGGTGTTTTGCCTCTGCCCTTACTTGTCATCAATTTTATTTAGATTGACTTCATGTATGCATACATTTTAGGGAGCTTAGACTGTATTAGGTTTCCATTCTACATCTCAAATAGCCCTTAATTTAACTGTCTCTCTCCCACTTTAACTTCCTCATCCTCTTCTTGCCTCCCTCTCTTCACTTGATCATCTTATTTCCACCCTTCTCCTTACCCTCATCTTTCCATAACTGTCTGTTCTACTTCCATTTCCCAGAAAGTGTGGCTGGCACCTTCACAGGAGATCTATGATATAGTTAATAACATGATGTTTAAATTTAAATTTTTGTGTGTGTGCATACATGTATATGTGGGCCTTTCTGTGTGTGTACATATGTGTATGTGTGTTTAAGTACATGTGTGTGTATATATGTGTATATGTGTGTATATTTATATGTGTATATGTGCATGTATGTGCCTGTGTTACTCTGTGCACACCCTTGCTTATAGAGATCAGAGAACAACTTGTGGGAGTAGTTCCTTACCTTCTACTCTGAGTCTGAGTAGTACAACTCAGATTCTCACATTTTAATTGTAACAAGTGCCTTGACCCACTAAGCCATTTCTCCAGCCCAATAATGTGTTATTTTAAAAAATCTTTTCGCAGATGTATTTAGTGTCTTAGCCTTTATCATTTGCATAAGATTATGATCACAACTCATGGCTACTTATAGGAATTTGCTAGCTAAAATTCTTCTTAGTCTTTTGTAGTTCTGATACCTTTTACAGTCTATTAATAATAATACTGTGTGTAAGTGACTCAGAAACAAATCTCCAAAACAAAGGGCACTCTGAATATGACATTTTGACCCCAAAGAAGAAAGGGAAGGTAGATGAACATGAACAACAAAGGAGACTCAGGGTGCATGCACACATCCCCACTGCTGGGTCACAGATCAGTCACTCCCTTCAACCCCCAAACATGCACAGTGAATGTCCAGGGTCTTCTCACACTGGAGCTGTTGACAGAGTGGTTAAGGACTGAGCATCTCTTTCTGCCTTTCTAACAACCTCCCAGATGAAGCTACATCTGGTTCACACTTCCACCAGCAAAACTTTTTTCCCTTCTCCACAGAGGGTGCCTCAGAAGAGGAGACCAACCTCAGCAAGATGGTGATGAAATTCTGGGCCAACTTTGCTCGAAATGGGTGAGGCTTGTGGCAAAGATTAAAAGGGTGGATAGGGTGTGGCTGGGCATATCTTTTAGGAAAGATGATTTCTGAAGTCTGAGTGATAAAAGACCTGACCATTCTGTGTAACCTCAGAGTTCTATAGGGAGAGTTTTCTAGAACCAGAAGGGCTGTTCAACAAGATGTAAGCTCTATATGAAGGTTGTCAGAGTCTCTGCTGAGATAAACCACACATGCATTCAGACCTCAGAGAGATGGAGGACCACAGAGCAGTCTCAAGCAATTCTATTTGATTCTTTTCCCAGGAACCCTAATGGGGAGGGATTGCCACACTGGCCACAGTATGATCAGACTGAAGGTTATCTGCAGATTGGAGCCACCACCCAGCAAGCCCAGAGACTGAAAGGGGAGAAAGTGGCTTTCTGGACTGAGCTCCTGGCTAAGAATCCACCTCAGAAAGAACATCCTGAACACACAGAACACACTGAACACAAATGAATGGGAGATCCTGCCAGCCTCAGGACCAGAGAAGCAAAGATGGAGCTATTCCACAAAAGATGCCTATTCACCAAAGATGGATCTTACAGAGGAAACTGTACAACTGTACAGTGGGGATATTTGTATCTTAACTTGAAAATAAATTTCCTTTTAGAAATCAAATCAGGAGTTGTTCTTGGGCTGAAGAGGAATCTATCCTCATGGGTGTTGGGATAGGAGGATGAGGAGAGATGGTGACATAGAAAGACATCTTTTCAGAGGAAGATTTGGGGAATGTTTGCTGGAATGTGAGGGAAGACAGCTGATTGGAGGAGAGTTGGATGTGATTATTACCTCATGATTCACCTCTAAGTAGACAACATTGTCACATTGCCATGCCAAACACCATTTGTGGGCAAAGTGTAGGACCATAAATTTCCTGAGAACCACAAAGCCAGGGGACATTCCAGTCATCACCGACTTTTCTACAGAGATCAGCAAGGTGTTCCTGAGCAAGATTAGCAGCAGATTACAAGGCTGGACCAAGCCTGTCTCTGACGGTCCAGGCACACAATACTGCACAAACTCTTTTACATAAAGAGGCAAAATCCTACTACCTCTGCAAAAATAGCATGGGAGACTCTGTTGCCAGAACTCTTGTGAAGACTAATTGAGGCCAGGTAAACGGCTGTGATGTTTTAATTTCCCTGAGTGGAGTGCAGGACACAGTTCTGAGTGAAGGCATTAGAGATCTTTCAGTACCTGGGAGAGGCAGGATTATTGAGAAGACCCTAATTCCAAGACTGGGAACATGAGGTATCACTAAGGTTAGGATTAGATCAGAGCTATGGAGACTGCTTCCAGAACCTGCCACTTCATCAACAGATACAAGGTACCATCTACCAGAAATTTACTTGTAGTAAAAAGTGAAAGTACAGAGAGAGACCCTCTGTGAGAGGCAGAACAGGTTGGAAGAACCTGGAAAAATAGGAAAAAGATGGGAGAGAATTAGTTACAGTAACAGGCAATAATTCAGCTTTGTGTAATTGGTATGATGCTGCTTGATGATACAATATATAAATAATATATGATATATGATATATGATATGATTGATATATATGATATATATGATATATGATTGATATATGATATATGATATATGGTATATGATATATGATGATATATGATGTATGATATCTGATGTATAAAATATATAACTAATATATAATGTATAATATATCATATATCATATATCATATACCATATACCATATACAATATATAATATACAATATACAATATACAATATACAATATACAATATACAATATACAATATATAATATATAATATATAATATATAATAAATACATAATATATAACATATAATACATAATATATAATATAGCACATTATGAATATTGTATAACAAAGGGCAATTCCTAAAAAAAATTTTTACAGTGCCTGGCCTCAGATTTAAAGCAAACAAACAACAACAACAAAAAAACTCTTTTAAGAAGAGGTTTACAGTGTTGGAGATGAAATGAATTTGTCACTCTCAAAGAAAGCTGACATGGAAATCATGCAAGGAATCAACTAATATTCCAGAAAGTAATGAGTTGAATTCACCTTGTGAATAATTTTGCTAAATATAAAAGCCTTAAACATATTAATTAACAACAATCTCCAGACTAGATTTAAAAACAAAAACCCAGTTGTGTGCTGAGCAACACAGACTCTGACTCCACTTTGTGACCTATGATTCCTGGTGGGTTTTAAGTCTCACCTGTCGCCTTCCCCTTTGGCTCCATATCTGATAACAATTATTAGAAGGCTTGGGCACCTCCTGTCTTGGTACCAGGGTAAGATCCAAGCATCACAATCTTTCCCTGGTCCCACCACTAAATACAAAACTTCTAAGCATTTCTTTTCTGATTGAAAGCTATGTCATGTCCCCTACACTGTGGCTAAGACCTCCACTCTGTATAGTAGAAGACTGTGCAGTTTATTTGGGTGAGTTGAGGTGTGATTAGAATACACTCCAAGTGGAGACACACACAGATTGAAAAAGACAGAGAGAAAAGCCAAAAGCAGGAGACAAGTATACTAAACAGACACTGGAAGAACATGTGGGGACTACATGAATATCATGTTAACAGATACTGCAAGAAATGGATTATAGAATAAAATAGGGTCCATTCTCCAAGAAGTCATGACAGTCTTCAATGTGTGTACATGTAATCATAGTCATAAAGGTTTTGCATGGTATCTTTGCAACCTCCCTCATTAACACACACACACACACACACACACACACACACACACAGAGAGAGAGAGAGAGAGAGAGAGAGAGAGAGAGAGAGAGACCCCCAAGACAAATTTGAGTGCTGTTGTGGTTTTGAGAAGTACTCAGGATGTCATGGACCAACCAGATAGGCCAGAGGTCAGCCATTGGCAGTGTGGAGCAGAAGGGTTCTTGGGGAAGAATGAGGCAGCCCATTGGACCAATGGTAGGTGGTATAACTTGGCCAGGGTTCCTGAGAGCAGAAGGGGAGTTATATATGTACCTGCTTTCATCTACACACGATTGAGGGCAGATTTAGGGCCCTAGGAAGAGCCCCAAGACACATGAGGAGAAACCAGGAAGCCCATGTAAACAGCCATTAGTGTGCCTGCTGTTTACAGCCCTAGGAATCCTGGGTGTGATTCTCTTTTTCATGAGTGTCTTACTACATGTCCAACTATATTATACACTTGCCATCCAATTTTCTGTTTCCTTGCTTATTTTAAGATCGTTTTTCTATTAGCTAAAAGATGAAGCATTGTTTGTGGACTTTCCCAGAATTCCAATGGCCCTGGCAGAGTCCATTCCAGCTGACTGGAATCTTCATGAATGGGACCTGAACAGCTATATACTTAGGCATTCAGATCCAGACTCCTTGTTGAAGATCACTGTATGAACTGAGTAATATACATATTGCTTTAGTTTCTACAAAGTTCTCCAAATCACTGCTTTAACGTTCTTGGCACTGAAGATGCACTTTAACTAACAACTTTTAAAATGATACCTTCATCTTCAATGTGATTTAAGGTGTCTCTACATTTTCAGAAGATGGGGTGAATCCAAGGCCAGGGCTTTTCAGTCACTCCTAAATCCTGCAAGCACATGTAGCTACAGGACTTCCTCACTTTATCAAGCAACAACTCGTTGTATTTTCAACCACAGTAGAATTTTATTTTATTTTATTTTATTTTATTTTATTTTATTTTATTTTATTTTATTTTTTTGAGAAAGCTTCCCCTACCCCTGACCAGTGTTGGTCTTGTTCCCTTGTTCCATGACATCAACCAGAACCAACACCACAGTCTCGTTGGCCTGAGTAGTTCCCAGTGTCCAGCAGAGGGCAACACAGGGAAGAAAAAACATGTTTTCCTTCACAGCACCAGGGAGGCTGCTGCTGTGACTGAGATGGTGCAGATCCAGAGAAGACTAGAAAGAAGCCTTAACACAAAGACACTTTAGAAACAAAACCTCAGTGTGGTGATACATAGTTTTAATCTCAGCACCTAGGAAGTAGAGATGGGAGAATCAGAAGTTCAAGGCCAGCCATGCATGAAACCCTGCCTCAAGACAAAAATGAGAAATGAGTATCATCAAATGGGTTGGCTGTTTTCTCTGGAACATGTGGAAGTAGGGAAAGGTGAGAAGATGCATGTTTCACAAGCATCAGAGACTGAAGACCCACAAGTTTCTAATTTCAAATCTATGCATTTTATTTTACTATGGAGAAAAAGTACATTTTTGGCAAATTCTGATAAATGACAAATACTGTGGAGAGATGGAATTGATTTAGCATAGGAACATTTGTCCCAAAGTATAGAGCAGAGACTGAAGCAAAAGCCATTCATAGACTGCCCCACCTGGGGATCCATCCCATATACAGACACCAAATGCAGACACTATTGCGGATGCCAAGAAGTGCTTGCTGACAGGAGTCTAAGATAGTTGTCCCTGGAGAGGCTCGGCCAGAATCTGACAAAAACAGAGGAGGATGCTCTCAGCCAACCTTTGGACTGAGCATGGCGACCCCAATGGAGGAGTTAGAGAAAGGACTAAAGGAGCTGAAGTGGTTTGCAACCTCATAGGGAGAACAACAATATCAAGCAATGAGACCCTGCAGAGCTCCCAGGGACTATGCCACCAACCAAAGAGTAGACATGGAAAGACCTATGGCTCCAGCCATAAATGTAGCAGAAGGTGGTATTATCTGGCATCAATAGGAGGAGACCCGTGGTTCTGTGAAGGCTTGATGCCCCAGTGGGGGGCGGGGGGTGCTGGGTAGTAAGGTAGGTATGGGTGAGTTGGAGGGGGAGCACCCTCATAGAAGCAGGGGGAGGGGTATAGGATAGGGGTTTTCCAGAGAGGAAACAAGGCAAGATGATAACATTTGAAATGTAACTACATAAAATATGCAATAAAATATGTTTTAAAACTAAAGATGAGCTATGTGGAGGTGTAAAAGGAGGAATGAAACAGCTTAAGTTTCTTAGGTCAGGAGCACTGTTGCCATTAAAATTGCTAGACAAGGTTATCCTAGAATACTTTAACTGTTTGGAAAGATAAGCAATTACCTGCATATCAGATCCATGCCATTGCCTCCAGTATCCCAGTGTGGAACCTCAGTGAGCACGGAGTCTAAGGTGGGATGGTTTAAATGGATCAGGCAAAGCTAGGGTGGAGAAAGAGTTAAAGGTGTTGTAAGGAGAAAGAACACCTTCTGGTAGGAGCTGCGCAGTTTGACAGAATCATGAGGTCCCTGAAGCCAGTTGCTGGATCGGTCTGGTGAGGAACGCAAAGATAGGAATTCAAAGCAGGAAGAAGCCACCCTAGAAAGGAGTAAATTTAGTCTTGGAGATGAAGTAATATTCCCCTGACTGGCTCAGGTTTTTATATGGAGCCCCTAACTTTTCTTTTTCCCCTCTTCCTCAGGTGTGGAAAAACTGATGAGGAAACCTAGGTCCTTCCTCCTCTTACTCAAACCTTAGAAACTCCCAACCTTATAAAAGTCCACAGGTCCCAAGAAAGCTACCCTTGTGCTGCCCTGACCCTTGTTCTAGGATTCCTTTCCTTGGTGAGACTTTTCCTCTTTCCTTTTGAAACAGTTTCTTTCACGTGGCTGAGAATCCCAGGCAGGGCCTGGACAAACTGCTGTCTGTGGCTCAGGAGCACAGGTTCTGAGCCTTAGTCCCCAGTTGTCTCAGCCAGAAGTGAGTCTTTCGCTACCTTGTCCCTATTTACTGGTATGTCTTGGTCTAATCCATGGCTGCTAAACTGGTACTTTCTCTCTAGTGACCCAAACAGTAGATTTTCTACTCCCCCTCCTTTGGTTGCACCCTCCCTTTGTGGCTGCTGGTTCAGTCCATTCCTTGCCTTAAAAGTGGGACTGGCCCTGACCCTTGTGTTTTGCCAATGGCTCCCTTTGAGAGACTTGCTTTCCCATGCGGGCAACCACCTGCCATCCCTCACAAAATCTCGCAGCTGCAGGAAATGCTGCTTTGGCCCTGACTGTCCCATCTGCCCCTAAAACAGCTTTTGCCTTGTCTGAGAAATCATTTTCCTGCACCCAAGAGAGAACCCCTTCCTCTTTGCCCCCACCCTGACACTGCGACTTATAAAGTGAAGACTACTGGAGCCACAAGAATAGCTTGCATGTTGCTGTGATACAGGATGCTACTTTGGGAGCTTCCTTTCCCCACCCATCTAGGATTCTGACAGCTTGAAGCACGGGGTCTCTGCCTCAGGTTGCTAGTAGGAAGTTCCACCAAGCAGCTGGTCAAGGTAAACACACTGTTGCAGCAGCCACCACCCTGCAGTGGCACAGACCCAACCCACGGGCCCCCTGAGCCAAGGCGGCTCTGCCTCAGCTGCCCCAACCCACTGGCTGCATGGCCAAGACCTGCAGACCACAGTGCCGCCCCAACCCACCAACTGAGCTGCACAGCTACTGCCACCCAACCCTCAATGCTGGTGCCACTGCCTCAGGTGCCACACCACAGTAATGTGGACCTGACTGACCTGTTGGTCACCCAACCCGCAGCAGCTCCTCTGCCTCAGCTGCCGCTGGGCCACAACCTGTGTGCCAATGTGCAGCTACAGCCACTGAAGCCGAGGCCCTGCCACACAGAACCACTGCCACCTACTGGCCACTGTGGGAGTCATAGACCTCTACCATGGGATCTGCTGATGCCTGCCGTGGTCCACCACTTGGACCTAGCCTCTGCCATGTGAGTTACTCAGTCAGATGGGCCCATACCAACCACTCAGTTCCAAATTTCCTGCTACCACACCACAAAAAAACAAATAAAGAAAACAAACAAACAAACAAACAAACAAAAAGGAAAACTCAAACACACACATTTCAATGCCCCATCCAGAGCCTTGGGTGACTTCCCTTCTCAAAAGCAGTTCATAATCCCTTGGGTTCTTGCAGCTGTTCCAGAATTCCTAGATCTAGGTTGGATTGCTTTCAGGCAATTCCAGGACATCTTCGTAGCCCCTAGTTATTCACCTGATGACCTGCATTTATAGCTTGACTGTACTCTCATGACCCATAATTGAATTCTTCTCAGGATGCCTATATGAATAGTTCAGCAATATCCTCATCAGTCAATGGGCACTAAATTGTCTTCCAACATATCTCTAGGCTCCTCACTGGAATGTCTCCTGGAAAATCTCAAATCTCTGGAGTTAATGCCCAACTTGAGGGCATCAAAACTAGTACACCTCTGCAATACGATCTGGATTCAGTACCCACTAGATAATAGCTCCAAATGGCACACTAGATCCAATTATTTTAAGAGATCTCCATACGTAACTACAGTGGTCTGATAAATGGAAAGAGGCTCCCTACCTGTCCACGCTCCCACATCCCTGGCCTGCTCTCACCACCAAGTGCTAAGTTTATGTCACAGGACTGAACCTGCCTGAACAGACTTATTTTCTGTTACCACAGTCTTATGCCGCTGCTGCCAGCTTTCTTAGTCTAGTTCTAGCCAAATGTTTCTTCGCTAATGTAAAATGTGCTTTTCTCTACCAACACAACCTGCCAAAGTTACTCAAGATTTTCATTCCTATCCTGTCTTGATGGATGATGATTTTTACTGCTGCCATTAAATTCTATTCCATTATAACCAATCGATATAGCCCTCAATCCTGTCAGAAGTCTAAGTTTATGACAGACAGGATCTGCTGAAGCCCTTAACAGTTAACCCCACGAGAATGCAGAAGATGAGGACACAGCTACAAGATACTGCCTGGATTGTGATATGGTAATCACTGAAAAAACACAGTGGACAAAACTGGATACCCTGAGTCAAATGACTTAGCTAAATCAAGGTAAGCCATTTCTCATGTCACACATATCCATTCCACAGAGAAAAAGTCCTACATCTTCTGCTCTTGAAAGCCAGACTGACTCAACCCTGTTGCCATGGATACCATAGAGACCACAGGGAACTGTCGGCTAGTAGATGCTATCTTTTTTTTTTATTAGATATTTTATTTACACTTCAGATGCCATCCCCTTTCCCCATTTCCCCCCCTTAGAAAACCCCTATCCCATGCCTCCTTTTCCTTTTTGCATTTATACATTTTTTTAAAATAATGTTAATCATAAGCGTTATAAGTTTGGAATTGTTCAATCAGAGGTGTAACCCACTGACCAACCTAGATATAACAACTATCTTTGACTGGTGGAGATACATGAATATCTGCCTCCCTGTCTCCCCCCTCTTTCTCTCTTTCATCACCTAGCTTCTCCTCTCCTCTTTCCCCTCTTCTTACTCCTTTTCTTTCTCTCAGTACTCCTCCTACCTTAGCTCCTCCTACACATCACCCTTCCTGTTAAAATGAAACTTTTCTCTCAAAATACAATTAGAGCATAATTATGCCAATTTGTACCAGTGAGGTACAAGATAGTCCTAATACCCCGTCCATCCTTTTGTTGACTAACCAGCACCTCTGTCATTTATCCTAACTAAAACATTTAGTTCTGAAGATGCTATCATTTTTTAAAAAATAACATGACTAATAGATTATACTTTATTCTTTCTCAGACTTCTGACTACATTGTCCGCTAAGATAACTGTAGCTTGGCAGCTAGAAAAGGCTTTAACAGGTGTAATGTTATCTCCTTACTTTGTTCCCATTAATTAAGTGCTTCATATTTCCTCCTCTTGCTATGCCACTGTCCTAAGATTATTCGAATTCTTATAAATTTTCCAAACTCTAATAAAACACACCCCTATACAATCCAACTTTTTTTAAAAAAGATTTATTTTATAGATGTGAGTACATTGTTGCTATCTTCAGACACAGCAGAAGAGGACATCAGAACCCATTACAAATGGCTGTGAGCCACCATGTGGTTTCTGAGAGTTGAACTCAGGACCTCCTGAAGAGCAGTCAGTGCTTTTAACCTCTGAGCCATCTCTCCAGCCCCACAATTCAACTTTTTAATCACGAATTCTTGTTCCTTCTGCTCCACAAAAGGCTCATCTTACAGACTGTTAGTGTTGTTAACTCATGTTGTTATCTCTTTTGTAAACATAAAAGCTACAGGAAATCCACTCAGATCTACCTCTCATGGACCAAATAGATCCACCCAGATAACATCTTGTCAAATCCAGGGGCTTACCACATCTAGGACAGCTCCAGAGAAGCAACCTTCAGATGCTCCAATCTCCTCTCAGACACAGATGCTTCTACCAAACCCATTGCTTCTGACCTATCCTCAGATGGCTCCACTAACCCTGGACACCAAGGAAACAGCCAACTCTCCCAAGACTGGAAAAACAGCCCCCATACCCATTCTTCTAGGTTCCCTAGAAACATGCTACCCCAATGTCAGCATGAAGGAGTGAGATATCTCATTGATCCTATTCCTGCTCTACCATTGCCTTTTTCTAATTTTTTTCCATTTTTGATTAAACCAAAACAGGGGAATGTTGGCATCCTGTCTAAACTCTACCCCTACAGTTACCTGGCAACAGCCGCGTAGGGCTGACCCACTGTAAAAGGAGGGCTTGCCTCCTCCTCCCTCTCTTGTTCTCTTGATCTCTTGCTCCTCTCTTGCCCTCTTGCTCCTGCTCTATCCCCTTGCTCCTTCCCCATTCCCTTCCCTGCCCCCCCCCCAACCTCCATGTGCTCATGGCCAGCCTCTAACTCTCTACTCTCTCTGCCTTTCTCTGCCTCTACTTCCCTCTTACTTTCTCTGCCTTCTACTTCACCACCCCATTCCCTGAGTAAACCCTATTCTATATTATACCATCATGTAGCTGGTCCCTCAGGGGGAAGGGATGCCTCATCATGGGCCCACAGAGACATCTCCTTCCCCCATACCTCATTACACCCACCATAGAACTTATTCTTTTACTCTTTATGTTTTTATAAACACATCAATAGCCACTTCAGAACATTCTTCCTTGGGGCTTCGTAGCTGTTGGAGGGAAGAGGAACATGAATATTATGATATGGACTGAGCTGTTATTTGATAAGGTTGGGGATAGAATGGAAACGGGCTGTGGAAATATAGATATTATATCAACTGAAGGAAAATATAGAGGCAGGAATGTAGATAAAAAATGAAGCTAGGATGTTATTAGCAACCTCAGGACTTAAAGATGATTAAAGTGATACAAAGTTATAGTTAAGAAGCAAAAAAGAAGAAGGAATGAGAAAGAGTAAGAGAGAGATGAGGTAGGAAAGAGAACAGTAGAAGTCAACAATAGGATGGATGTAAAAACCAGAATGATCAGTCTTAAGATCTAACAAAAAACATAAAACTAAACAAAGGCAGTAAGAAATATTCATGAAAGGATAAAGATTGAAAAATATAATAACCAAACAAAAAGATTCCTGCTGTGGTGTCACAGGACTTTAATCCCAGCATTCAGGAGCTAGAGACAGGCAACGTTAAAGGTAGCCTTCTGTATAACTGATGTATATAGTGAGTCCCAGGATACCAAGGACGCCTAGTAGACCCTGTCTCAGGAAACACACAACCAAACAAACAGAAACAAAGAAATGAAAGAAAGTGGAAAAAAAAAAAAAAACAAACAAATGAAAGGAAACAAAAGACAAAATGATATAAAAGTTCAATTGATTTAAAAATGTACAATAAACCTCTGCTAATTTCTTCGTTGGCGGGGGAGCATTTGAATTCTCTCTCTCCCTGGGATGTGTCCTATAGCAGACTGTGTCGGTGTGGTGTAGCAGGTACAGTGTACAGCTCAAGTCCAAACCCATCAGACTTGATTTGTGAGTTCACAGATTCCTAGTAGAATTTAGACAAAAGGCCTTTTGTGTTGTATTTCTTAGCTGTTCTAAGGTCAGCACTTTACCACTCTGTTTTGCCTCGCAAGCCAACAAAGGGATGGGAGCCTCTCTGAAGCCAGGGATCAGTTTCAGGTTCCTGTGCCCATCTCCATTTTGTCTATCCCATTTCCATTTCCTGGTCCACTGCCTCTGCTGATACTCCCTGCGCACAGTGAAATAGAGCCAACACTGGGATCCCAAGAAAGGAAAAATCTATTGAGGTTATGAAATAAGTTTTACACAACGTTTGAGAGTGGCTTCTATTTTTTTTTTAAGATTTATTTTGTATTTATTTGAGCACACCGTAGCTGTCTTTAGACACACACCAGGAGAGGGCATCAGATCTCATTACAGATGGTTGTGAGCCACCATGTGGTTGCTGGGAATTGAACTCAGTACCTCTGGAAGAGCAGTCAGTGCTCTTAACCCCTGAGCCAGCTCTTCAGCCATAAGCCAGGCAGTGGTGGCGCACGCCTTTAATCCCAGCACTTGGGAGGCAGAGGCAGGTGGATTTCTGAGTTCGAGGCGAGCCTGGTCTACAGAGTGAGTTCCAGGACAGCCAGGGCTACACAGAGATAACTCTGTCTCGAAAAACAAAAAACAAACAAACAAACAAAAAAGAGTGGCTTCTAGATAAGGAAGTATAGAATATACAAAATCTTATACTACTAAAACTAAGTCATTGGGACTCTGAGGAAAGTCATTGTGTGCAATGCATAGAAGTAGAAAGTTAGTGGAGCTATTGAGTTAAAGGTTAATTTGATTCTTTCTGGCCACTGCCTGGCAGCTTTGCCCATGTCATTTATCATTAGAGATTGACAGGAAAATGCAAGTAGCTGACCTCGGAGCTCTGAGCTCTGAAGTATAAGTTACAAGTTAAAGTTTAAATAATAATAAGTTTGCAATTGTTACTATTTTGGCCACAGGCCTGGGGATAGGGAAGCTTGAAACTTTGGGGGACAATTGTAATTCTTGATTCTTTGTGGGATGTGGTTATTCCTTTGAATTTGATTTGGCAATGATTACACAATGTCTTTTTTCTACCTGCCTTTGGAGTATCAATAAAAGACTGGGGCAAGAGAAAGGTGAGGTAGCATGTGAGGTGAATGTGGTGAGAGAGAGAGAGAGAGTGAGTGAGAGAGCAAATAAAAGAGCATGCAGAGGGCGAGTGAGAGAGCATGAGAAGAGCATGTGAAGATTGAGTGAAGAGAGAATGTGAAGAGTGAGTGAAAAATGTAAGGTGTGTATGGAGAGTGTATGTGTGAGTGAAAGGAGAGTGCATGTGGTGTGTGTGAGATGTGTGTGAAGAGTGTATGTGAGAGTAAGAGGGGAACACACAGAGGTGTGTAGGAGTGTGGGAGTTCAAGAAAAGTGCACCGGAGAAAAGCAGAGTGCACAGGAGAATACAGAGTGTGTGCAGCCTCAAGCTGCGAGTGAATGAGCAAGAAAGAAAGCAGAGAGTGAGAGAGAAGAGAGAGAAACTTTAAGCCTTGAAAAATTCCCTGTCACCTTGTACCCAAAAAGTAGTCTGTGTATATCTATTATGCGCCTTCCTGATACCCTTCTTCCAGTTGAGAACTCCGATCCTGTGTGGAGGCTGGACCCCAACAAAGATGCTTTAGGCCATAAAGTCAGTGTTGATGAATCAACAAGACAGTACATCCAGAGAGAAGAGAGAGTGGGAAAGAGAGAGAGAGAGAGAGAGAGAGAGAGAGAGAGAGAGAGAGAGAGAGAGAGAGATTTCCATAGCTGTTTCCTAGCTATAGGGGAGGCCATGCTGGAGAATGAACATGTGCTACCTCTAGTGTGTGACAACGCTGCTGAAAGGATGGGGAAGCAGCTCAGTTATTTAGTTACATGGGATGATGAACTTTAAATGTCATAACTAACAGTATGATTATAAAATTGTGGAAACTGAGTGTTTTGTTATCTAAGAATGGGAAAACGTTAAGGTTTTCCCAAATGGTGTTCTACTATGCTCTTGTGACCCAACAGTGTGTAACGAGTCCAATCTTATGTTTGTTGTACTTAACTGCTAGTGGCTCTTGGTCTCCATACTCACGCATTTCTTTCTTGCTTTTCTAGGAAATTTAGTAAGCAAGAAAATAGCAGGTTCTTATTTTGGTGCCAGCAAAATATGCAGACACCCTCTCCTTAACCACACAGTGCACTCTGACTAGTGTCATTTCCAAAGACATGGTAGATCTGCTTAGGAGGCCCAGTTTGCCTCTCACAAAGCTCAATAATGCATGAAAAAAAACTGTTCACAGCATTTGTGGAACACACATGCACATGTAAGTGTGTGTGTGGGGGGGTCTGTATCTTTGTCTGTGCTTGTCTATATGTGTTTATGTGTCTGAGTGTCTATGTCATTGTCTGTTTGCCTGTGTGTCTGTGCATCTGTGTCTGTATTGCAGGTATATAAATGATAACTTCTAAGGCAATGTAAATATAAGTACACAGAGGTCTAGATAAGTTAAAAGTAAAAGGGGGGCACCAGACATAACCCATAGATCCTCAAAAGGAAATTCAGGTCTCAACATTAATATTGGATAAAATAATACAGAGGAAAAAATAGGAGCCTTAAATATGACGAAAGGGTCAACTCACCAGGAAAACATGACAATCCTATGTATGTAGATGGCTAATAACAGACACACAAATGTTCAACAGGATATCTTGAGTTTGATTCCCAAAAGGCAGGCCTTGACGCAGGTTTAAGTGCAATTTGCATAGGGGACGGTGCTATCAGAGAACACTTTGGGTAACTGAGGAAGTCAAGGGTCAAGGGTCAAGGGAGAGGATGCTGGTGTGACTGCACTGTATGTTATTTTACCTGGCATATTTTGATTGCTTACTAATTACCCATGGTTCATTCAGTGTACCTGTTTCTTTCCTGGCTACTATGAGAATTATTAATAGAGATTTTGATTATATTCATATATTCTGTAATAATACAACATTGATAGTAAAAATTACGCTAAAGGAAAGCAGAAATTTACTCATGAATATGTCTCACTATACTTTATTCCTCCCACATTTTGAATTGTTCATGTATCAGCTTATATCTAGCTTACTGTCTTAGTGCAGGTTTTACTGCTGTGAACAGATGCCATGACCAAGACAACTATTATAAAGGGCAATACTTAATTGGGGCTGGCTTACAGGTTCAGAGGTTCAGTCCATTGTCACCATGGCTGGAAGCATGGTAGCATCTAGGTAGGCATAGCACTGGAAGAGCTGAGAGGTCTACATCTTGTTCTAGACAGACTGGAAAAGACTATCTTCTGGGCGGCTAGGAGGAAGGTCTCAAAGGCCACCCCCACAGTGACACACTTCCTCCAACAAGGCCACACCTACTCCAACAAGGCCACACTTCCTATTAGTGCCACTACCTGGGCCAAGCATATTCAAACCACCACACCACCATATTAATGAAGATTTTATTCCAGTTATTCCAGTTTTTTTAGTTCTTATAGTAAATATATGAATGGTTTATACACCAAATTTATATTAGAACATTTGGGTTTCTTTGTATAATAATTTCTGAGCCATCTCTTTTATTTCTGTCCACAATTTTATTTTCTTTTTACTCCTTAACATAGCTCTATTTCAATTTGAAAATTTCCTTTATAAGCTTTGAGATCACAAGTTTGGTGGAGACATAGTCTGTCACTTTCATCTGTCTACAGATATCCACATTCCCATCCTTCTTCACACTAGGGCGGTCTCCGTTCTTGCCTTTAGGTCTATAAAGTTCGTGCTAATTCTCTTCCTAGACAGTTGCAATTTTTGAGTTGAAGAAACACATTGTTTGAAGGCTAAGGGCTGGATTTAGATCTCCCTCTCTCTCTGGGTGAAGAGGACCCTCTTCTCTGGGTGCTTGGACTTGATTGCATATCCCCTTCCAGCCTTCTTCAGAGTATTTCTTCACATACTAAAATCAAACACTCTGCAGGGCTTCCTAGATTTCCTTAACTCTTATAAGGACACTTTGGTGGGTGAAACCTGAGCTGTTGATGTGTCATGAGAGAGAAAAATGGAGGATCTTGGTCACTGAATTGTTCCATTAACTTTGCCAAAGAGCCATGACACTCAGACCCATCAGTATGCAAATAGCCTCTCTTATAGTTACCTCTACTTTGCTGTCATTGCAAAATACAAAATGGGTTGCCATTTTCTTCTTGTAAAGGAAGCAACTGGATTTCTTTTAAAGATTTTAAATTTTACACACACACATGCATGCACATGAGTCTCTCTCTCTCTCTCTCTCTCTCTCTCTCTCTCTCTCTCTCTCTCTCTCTCTGTGTGTGTGTGTGTGTGTGTGTGTGTCTGTGTGTGTGTCTGTGTTGGTGTTTGCAAGTGCCCCTGGAAGCCAGAAGAGGATGCCAGATTCCCTGGAGCTAGAGTAACTGTAGTTGTGAGTTGCCCAATATGGATGCTTAAATAGGGATTCCCTTGCTGGACAGTGGTGGCATACACCTTTAATCCCAACACTTGGGAGGCAGAGGCAGGTGGATTTCTGAGTTCAAGGCCCACCTGGTCTACAGAGTGAGTTCCAGGACAGCCAGGGCTACACAGAGAAACCCTGTCTCAGAAAAATAAATAAATAAATAAGGGATTCCCTACTAGGAAATATTAGGCCCTATACAATAGCAGCCAGGGCTCTACCTCTTAACCATGGAGCCAATCTCTCCATTCCCAAGCAAACCTGGGAAAGAAAAAGTAAAAGTCTTATTTTACTTACCCACTCCAGACACCACTATTCCTCACCCCACCAAGACTGCCCTTTCCAGGCCTCCACAAAGAGTTTGACTTGATTTCTTTGGATTTTTTGTTTGTTTTGTTTTTATTTTGTTTTTTGTTGTTGTTGTTGTTTTTTGGGGGGTTTTTTTGACAAGGTTTCACTCTACAGCCCTGGCTGTCCTGGAACTCGCTCTGTAGATCAGGCTGGCCTTGAACTCAGAAACCACCTGCCTCTGCCTCCCAAGTGCTGTGATTAAAGGTGTGTGCCACCAGGGCCAAAGCAAAGCTTTATAATCACACCACCCTGCACCAAAAAATTCCAAATGTCCTGCAGAAAGCGGCACTGTAAAAGAGACACATGCTTCCTTCCAAAGCTCCAGGGCTGCCGGGATTGAGAAACAGAAATAACACCACATAATTAACCTGAAATCAAACAGGACATATCCCCTTTTATCTTGCTTGTCCCACTTAGGTACATTCTGGTGTCCTTAATGCCAGACAGTTTGGTCATTTTAAAGAATTTATAGATAAGGGCTGTAGATGTGTCTCGGCCATCAAAATCAATGGCTGCTTTTCTAGAGGACAGGTGTTTAATTTCCAGGAGCCATACATTGTTTCATAATCTATAACTCCATTCCCCAAAGTCTTTGAGCACTTCTTCTTCTGGCCACCATGGGCATTGCATGCACAAGGTGTGTGGATACATATGCAGAAAAATACTCATACACATAAAATAAAAATGAATAAAATCAGCAAGAAAGAAAGAATTCATAGATAGATGCATGTGTAGATGATTAGAGAAAGGATTGTGGTGGATAGAGTTTATTTGCCATGAGAACAATGTGGTGTTTGACTGAGAACTATTCCTATAGTCTCAGGCATTCAAACACTTGATCCACAGTTGGTGCTGTTTGGGGATATGTAGGAAATGTAGCCTTGTTGGAGGAAGTACGTCAGTGGAGGTAGGCTTTGAGAGTTTAAAGCATCTCATCATCTCTAGTTCACTCTCTGCTAGTGAGCTTGCATGTACGTATTATGAGCCCCTGGCTTCCTTTCCAACCATCCTACTTGCCATGTGTCACCATGGTTCTGCTCTGCCATCATAGACTGCTCTCCCTCTGGACACTCTCTCTTCCTAACATTGCCTTTGCTCTTTGTGTTTCATCACAGCACCGAGAAGTAACTAATACAAACATTCAGTCTAAACACACCTGCTCTGAAAGCAGTGAGATCATTAACAGAGAAGGTGTACATTGGCAAGCCAGGCCACCTGGCAGAAATAGCATCAGAAAAAAAAAATGTTGGCTGAAGGGTGAGATTAGCAAACTTCCAATGTTGAGAGCCTGTCTTCTAGGAAATAACAGTGCATGGAAGCTGGGAAGTGTGCAATGTTCCCAGCTGGGCAACTCTGGGGATGTAACATGCTCTTACTTTTCCAGCTTGTGGTGGGAATTCTAACTCAAGGCTTCTTCCTGACTCTATGCATCTGCTTGCTGGTGCTTACCTTGGGAAGTTCAAGGTGCACTGAACTGCTGAACTAGAAGTGTTTGAATAAGAGGTTGGATGAGTTCATGGCCATTTTGGATCAGAGAGTGGGTAGTGTCTTTAAAGATAAAGAAGAGTAAATTCTTAGTAGGTGTGGCTTGGAGGTCCTAACAAGCATCTGGGAGCTCTTTGGAGGAGGGAGAGCTTTATGTAATTATGCTAATGGCTATAGAGCCAGATCCACAGCAAAGAGGCAGGAACACGGCTTTCTATTTGAACAGCAGACACCTCCTTGTCTCCCAGAGCTCCTGTTCTTCCATCACCATGTGGCTCTGTGCTCTGGTCTGGGCTTCTCTTGCTGCTTGCCCAATATGGGGTAAGTTCTTCTAGATTACAAACATTGGGTTGCACATTTGCAAGTCTGTCTTTGATGAAGTGGGTGAAATGTACACAGGCCAAGCACAAAACACTGCAATAACGCCTGTACTTAGGCTGGCTACTTTTACACCTCCAAACACATGACTTTTTAGTTGGCACTCTCTTTAATTTCAGAAGGAAATGAGACCTTAGAAGATTCAAAAAACTATCAATGGGGCAAGCCTAAAAGTGACTAAACCAACCATGAATCCAGGTTTGCTCTTTCCCCTCTGATGTATCCTCATGTTTTCTTGACTATCAGGACACTCATCCTCACCACCCATGGTGGACACCACTCAAGGCAAAGTCCTGGGGAAGTACATCAGCTTAGAAGGATTTGAACAGCCAGTGGCCATCTTCCTGGGAGTCCCCTTTGCCAAGCCCCCTCTTGGATCCCTGAGATTTGCTCCACCACAGCCTGTAGAGCCCTGGAGCTTGGTGAAGAATGTCACCTCCTACCCTCCTGTGTAAGCCACTGGGATTGGGAACTGTTTCAGTAGGTATGTGCTGTGGGAAATACATAATGTTAATTGGGGGTTTCTACCATGCCTTGGATCATTTAGTTCCTAGATAGAAGACATAAAAGCTTTATATTTACAGTAAGACTTTAATGTACTAGAACTGGGCAGATATCTCATCTCTAAATTATTTTTTCTACTACCCTATCAATAACCCTGATAAAACTTTCCTGGGCTGCTTTTACACCAATTGTCCAGCCCTCATGGCCACGTTTTCATGATTTAACTACCCAATGGTATCTCATCGTCTCTCCACATTCTCTCCTTCTTCTCTTGCTTTGTCTGCTCCTGCCTCAGATGCCAAGCCCAGAAACTGAAATTCTGCCAACCTTTCTTCTTCCTAGCTATAAGCTGAAGGCATTTCTATTGACAAATCAAGGATAATTTGGGAGACAAGTTTACATAGCATCACTTGTTATACCTGAGGATCTCCTCTTCCCTGAGTCAAACGGAGCCATTACTTAGCTTTACAATACATAGATAGCAACACACCAAACCTCACTGTGAGATCTCAGTGATATAGGTAGGATGGAGACAAAGCAATCCTTTGACTAATTATATTAACAACAATTACTGGCATCCCTGAGAGCATCCTGAGTCCTTAAAGATGGTCTTGTTTCTAAGCACTTTTGTAGTTTTCCAAATTCTTTATTTAACACAAACTTGCTAAGCACCTATGGTGAAACAGTAATCTTTTGGGCTTCAAACATCATTAAGGGAAACAAAACTATACTTGATGAATCTTTTATCCTATTCAATGGGAAGAGAAAATGAGAGGTCTGTGGATTAGTACATCATGTATATAATATCCTAGAATATCCTCAATGATTTGGAAAATAGCAATTGATCAATGAGGGGAATGAGAAGTGAGATGCTATATTATTCTAATTTAAACTTTACTGTTACTTAGGAGTGCTGTGGGTGTGGACTTGTGGGTAAAGACAATAGTAAAGATGCCTGCAAGTTCTCATACTCAGATCTACATAGCTACCTACTCAAAAGCAGTTATCAAGGGTTTGATACATCACCATTGGCAACTGAGTAAACAAGCCCAAGAAATCCAAATGACCCCACAGCCACCTCAGAGAACCTCAAACACCTAGAAATGTCAGATCAGACAGCATTTGTGTCTACCCCAAGGTTCCTCTGAGAGTTTCCAGGATTCTAAGCCTGGCTGTCTTCTTACCATTTCATGCCTTTCCCCTACAAATAATATCTGCTATGTGCTACATTTAATTATGCTTGCAAAGTAAGACAGTATTATCACAAACACACACACACACACACACACAGAGAGAGAGAGAGAGAGAGAGAGAGAGAGAGAGAGAGAGAGAGAGAGAGAA
Source organism: Arvicanthis niloticus (assembly GCF_011762505.2). NCBI lineage: Eukaryota > Metazoa > Chordata > Mammalia > Rodentia > Muridae > Arvicanthis > Arvicanthis niloticus. The sequence goes on along the minus strand of NC_047675.1, from coordinate 20,422,973 downwards.
GTGAAAGAGAGTTGCAATCATGTGCAATTCAACAGCTCAGAGAGAACTGCTATTAACAATTGAGTTCATGCTTTCAAGGCCTTTGTCTGTGTAAATAAAACAGAGCTCATAAATACAGTGTCAGAGGTAACCTGGTACATTCATATGTATGCATCAGCATCCTTTGAACATATATATAATATAAATATTATACATATATGTGGTAGGAAAAATATATTTTATATTATAATATATAATATAAAATATAACTGTATAATCACTAATATAACATAATAATATAATATATAATAAGATTATATTTGGCATGTGAATTTATATGTTTATGAATACCATGCACTATTCTGAGTGATGTAGTTTCCCTACAGAACAGAGAATTAGGCATTCCCAGGACAGAGATTTAGGCATCTCTACTTTTGATGTGGTTTGTGTCTTGCTGGCCCTACACAGCATCACTTCTACACATCAGGGATGGTGATAGCACACCTTCTCATTGCAAATAGACCTGGAATGTTGCTTGTAATGTACCTGAAGTGTGAGCACTACCTAACATGATCTTCTTGGCTCTATGTCCTTGGGCCAGCTGTTAAACCTCTCTGTGCCTCCAATTCCTCAGCTGTAAAACAGAAACAATAATAGATGCCTGTGGCTGAACTGACCTTAAATGGCTTCATATACAAGAAGAACCTGAATATCTTCCTAATACTCTGGGAGGACTCAGTAACTGCTCTCAATGCCATGCTACACTGTACCTTTAAGAGCCTTTTCCAGAAGTTGACATTAGATGTTGGAACAGGAAGATATTGGACCTTAGCAGGCCACACAGCAAGACCTTTGGAGACTTTGCTCACTCCACCTGAACCTGGAAGCTTGGGGACAAATTAGGAAAGGAATTTACATTAGGCCACACAGCACATCATGTCTGAGACAAGGCTAGAATTTAGCTTTCCTGAGGTTCTCCTACTACAATGCCCTCCCCTACCTCAACCTACAATAGGTTGTCTATCATTTGCAGCTAACTGTCTTGGTTCATGAATGTCTTCTGAGTACTATATAGCATGTTTACCTGGTGGAGGAGCATAGTCAACTATTCAAAGCCACCAATATCACCATTCAAAGCCCAGAAGGAAAAAGCCCTGTACAGGCACTGCAGGAAGTGACATCTCCTAAGGCAGGTCACCACACAATCATCTTTCTCCTTAGTCCAGAACATCCCAAAAAACTCCAAGAAGAGAAGAGGTACCAATTGCTTCTCCCTCCATAGGACTTAGAGACCCTAGAGATGTCCAGGGTTCCCACATTTCACATGGCAATGACTCCAGGGAAATAATAGGAACTACTTTTATAGATTCAAATCTCTCAGTGCATGATCAGGTCTGGATGGCATGCTCACTCTGGTGGAAACTCAAATGTTCTCTCCCCTCCCAGGTGCTCCCAAGATGGAGTTGCAGTACAGATCCTCTCAGATATGTTCAGCACCAAAAAGGAGAGCATACCTCTCGAGTTTTCTGAAGACTGTCTCTACCTGAATATTTACAGCCCTGCTGATTTGACAAAAAGCAGCCGATTGCCTGTGAGTACAGAATGATTGTTCCAGACTTTAAGTCTGAGCATCTAGACCTTCTGTGGGATTAGAAAGTGATAAAGGCAGCAAGGTCAAGATCACATAGGCCAGGAGTGATAAGGGACAACAGCTTCCAGTTTTCATTTAGGTTGTTTCCCAGTGGTGTCAGACTTTTGTAGACAGCTCACATGTAATTTCCCAAGTCTTCATGGGACAGAAGGAAAAGAATGGTTAATCTTACTTCTGAGAATCCTATCCTCATGGCAGTTAAGTCATGATTTCCAATAAATTTACAACTGGGAGGAATCTTAGAGGGAACCCAAACAAGCCGACATGATATAGATAGAGAAACTGAGGTTCCAATGGGAAAGAATAATAGAGCACAAGGAAGGGGAGACTCAGATCTTCTGGTTTTCATGTGGTTGCTCATAGACAGGACCTGCAGCATCGGGGAGATGGCTTTATTCTCAGATTGCCTGTGACAGATTCATTGCCAGATGAAAATTTCACTTTCCCATGAAGGGGAGGGAAGAGGGAGGATGCTACAACAATCTCAAAAGCATGTTCTCTGCCTGGAGGCAGCACCCCAGGGATTTCACTGTAGCTCATTTTCCATCCCTTTGGCACAGTCTGATGACCAAATGATTCAGCATTTCACATAGACACACAGTGCAGGAGAGGGGGCAGGCTACCACATACAGATGATAAGTTTGGGAAAGAGTTTTCTAGAGAAGGTAATCCTGGGTTTGTACCACATCAACACCCAACAAACTTCCTAGAAGACATTTGTGTGAGACCTAGGAATGGGGAACAAAGCTGTGGAATTGCATGCTAAAATTTGGTGTTACCTGTGTTCAGAAGTCCCTGGGAAGTAACCAGAAAAACAAAACTTGGTGACTCCCACTCTTTAAGTCATATAAAAATGAGCATCCCAAGAGCCTGCCTTATCTGGCCTTTTCATTAGAAAGGGACCCAGGATGTTGTTTATAATGGACTTGGAAATAGAAGTACTACCCACCATGGGTTTTTCTGGATATGTGTCCTTGGGGAAGCTGTCAATCTCTCTGTGCATCCAGCCCCTCATTTGTAAACTGTGAATAGCAAGAAATACCTGAGGATGCTGTGTCTGAGATACCTTCCTGCACAAGGAGAACTTACATCTGTTCATGATTCTCCATGGTTGTTATCAGCTCCACTCAACATTAGACCATTGACACCCTTTATCAGGAAGCCAACAGCAATCCTTAGAATAGGAAGATGGTAGAACCTTAGCAGGCCAGGCAATAAGACCTTTGGAAGCTTTACCCTCCCTACCCTGATGCACAGATTCAGGTACCTAAACAGTCAAACTTGGGGCCTGAGAAAGGGAACAATTAATCTGTTCCCACATACCCATGCTTTCAAGGACCATTCCAACTGGTCTACATAACTACATCATAACCTCTTCAAGACATCATTAACCATCATACTCAGACTCAGTCTTCACTCTTAGATATGCAGGATTCATCTCTCTTGGAGGCTACAGATTGAGAAAATGGAATCTTGAGATCATGGAAACAGGAGACCCTCTAGCTTCAGACACAAGTACTAGAGCCATGAGTTCTGAATATTAAACCTGAATCTGCCTTGTAAAAGATGAGAGAACAGCACCTTTACTTAACCTCTCAGCCTGTTTCCTCACATTGGAATTGTCATACAAAAGTTCAATGAGTGTCACACTAGATCACAGTTCTGCCTGAGAGCCAACATCCAGGCTGACACACTAATCAGACCTACAGGAGGGTCTGCCTCATGACTCAAGAGCTGTCTCATTACACTCTGGTCATGGACTGCAGGTGTTGATCTGCTCAGCATCTGGCTGATAGGAACTAGCATCAGGATCAAGCCCTATATCATTTTCCTTTTGGCTGTAGTTTCTCAGCAGGAAGCTTCTCCTCCTTTTCTTATCTATCACACAGGACAATATTATTCCTTACCATACGGAGAGGTTATCATTTATAGTGCATAGATCAGTTCTTGGTTCATTGTATCCTTAAGATATTCTCTCAAATTGATTGCATTATCACAATGTTATCTTACACACCCTCATTTCTTTCCTGATCTACATGCTATTTAATCAAAAAACATGGATTACATATGAAACATTATATCCCTTCTTCTACTCAAGTTTCATCAGAGAGTCTGAAACACTGTAGATTCTGAGATAATGCTAGCCAAGTGACCAAAGACACCTTGAATGAAATGGATGTGAGCTGGGAGTAGCATAGTGGGAAGATTCAGGCTTAAGGTCAAGTGCTCTAGGAAGGGATGCCATCAGGACAGCAGGTGTCTTCCCAGACAATCCCTTACCATAGAGAAGTTTAATGAGTTAAATGGGATGAGACTGAGCTGAAATACAAAGTCTGTCTCTTGTTCATTGTTGCTGCAGCCCTCTCAGCTCCACGCTGGGAGGCTAAAATGTCCAGGACCGCTCTGCGGCTTCAGTCTGCAGGTCAGGGTCTAGCGTCTATCGAGAGAGGGGGGGGGGGGATAAAGGGGAAGAGATGCAAAGAATGGAGACAAGACAGAGGTTCTGATCAAGTCTCCTTTATTGAAAAGAAATCTGGGGTATTTATACACTTTTGCCACGTGCCTTGTAGGTGTGTGGATAGTGCCTTGCAGACGTGGATACCACATGCGCCTTGCAGCTGGGGGGCACTAAACAGTAAAACAAGATATGTGGGATATCAGAGTGTGCTTCAGCTGTTGTAGGCTGTTGAAAAACAAGTCTCATGTCAGGGTATATGGCTCAAGATGGTCGCAAAGCTGATAGCCACTTTCTGCTACGAGTCTGCTCCCAACAGTTCATGCCCAGTTGCCTGAAGTTCTTGCTGTGAAATGATGTGATTGCAGGCTGATGACAGCACCCTTGGCCTTTACATGATAATCTCAATTCTGTGTCTTAGGAGGATGAGAAGAAAGGGTGGGGTTATTGAGGGGCATGGCATCCTGGACCTCATCTTGGAGAGTTTTAAGAGAAAAAAAGAATCAGGCTTTTACAACCTTCCTAGGAACTGGTGTGGTTTGATCAATGACCTCCAGTCACAGCCCAGATAAGGACAACCAATTCAGACAAACTCAGTGGTGGTCCCAATTCTTCAATCTATTATCTGTGTGGCTTTATTGTTGTCCAGGTGATGGTGTGGATCCATGGAGGTGGATTGATAATACGTGGAGCATCAACGTATAATGGACTTGCTCTCTCTGCCCATGAAAACGTGGTGGTGGTAACCATTCAATATTGCCTGGGTATTTGGGGATTATTTAGGTAAGAGACTAGATTTTTTTCCTCTTTGCATATTAATTAGTCTTTGCTTTGGTTCATTTTGCTCAATTAATGAAACAAACACCCAAGATTGGCTAGATATCATTTCTCATTCCCAACAGTTACTGCTTCAAACAGGATATTCCCAGATGAAATGTTACCTTACAGACCCTCATTGGCCACATTGTATTTTCTCAGCTAGCTGACATACTCTCTTCTAGTCTACTTGATTCTGTTCTCCACTGTGAGCTGAGCATAGTCAGAGGTTTTGTTTGTCTTGTTCTTTATCTGTTTGGGCAATGTTGGATGCACTATGGCTCCTCAGTGCAGTACATGGTTTCTAGAATATGAGTGTAGAGACCCACATAAAGCAATGCTGTTGGGAATACAAGCAGGTAAAGTCCCCCAGATGTGTGATGTACTGTCCAACCTGATTCTGAAAAGTTCATTGAACATCTCCAGACTATCTGCCTCTTGTGATTTCTGCCATGAAATCTCTGTCCCCAATCTGTTCTGCTACCTTGCAGCACAGGTGGTGAACACAGTCCAGGGAACTGGGCTCACTTGAATCAGCTGGCTGCACTACGCTGGGTCCAGGATAACATAGCGAACTTTGGAGGGAACCCAGATTCAGTGACCATCTTTGGAGAGTCAGCAGGAGGTGTCAGTGTCTCTGTTCTTGTAAGTATTCTTGTCACCATACCCCTTCCTATGCAGGGATGTTGGCTTTTTAGTTCCATTTTCCAAAAATAGCTTCTTGTCATATAGTAACATATAAATTTTGTTCTTATTAGTAAGACCTCTTTTGTATTATTATCTGTCTATAATTGAGTAATACTATATTGTAGAAATGAATCTAAGTTTTACTTAATGGTATATTAATACCTTGGGCTAAATCTAATTTTTACTATTTGAAAAATGCATGTTCTTTCTGAGAAATATTCACAGGCCTCTGTGATCTTTACTGTTAGAATAAATTCTGAAGGGTGGAGAGACAAGCACTTTGTACAGGTAGGGGTTACCAAACCTTTTATTGGTTTTGTCTTTCCAATAGTTTGGATTTGCCCTGAGAGGTACTTGTAGTGTGTTTCTGCTCTGTTTCTGTCTCTGAATCCATGACACACTCTGCTGAGATGCTCCTGGGAAACATCAGAATAATAAGCTGTCGAGGAGATGGGCTAGAATGGGTAAGAAGCATTCTTATTCGTGGAGCACCTAGGTCATCAAATGCATAGTCAGGATATAGGAGGAGCCCTAAACAGCATGTGTGCCATGATTCCTATGATCTGTGACTTTTCTCCTTACTATGGAGAAATAGCCATCAAAGCAATTTAAGGAGGAGTTCATTTTGATTCCCAGTTTAATGATGCAATTTACCACAGAAGGGAAGTCATGACAACGAGAGCTTAGGTGATTGGTCACATGGATGTTGCAGGAGATATTTAAAATGGCGACATTCAACCTGGCTTTTCTTAATCAGCCGCCATGTTCCTGACTAGCCTAGGCCTGCAGCCAGGAGCCAGCAGAGGAGGTGTGTTTTTGCTGCTGCCATGGCTAAGGCAGCAGCAGACAGTGGCCCTGCCACCATGTGATGCCAGATTGGGAGATGTCTCTGTCAATCTTCCACTCTGTCTCCTCAAGACTAGGCTGTTCCCCGACCATCCTGCCATCCATGAGGGCCTAGTAGGAAGTGGGACTCTAATGCTTAAATATCAATCAAAGGCTTTATATGTTTGGTAATGCTCAGTAACAATATGACCATACAATTAGAGGTGTTTCCCAATTAGCTAACCTAAATATAAGTTGTTACCCAGGACTGTTCTCTATACCTGTGTGGCTCTCCATCCTCCTACATCTCTGCTCGATCACTTGCCTTGCTTCTCCTCTTCCTTTTCCTCTTCCTTACCTTACTCCTCCCACCTTAGTTCCTCCTACACATGGACCAATAGAGAGGATTCAGATCAGAAGCAAAAATGCTACTGCCCAGCTCATTGACAGCTTTTGGTCTTCAAAACCATGTCTTTTAACATGGATGAGGAAATCAAGCAAGTGTGATATCTTTCCAAGTGCAACAGAATTCATCTGCAGTAACTTGCAAGATCAAAAGGGTATATGGGATGCAGACTGGGAAGCTCCAGATTGGGGCAATCCACTTTAGCTTTGATCAAACATCTGGGATTTAACTGTAGCTTGTTTTACTCCCTGGTTGCCTTTAGCTTGGGCTGATGACCCAGTAAGTCAGCATTCCTATGTAAATCAGGCCTAGGTATTGGATAGGCTGCTAGTCACATGTCACAGGAATGGTGCTGCCATAAGACATCTTCCAACATCAATTAATCTGTTACAGAAACTCCCCCACAGATATGCTAGCAGTTTTATCTCCTAGGTGATCTGTATTTTCTTTTTCAATTTAATGTTAACCACAAAACCCATCTTAGGAGAATAAAATCTTCTCTCCCTGCCAGGTCTTATCTCCTCTGGGCAAGAACCTCTTCCACAGAGGCATTTCTAAAAGTGGTGTGGTCCTCTCTAAAAACCTGGCCAAGAAGAATATCCAGGCTGTGAATGAAGTAGGTCTCAATCTGGGCATTTCTGCATTGCTTTCTGAGTTTTTCTTGAATCTCCTCTGGCTTTTCTGACTGTGAGGTGCAGCTGAGATACTCAATCAATTCTTAAAGTAACAATAGCTGGGCAGAAGGACTACCTTTTGTCTCAGAGAAAAGGCACATTCTGCAAGTTCTAACATATCTTCATGTGAATCATGTTGCTCAGACGTCCTGTGATTCTGCATAGAAACTGAAATATAAGGGTTTTATACACACTATCTATCTATCTATCTATCTATCTATCTATCTATCTATCTATCTACATACACACATATATATGTGATATATAGATATAGATATATAGATATGATATATATATCACCTGGGGCAAGTAGTTAGTGAGTAGGAGAGGTAGTGTATGAAACCAAACAGACTTCATGCTTTATTTCAAATGGCCTCTTTTGATGCATTCAAGTTAGAGAACATTGTGCCCAATGGTGTGTGTGTGCGTGCGTGTGTGTGTGTGTGTGTGTGTGTGTACATGTTCACACATACACTTGAAGGCATGCATGTGACATAACCAGCTCATCTATTTATTCCATTTAGTAACAAAAGCAATACTCTGTGGGATATAGTATCTACATCTGCTAATTTAGAGCAGTGGTTCTCGATCTTTCTAGTGCTGAAAACCTTTAATACAGTTCTTCATGTAGGGCTGACACTCAACCATATGATTATTTTTGCTGCTACTTTGCAACTGTAATCTTGCTAATGTTGTGAATGATAATGTAAATATCTGATATGAGGGATACATTTACATCTTTACAAACTGTCTCAAAGGGGTCAAAAGCCATAAATTGAGAAATGCCTATTTATGCATATTACAAACCCTCTAGCACCTAACAAAATACAATGGGAGAGAAAAACCTGGTGATGAATGACTATAATCCAAATACTTGGGGAAGCTAAGAGAGAAAGAAGAAATGAAAGATTGAGGTCAGCCTGATCTAAGATGTAAGTCCTGGGCTAGCCATGGTACTTAGTAGAATCTTATCACAAAAACTTCATCATCATCATCATAATCATTACCATCATCATCATCATAAATAAGAATGAATGAAAGAAAAAAGAGAGGGGGAGTGAGGAGAGAGGTGGGGTGAAAGAGGGAGAGCAGAACGAGGAGGAAGAGGACGAGGAGAATAAGCTACAATCTACTGTCTACATTGACAGAGAATATAGTCATTACTCTTGACTTCTGATGCTGCCTGTGATTTTTTCAGATAATTGCTACTCTTTCTGGGTGTAATGACACCTCATCAGTTGCCATGGTTCAGTGCTTGCGCCAGAAGACAGAGCGTGAGCTCTTGGAGATCACTGTGAAACTGAAAAACGTGTGTATCCCTTCTAGTAGCCACTATTCTGTATCCTTGGCCCCAAATGCTAGTTCTTTTCCTGTTCTTGCCCTGGATAGACTCTAAGGGGACAATTTCTTAGCTCTTGGAAAAAGTGCCAACGTCCTGACACCAACTGGGAACATCATTTCCTATTATAAAATGCCTTAAATGTCAAAATGTGTTCAATTATGTATCCTATGATGAAGAATTACATGACTATCTTTCAAATCCTTCAAAGCTTGCTTTTTCAATATTACTGTCACATTTTCATAAATTAGACATTCCATAGTCCTAAAACCAAAAACTATCATGAATTTTAGGGATATTCAATAAGGAGTTTTTTCAGAAAAGTGTCACATTATCTATTGGTTGATATAGAAATTAAGTTGTAACAGCAGTAGCCAACATCTCTAGAATGTATGAGATGTTGCCTCTATTATGGTCCTAGGATAGCTGTCTATTTCCCTGACATTCATCTATCATGTGCTGATTCATTCATTCATGCTGCCGATCAACCCATTCATTCATATCTTTTCATCAATTGTGTAGAAATATATTTATAATTTTCTTACTACATTTTCAGTATGTCCCCCATTCATGAATGAGCTGATAAACACATATCTCTCATTCCTTCAACTGTCCAAACAATGCATCATTCTTCACCTATGAAAAAACGTTTTTGTCTCTTTGTCAATATATACATACCACTCACCAATTGTATTATTTTTATTTTTGATATTATAATTACATTTCTCCCTTTGCTTTCCTCCCTTCATTTTCAAAGGCAATGAGGAAGAAGCAGGCTTAAAGAAGTCACCAATGTGGGAGGGTCTGCTTCAGCCAAGAAAGTTGGACTATGAATCAACATGAGACATGATCAGTGAGCTCTGAATACTGGTCTTTTTCTTTTTAATGTCTTGTGTTTATTTGTTGTTTTGAGACAGGGTCCTAATTTTTACTCTGGAAATATGTGATCTGCCTATGTCAGCCTCCCAAATTTGTAGGTATAAACCTTAACACTAAGTGCAATGAAGAAATGCACTATTGAAACCAATGCCTGGGAAAGTGCAAGGAGATTGATGGGAAGGCTTTGCACTGCAGGGGTCAGGTCTTTGCACTGCAGGCATTCTGCATCACCCCAGGGACTGAGGAGTTGGGTGATGAGATGTGGCTGGAGTGAAGAAACCTTTGAAAGAATTCCAACTGGACTTATTGATAAGTTGTTTGTGGGGCATGAGATAAACAGAAGAGAAGATGCCTTTGGCTTCCCTGACTCAAGAGGGCAAAGAATGTGACAGGACAGCTATCTGTATTCCTGAGCAGTAGTGGCCCTTTTGTGGGTCTGATGTTGCAGATGCCAGTGTCTTCCTTTGACTCCCAGGAGCCCATTCATGCAGGACCTTCCTGTCTGTCTTCCTGAAATCTTCTGCCTCTGCTTTTCCTTCTTACTCTCTTTGCTCCTTGAGAATAAAAGCCATTTCCCTTCTTAAAAGCCCAACTTTGCTTACAGGATTAAGTCCATTCTCTGCATTGAGATAGTGCCCTCCCCTCAAACAGCTCTGAGCTCCAGGAAGGTGCCATATATATTTCTGCTCCACTTTTCTTTCTGTTGCTGTGATTAAAACCCTCAGATCTAAAGCAGTTTGGTGGAGTAAAGGGTTTATTTGTGTTACACCTCTAGGCTATGGTTCATCATTGAGGGCAGACATGAAGCAGGATCTCAAACAGGCCTGTTCAGCTAGGAAAATAAGTATAGCAGAATCTATGGAGGAAGGCTGTTTGATGGCTCATGGAAAGACACATACTTGGCTAGTTTTCTTTCATAGCTTAGGGAATGATGCTGCCCACTGTGGACAACAAAACATTCACCCACAGACATGCTCACAAACCAATATGATCCTGACAATTTCCTAATTGTGACTCCCTTCTCAGATGAAACTAGGCTGTTAAAGCTAACTAGGAATACGTATCAATGAATTAGGACTTATTATTAAACATTTCAAATGATAAATTTTTGTTGTTTTCTGCCTGTCTACTTCTAAATTTGTTACTGCACTATTCAAAATAGCAAAGAAATTGAATCACATGTCTGTCTATGGATAATGAAAATGTATTATGCATACACAATGGAACTTTACTCAAGTGTAAAAATGTGTAAAATATATTATACATAAAAAATAATTTCATTCTGAGACCCCCCTTCTCTAACACTATTCCAGAGAAGTCCATCAAATCCAGGCCACTGTGACTTTTCTGGAATGATCCCTTTTATACTGACCCCTTACTCATTTAATGTATTTCCTTCCTACTGCTTAGAAATGCCCAGTCTTTTCTTCAGTTGTCTATCGTGTCCTTGCAAAGATACCACTCCAGATATCAAAAAGACCAGCTTTGTGTTTCCAGTGTGTCATCTTCCTTCAGAAATCAGTTCCTCTCATGAGATTTAGAATATTCTCTTTTCACTAATTAGTTTTTTCAAGGTGGCAATGGTTATGCCTAGGTGGTATTTTCTATTATCAGCTTATTGAAGAGAATCTGGTACTTGCCATGTTATTTTATTTCTCTAAATAGAAACAAGGTTTCAGGTTAGACTCCTCAAGTGATAAGCTCAGTAATTCTCAAATCCAACTATATATCCCAAGCAAGCAGATTTAGATATGAATAATTATAGGTAATCAGCCCTTATTAATAAGTGAGAATTCCCTACCACCATTGCATTGCCACTGGTGGCCTCCACCTCACAGTTCTGATCTTGAAGTCTTTTAGGCTTAGCCACTGTCTTTAGGGTTTCTGTGGCCATAGCCACAGGAGTCTTTTGCTTAGCAAGCTCTCAGACAAGCAAAGAGGGTCTGAACCACTCTTTGATATGGATCAAAGGTAAGGTATGATGTTCATAAGTACTGTATTTATGTTTTTCCCAGTACAATATATCCCTGTCTAACGTGATTGATGGAGAGGTGCTACCAAAGGCCCCAGAAGAGATCCTGGCTGAGAAGAGTTTCAACACTGTGCCCTACATAGTGGGCATCAACAAGCGAGAGTTTGGCTGGATCATTCCTAAGGTAAGAATATACAGACCTCTTACTCAACCATCATCCTCCCTGCCCTGATCAAGGGTTATGCACCCAGATGACTACCATTCAAAGAGGCTTAAAACTTTCCATGTAAATTTGTTCTGAGAGTCCTTGATGAAGTCCTTTGGAGTGCTAATTTATATCTGGGCCAGAGGATATAATAATTGGGAACTTTCTAAAGTAAATTTTCAAGAAGACTTAGGGCCCTGACTGTCTACCAAAAAACTCAGCAATGCTGAGACCTCTCAAGCAGGCATATTAGAGCCCTGGTATCAGATTGCAGTGTGACTTCCAGTGCTAAAAGACATACTGACACCAGAGCAGATTTCTGAGTGAAAATGTGGACAGGGTCAGCACATTCCTAGAGTTCTGAAGAAGGACCTCATGAGGCATCACAGAAACATAGACACAAACACAATGCTAGCTCTTCTTTCCCATGTCACTGGAGTCTGAGGGTGTGTGGCCTATGTCCTCTGTCCTTGAGCTTTTGGCTTCTACATGACCCTGACCTGAATGCTCTACTGCCTTGATGAACCTTGTTCCTCCTAGTGTAATAAATACAGTCACTTGACTGTGTTCTTTATATGTCTTAGCTTTATTCATATAAATTTATTTCTTTTGCTTGCTGATTTTTTTTTTCAGAATCATAAACTTCCATATCTGTTAGCACTGTCTCCTAAGCACCTTTATTTCATTGGGTTTTCTTGTTTGGTCTATTTGGTTCTTCTTAATTTACTGGGATTCACCAATGTTTTACCATGTGTTTAACAGATGATGGGAAATTACACTCTGAAGACAAAATGAATGAGAAAACGGCCAGTTTCCTCTTGAAGAAGTTCTATGCTGACCTTGTAAGTGTCTAGGGAATCATGGGAATTGGTTAGGGGGGAAAAAGTCAATGACTTGCTTTAAGCACAGACAGATTCAATCGCTACAAACAATGGTGGTGACTGGGGTACCCTCCCACTTTTCTACTTCATCTTCTTTGCATCCTAATGTAACAAACTTACATTCCTTGTTCACCAATCAAAACTCCCCATGGGTTCAGGACAAGTTTCTAGAAAAAAGATTTATTTGGAAATCTTTATACCTGAAAAGAGTGATTCTGTGACCAACAAAGACCATCAGGTTTATACATTGGAGGTCTAAGACCAAGTAGCTAGGAAGAATATCAGATAGGTGGCCACTGTGCCTGTTACTAATTGTAGGTTCCCTGCTTTTCTGATGCATGAGATTCTATTATCAGTAGATCAGTGAACAGATATTCTGGACTCTGTACATCTAAAACAAAATATTTGCTGACTAGCCAACCTCATGAATCATGTCTCTTTTTATTCCATTCCCTAGATGTAGCCTATTCTACTTGCTAGGGTACAAAAGGTGTCTTTCACCTATAGAACATGGGATGATACTGAATATTTACTTCCTCTAGAGACAACTGGCCATACTATTCACTAGACAACAGTTTCTATGCTGTCAGGTAGTACCAGGAAAATGGGTCTCTCCCAACACAGCAAATGAAAGAACATAATTATGAGGCACTTGACCTCCAAACATAACGACATACAGCAGGTAGATCTAGAAAATCTTCCGTATTATAGCAGGCTGGTTTTACACAGTGCAATTGTTCTAAGAGTTATGACTTCAACTTAACTGCAGCAGATGCAGTGATTCCAGGTGGAAGTGGTCATTTTCTGATCCATTTTAGAACATCTCTGAAAGTGTGATTTCAGCAGTCATTGAGAAGTAATTAAGAGGAGCAGATGACCCTGGCAAAAAGAGAGACCTTCTTCTGGACATGTTTGGAGATATATTGTATGGTATCCCATCTGTGCTCATGTCCCGTAGCCTCAGAGGTGAGTCTTATGTGTTAAATTGGAGGACATGAACTCAATAACACATCTCTGGTTTACCTACTTTTCAGTACAAGTGTGTGTGTTTGTCTATGTGATATATGTCTGTGTGTCTGTGTGTCTGTGTTCATATATGTAGGTATACCTTTATAGAACAGGAGGTTAGGAATGTAACTCAGTTGATAGAGTGTCTGACTGGAATGTAGGATACCTTGCATTCAATCCTGAGTAACCTTATAAGTCAGACCTAGTGGTACATGTTTGTAATTTCAGCACTTAGGCACTGGGGAGAAAAGACTAGATCTTTTTTGGCTACAAAAGTAGGTCAATTCCAGACTGTGTTACATGAAGTACTTCCTTGCAAAAACCAACCAACAAAAAGAATAAAAATCCAGGGCCAGGAACAGGATTAAGGTTCAACAGAGCCCCTTCCTAATGAGAAAGTCCAGAAAGAGTAGAAGGAAGCACAGGGAGAGGAAGTGTAGAGACCTTCAATTTCATTGGCATGACTTTGTCCATCTTAGTGTGCACTGGTTAGAGAAGGTGAGAAATGGGTTTGGCTCTCTCACAGGATAATCCTTCAGTGACTCAGGCCTGCGTAGAAAGAGTGGAGGCTACACATAGTTCTTCCTAAAGTAGGCAAGATTCTCTCTGCCTATGCATTCCAGCAAATGGCCTGTGAGTGCTGAGAAAGAATGTATGTCTTGTTGGAGTTAAGCTGTGGTCCTTCTTTACAGTTCCATCCTGCCCCTGGGTCTAAAACCTTTGTTCAAGTTCAGTGTTTTATTATAGATTTTCTGTCTATATGACCCAATTATTGCTGAAAGTGGGGTAAGGCAGTTCACTACTGCTTTGATATTTTAATCTCTCCCCTCCAGCTTCTTTAATATTTATTTTATACATTTATGTACTTTGCATTAGATCTGTAATTACCATAGTTATAATGCATTGGTGAACTCACCTCTCACAAGTATATGATGTTTTGTTTTCCTTTTTATACTTTTTACTTAAACTAAATTTTGAGGCAACTATACCCATTTCTTTTCTCCTTTGATTCCGCTTTGTGCATAATATCTAATTTCCTTTCAAGTGCAGGCTATATATGCATTAAAAGTTCTGAAAGTTTATTTTAAGACTATATAATCTCAGGTCTTTAAAAAGCTTCCTAATTCAATACATGACCTTTCATTGGAGAATTTACACTGAAGGGAATTCATGATAGGCAAAGACTTATTAACACCAGTCATGGCAGTTTTTTCTGTTAGTTTTGTAAATATATTCTTTCTACCTCACTCTCTCGGTCACTTTAAGATGTCTTGATAGCTTGAATGACTTACATGCTTTGAATTATTTATTTTTATTTTATGCCTTGCTAAAAAAAAATCATATTGTGGTTTTCATGAGGCCCTATTCCCGTAGAACCAGCTTTAAGTTAATAACAATGTAATTTGATTTCATATAACAATTGTACAATTTTATCTATTATTTACATTTAAAAATATTTTTTTATTTTATGTGCATATTTTTTCCTTCCATACTATATCCTGATTTCAGTTTCCTCTCCCTCACCCATCCAAGTTCCTCCACACCTCTTCTCCCATGTAGCTCCACCCACTTTCTGTCACTCATTAGAAAACAAACAGGCTTTTAAGGAATAATAATAAAATAAATATAATAAAAACTAACACATTGGAAAAGAACAAAACAGGCAGAAGGAAAAGAGCCCAAGAGAATGCACAAGAAACAGAGAATTTCTCATTTGTACACTCAAGAATTCCTTTAAACATTGACCTGAAAGACATAATATATAGTCAAAGGATCTGTAGGATGAAAGAAAAAACAAAAATACATATCAATAAAATTAAATTAAAATAAAAGTAAAATGTTGTTTTTTAAATAAAGTAGGAGCCCTAAAATGTCATTAGAAGACAAGGAACCTCCAGAGATGTCACTGAGTTTGTTTCACATTGGCCATCTCCTGTACGCAGCCTAACCTTAAAAGAAGTTTGTTTCCTCAGTAAGACTCCCTTGGAGGAAATTAAATTTTCATTTGCAAGAGGTTATCAATTAAAGATGGCTACTGGGTTAGGGATGGGGACATGTGTTCACTTTTTTCAGCTCTGTGCCGCCATCTGGTGGGGGCCTGTGAAGGCACTGTGCATGCTGCCTCAGTCTCTGAGAGTTCACATGTGTGTCCACCCTGTTGATTCGAGGGTCTTGTCTCCTTAGTGTCCTCCACAACCTCTGACTCTTATATTCTTTCCACCTCCTCTTCAGGACTGTTCCCTGAATCCTACGGTAAGGGATTTCAAAAAGACAATCCATTTAATGTTCCAGAACATTCTCTGATTAATGTCTGGCTGTGGGTCTCTGTATTTGTTCCAATATTCTGCTGGAGGAAGCTTTTTTGATGGTGGCTGTGCAAGAAACTGATCTATGAGTATGGCAGAAAGCAATCAGGAGTCTTTTTGTTGCTACATTTTAAATTTTATTTATTTATTAACTTTTTTAGTTTTTTACAACAGTAGTATTTACCTTTGCCCAGAGCCTTGGGTATCTAGTTTCAGGTTCTTCTTCATTCAAGCAGTGACAGGTATGGGTTCTATCATCTTATGGAATGGACCTTATGTCAGATCAGATATTGGTTGCTTTCTCCCACAAGCTTTGTGCCATCTGGCAGACATGACATCATTATAAATCAAAGGGGTTGTAACTGGCTTGGGGTTTGTGTTGCTCTTTTGGGAACATAAGAACACCTTCCTGTACCAAAGACACTAAAGTGGAGGGGTGAAGGCTTTCTGTAGGCACTACCTTGACATCTCTGTGGTCAAGGTAGTGAGTTGTATGAGTATTGTCTTCAGCAATGGGGCCTCCCATTAACCTGTGGAGAGCAACCTAGAGTCTTGACAAGAGACTGGGTTGTTTTGGGTTTCCCATGAGACCCCTTTGGAAAACATCTCAATTGGATGTAACCCAATCCTAGTACTGGAAGCTTCTTTTGATGACAAGGGTTGCCGAGTTAGGGTTTTATCTCTGCCCTTACTTGTCATCAATTTTATTCAGATTGACTTCATGTATGCATACATTTTAGGGAGCTTCTACTGTATTAGGTTTCCATACTACATCTCAAATGGCCCTTAATTAAACTGCCTCTCTCCCACTTTACCTTCCTCACCCTCTTCTTGCCTCCCTCTCTTCACTTGATCATCTTATTTCCACCCTTCTCCTTACCCTCATCTTTCCATAACTGTCTTTTCTACTTCCATTTCCCAGAAAGTGTGGCTAGCACCTTTGCAGGAGATCTATGATATAGTTAATAACATGATATTTAAATTTAAATTTGTGTGTGTGCATACATGTATGTGTGGGCCTTTCTGTGTGTGTTCATTGTGTATGTGTGTGTAAGTGAATGTGAGTGTGTGTATGTAAGTATATGTGTGTATATTTGTATGTGTGTGTGTGTGTGTGTGTGTGTGTGTGTGTGTGTGTGACTGTGTGCACACTCTTGTTTATAGAGATCAGAGAACAACTTGTGGGAGTAGTTCCTTACCTTCTACTCTGAGTCTGAGCAGTACAACTCAGATTCCCACATTTTAATTGTGGCAAGTGCCTTGACCCACTAAACCATTTCTCCAGCCCAATAATGTGTTATTTAAAAAATCTTTTTACAGATGTATTTAGTGTCTTAACCCTTATCATTTGCATAAACTTATGACCCCAGGTTATGGCTACTTATGTGAATTTGCTAGCTGGAATTCTTCTTAGTCTTTTGTAGTTCTGATATCTTTTATAGTCTATTAATATTAATACTATGTGTAAGTGACTCAGAAGAAAATCTCCAAAACAAAGGGAACTCTGAATATGACATTTTGATCTCAAGGAAGGAAGGGAAGGCAGATCAACATGAACAACAAAGGAGATTCATGGTACATACTCATATTCCCAATGCAGGGTCACAGATCAGTCACTCCCCTCAACCCCCAAACATGCACAGTGAATGTCCAGGGTCTTCTCACACTGGAGCTGTTGACAGAGTGGTTAAGGACTGAGCATCTCTTTCTGCCTTTCTAACAACCTCCTAGATGAAGCTACATCTGGTTCACACTTCCAGCAGCAAAACGTTTTTTCCCTTCTCCACAGAGGGTGCCTCAGAAGAGGAGACCAACCTCAGCAAGATGGTGATGAAATTCTGGGCCAACTTTGCTCGAAATGGGTGAGGCTTGTGGCAAAGATGTAAACTTTGGATAGGGTGTGCCCGGGCATATCTTTTAGAAACGATGACTTCTGAAGTCTGAGTGATAAAAGACCTGACCATTCTGTGTAACCTCAGAGTTCTATATCGAGAGTTTTCTAGAATCAGAAGGGCGGTAACAAAAGATGTAAGCTCTATATGGAGGTTGTCAGACTCTCTGCTGAGATAAACCACACATGCATTCAGACCTCAGAAAGATGGAGGGCCACAGAAAAGTCCTGAGCAATTCTATTTGATTCTTTTCCCAGGAACCCTAATGGGGAGGGATTGCCACACTGGCCACTGTATGATCAGACTGAAGGTTATCTGCAGATTGGAGCCACCACCCAGCAAGCCCAGAGACTGAAAGGGGAGAAAGTGGCTTTCTGGACTGAGCTCCTGGCTAAGAATCCGCCTCAGACAGAACATCCTGAACACACAGAACACACTGAACACAAATGAATGGGAGGTCCTGCCAGCCTCAGGACCAGAGAAGCAAAGATGGAGCTAATCCACAAAAGATGCCTATTCACCAAAGATGGATCTTACAGAGGAAACTGCACAACTGTACAGTGGGGATATTTGTATCTCAACTTGAAAATAAATTTCCTTTTAGAAATCAAATCAGGAGTTGAGTCTTGGGCTGAAGATGAATCTATCCTCATAAGTGTAGAGGTAGGAGCATGAGGAGAGATGGTGACATAGAAAGACATCTTTTCAGAGGAAGTTTTGGTGCATGTTTTCTGGAATGTGAGGGAAGACAGCTTATTGGAGAAGAGGTAAGATGTGACTATTACCTCATGATTCACCTCTAAGTAGACATCATTGTCACATTGCCATGCCAAACACAACTTTTGGGCAAGTGTAGGACCATAACTTTCCTGAGAACCACAAACACAGGGGACTTTCCAACCATCACTGACTTCTCCACAGAGGTCAGCAAAGTGCTCTTGAGTATGATTGACAGCAGATAACAAGGCTGGACCAAGCCTGTCTCTGAGGGGCCAGGCACACAATACTGCACAAACTCATTTACATAAAGAGACAAAATCCTACTACCTCTGTAAAAATAGCATGGGAGCTGCTGTTCCCAGAGCTCTTGTGAAGACCCATTGAGGCCAGGCAAACAGAGCTGTGATGTTTTACTTTCCCTAAGTGGAGTGCAGGACACATTCCTGGGTGAAAGCACTAGGGATCTTTCAGTACCTGGAAGAGGCAGGATTACTGAGAAGACCCCAAATCCAAGACTTGGGATGTGAGGTCTCACTAAAATTAAAATGATAACAGAGATATAGAGACTGCTTCCAGAACCTGCCACTTCATCAACAGATACAAGGTACCATCTACCAGAAATTTACTTGGAGTAAAAAGTGAAAATATGGAGAGAGACCCTCTGTGAGAGGCAGGAGAACAGGCTGGAAGAACCTGGAAAAATAGGAAAAAGGAGAGAATAATTTACAGTAACAGGCAATTATTCAGCTTCGGGTAATTGGTATGATGCTGCTTAAAGATACAATATCTAATATAACAAGATATGAACATTATATAACAAAGGGCAATTCCTAAAAATTTTTTTACAGTGCCAGGCCTCATATTTAAAACAAACAAACAAACAACAACAAAAAACTATTAAGAAGAGGTTTACATATTAATTGAGTGTTGGAGATGAAATGAATTTGTCACTCTCAAAGAAAGCTGACAAGGAAATTGTGCAAGGAATCAACTAATTTTCCAGAAAGTAATGAGATGAATTCACCTTGTGAATAATTTTGCGAAATAAAAAAGCCTTAGACATATTACTTAACAACAATCTCCAGACTGGATTTAAAAGCCAAACCCCAATTGTGTGCTGAGCAACACAGACTCTGACTCTACTTTGTGACCTATAATTCCTGGTGGTTTTTAAGCTTCACCTGTTTCCTTCCCCTCTTGCTCCATATCTGGTACAGGTGAATAGAAGGCCTGGGCACCTCCTGTCTTGGTGCCAGGGTAGGATCCAAGCATCACAATCTTTCCCTGGTCCCACCACTAACTCCAAAACTCCTAAGCCAGTAGCATTTCCTTTCTGATTGAAAGCTCTGTCATGTCCCCTACACTGTGACTAAGACCTCCAGTCTGCATGGTAGAAGACTGTGCAGTTTATTTGGGTGGAGGGAGGTGCGATTAGTATACTCTCCAAGTGGAGACATACACACACACACACACACACACACACACACACACACACACACACACACACCAATCCCAAGAAAAATTTGAGTGCTCTTGTTGTTTTGGGAAGTACTCAGGATGTCATGGAAGGGAAGCAACCAGATTGGCCAGAGGTCATCCATTGGCAGTGTGGAGCAGAAGGGTTCTAGTGGAAGAATAAGGCGGCCCATGGTACCGATGGTAGGTGGTATCATGTGGCCATGGTTCCCCAGAGCTAAAGATGGTGAGTTATGTGTGTACCTGCTCCCATCTACACACGATTGAAGGCAGTTTTAGGGCCCTAGGAAGAGCCCCAAGACACATGAGGGAAAGCCAGGAAGCCCATGTATACAGCCATAGTGTGCCTGCTGTTCACAGCCCTAGGAATCCTGAGTGTGGTTCTCTTTTTCACATGTGTCTTACTAGGTGCCCAGCTATAAATTATGCTTGCTATCCAATTTTCTGTTTCCTTGCTTATTTTAAGATTTTTCCATTAGGTAAATGTTGAAGGATTGCTTGGAGGATTTTTCAGAATCCCATGGCCAGGGCAGAGTCCATTCTAGCTAACTGGAATCTTCATGAATGAGACTTGGACATCTACTTCCTTGGGCATTCTGATCCAATCTTATTGAAGAATCCTGTATGAACAGAGCAGTACAAGCATTGCCTACATTTCTAAAAGTTCTCCAAATCACTGCTTTAATGTCCTTGGCATTGAAGATGCACTTTTAAAACTTTTAAAATGATACCTTCATCTTTCAAGGTGATTTAAGGCATCTCCACATTTTCAGGAGATAAGGAAAGACCAAAGCCAGGCCTTTCCAGCCACTCCGAAATCCTGCAAGCACATATCCCTAAAGAGCTTCTTCAGTTCGTCAAGCAACAACTTGTCCTATTTTCCATCACAGTAGAATTTTATTTTTTTTTTCTGAGAAAGCTTCCCTTACCCCTGACCAGTGTTGGTCTTGTTCCCTTGTTCCATGACATCAACCAGAACCAACACCATGGTCACATTGGCCTGAGTATTTCCCAGTGTCCAGCAGAGGGCAACACAGGGAAGAAAAAAACATGTTTTCCTTCACAGAACAAGGGAGGCTGCTGGTGTGACTGAGATGGTACAGATCCAGACAAGACTAGAAAGAAGCCTTAACACAAAGACACTTTAGAAACAAAACCTCAGTGTGGTGATACATGGCTTTAATCTCAACACCTAGGAAGTAGAGATGGGAGAATCAGAAGTTCAAGGCCAGCCATGCATGAAACCCTGCCTCAAAACAAAAATGAGAAATGAGTATCATCAAATGGGTTGGCCATTTTCTCTGGAACATGTGGAAGTAGGGAAAGGTGAGAAGATGCATGTTTCACAAGCATCAGAGACTGAAGACCCACAAGTTTCTAATTTCAAATCTTTACATTTTATTTTACTATGGAGAAAAAGTACATTTTGGCAAATTCTGACAAATGACGAATACTGTGAAGAGATAAAATGGATTTAGCATAGAAATACTTGTCCCAAAGTGTGGAGCAGAGACTGAAGGAAAGGTCATCCAGTGACTGTCCCACCTGGGAACCCATCTCATATGCAGACACAAAACCCAGACACTATTGTGGATGCCAAGAAGTGCTTGCTGACAGGAGCCTGATTTAGCTGTCCCCTGAGTGGCTCTGCCAGAACCTGACAAATACAGATGCAGATGCTGGCAGCCAACCCCTAGACTGAGCACAGGGACTCCAATGGAGGAGTTAAATGACTGAAGGAACTGAAGGGGTTTGCATGGCTCCAGCTGCATATGTAGCAGAGAATGGCTTTATCTGGCATCAACGGGAGGAGAGGCTCTTGGTCCTGTGAAGGCTTGATGTCCCAGTGTAGGGGAATGCCAAGGCAGGGAGGTGACCATGAGTGGGTGGGAGAGCACCCTCATAGAGCAAGGGTAGGGAGGATGGGATAGGTGGTTTGTGGAGGGGAAACCAGGAAAGGGGTTAACATTTGAAATGTAAATAAATAAAAAAAACCCAATAAGCATCTGTCCCAAAGATATTTAAAAGTAGTGAGTTCTCTGAGTATACATGCAGATAGCAGATGGTCTGGCCACTTGGCAGGAGCATAGGATCCAAGTTTAGGCATCAGAAAGAGAACTGTGCACAATTTCACTTCACTTGCAGTCTTGAGAACACAGAATTCTCTGACCTACTGGCCCAGGGAAGTTGTGGATGTGTTCTAACCTCACAGGGCAGCAGTTCTGGAGCTGTGCATTGCTCTCAAATTTCCAGCCTTTCCTGAAGGTCTCAGACCAAAGCTTAGCCCTGACTGAAGGTGCGGTTTGCTGTGCCTGCCTTTGGGAAGCTCAAGGTGACTGGACTTAGAGGGCCACCAGGAGAGACCTTATGTAAGAAGTTGTTGGACAAGTTTGAGATCATCTGTAATCTGATAGTTGAGTCTGGAACCAATTATAAGAACTTGAACTGAGGTTGAGTCTGGCTTGGCTTGCCATCAGACTCCTGGGAACTCTTTGGAACAGGGAGAGCACTGTGTCATCTCATGATTAGGCTACTGGTCTGCACATGGATGGGTATTGTAACACGGCCTCACAATCTAAGAAGGGTTATACAAAGCCCTTCAGAAGAGCACCGAGACCCCGTCACAGGGCCCTTGAGCAACTGGCTTTCCACCATGTGGCTCTTTGCTCTGGCCCTGGCTTCCCTCAACACTTGCATGGCTTTGGGTGAGTTCTTCCAAAATACACATAGTGGGAGCCCTTTTGAAGCTCCTAGGCCTGGGCTAATATGAGTGAAAATGTGTATAAAGAGAAGAGATGCCAGGCTCCATTCTATATCAGGGATCACCAGCACAATTTCTAAAAGGGCTTGGAGCCGAAGAACCCTGCAAGCTCCTCCTATCACAGAGATCCAGGGAAAGAAAACCATGATGATACCCCAGCTGCAGGTACTAAGAGGTCATTGAGCTAGTATGATGAGTTAAGAGAGCGCCTAGCTACCTCCCAGGTCTTACTCCATCTCCAGGCAGATATGGAGAGAAACTCAGCAGAGTTTTAACAGCACTGAATCAGGAGCCAAGGTGCAGGACAAGAGCCTAGCTCAGCTCTTCTGATCCCTGTGACTTTGGGAAAGACACTTCAACTTTGCAGTGTCTAAGTGATGAATCTGGAAAATGAAAAGCAATAGAACCTTCCTTATTGGGCTATACTGAGGATAACATAGTTCATTGTTTTTATAGCTCTTAGCATAGTGTCTGTTCTAAAAAGCACAATAAATGGATGGATTTAAAGGGGTAATATTTTTACTGGGTATATTAATAAAAATTTTAAATATGGTCAAGCCAACATGTTAAGAGCCAATGGCTACTGAGAAGATAATTTGTTCCTCAGTCTCCAAGAGATGTTGGTATGACCTGTATGTTGGGTGAGAAGGTGAATAAGAGGTAGCCCTTAGACTCGAGCCTGACCTTGTAGGAGAAGGACCACAGACACACCTAGATATAGAGGGAAGGGGCTAGGGGCTGCAAGGAGTTGGAGGAGAGCGTGAGACCTTCAGATCACCAGGGGGAGCTGGGACTTGTAGTGTGGGGATGAGTAAACAAGGGGAGGTGAAAAGGAGTTGCATACGTGAAAGAGAAGAGTTCAGAGATTCAGATACCAAGATGTTAGCCCTGCCTGGGAAGAACGAATAGGTTACAAATACTGCTAAGTAGAGACCATGGGAAATGGGGGTGGGGGAAATTCTGAAATGTACAGGTGTGTGATGCAGAGGCTCTCAAATCCCTACCTAAAGGACTGAAATTTGCTCAGTGGTCAAGTAAACAACAGGGACAATTCTGGAGTCAGGAATATTCTTTTGGTAGTTCTTAACATGGTCACCCCAGCTAGGCTCCTGCCTAGCCTGTGAGTTCCATTCTTGTGGCACATACAGTTCTTCCCTGACTTTCTACAACTTTGCTCCTGTGTTGGTCCTCCTTGGTGTGGCTCTATACAGAGCCAAACTGACCCTCTGTCCTGATGCTAAAGGACTTTGGCATTCTTGACCATGGCTATGGATAATATGCTCTCCTGTGTGGTTTCAAGGTGTCAGTGTCTCAGAGCAGCCTTCTCAGAATGGGATTCTATCTCTCCTTCTCCAATTGTTGCCATTGAGCACAGACAATATGGCAACATCTGCACTCAAGTGTGTGGTCAGAAATAAATAATGATTTAAAATTGGTTATACCAAAAAGAACAGCCAATATCCCCAGAAGGTCTTTATAGGAAATCAAATTGCAAAACAGATCAGGGCCCACTCCAAGTGATGGAAACAGTCCCAGCTAGAGAACACCCACTGGAGTGGTCCCAGGAGGAAGGGTGAAGCACCATGGAAGTCCAGGGAGATGTGGAGGAGGGGAAGAGAGAGTATGAGAGCAACATCCGAGCCCAAATCACTACCTGTGGTCTATGTTAACTCAGTGATGCTCTTCTGCCACCTGAAGTGGGTAGAAGCCAGTACCAGAAGGTGGGAAGTGGACAGTTGAGTTGAGAAAATAGTAAAAGAAATACAAAGGTTACAACTTATCAGCTGGGAGGTACACAGATGGAGAATTACTGGACACCGGCTGAACATTCTAAGGCACTTTATAATCATCCACAAAGAAGCCTTGCTAAGGAGGCACTAACATACATGGCCACATTACAGATGAGGACATGGAGGGATTGAGAGAATCCTGAATGGACTTCCTGAAGATGAATTAAGGTGAGGTTGCCAGGATAATCAGCAACAAAACAGTGTGCCACTCCAGATTCATCTAGTCTCATTCTGCCTTACATTCCCTTTACTCTGACACAGTGTCCCAGGGACAGAAAGGAGACAGAATCTAGACCCAGTGGGGGTTGCCAGGGCTCTGATGGCCAAAGACTGATTCTGGATTCAGATGGCAGAAATTAACAAGACACAGTTTGGCAGGTGACACTGTGGTAATAAACATCCTAACGAGTCTTGCTTTCTCAGCGCATCAAACGGTATGGAAGCAAATGGAAGTCCTGAGCTGTCCTGCAATACCCATGAATTGGCTTTTCTGTATTTGAGCCTTTCAAACACAAAGCCTTGTCGATCTGAAGACTCTGGCATTCACAGGGTCCAACAAGTGCAGAGCCTGTACCCTAGCCACCTCCAGTATGGGGTCCTTATAGCCTACCACCTATCCAACTTAGTCACCCAGAGCCAGGCACCAGACAACTGAGGGCAGCCCTTGAGCTTCGAAGAATGATGCAGACTAGCTTCCTCCTCCTTCTTCTTTCTTACAATCCCTCTGCCTCACCCTACTGATTGACTTTGGTTTCTTTCCTGGTCCTTTCAGTGCTGGGGACCATAAGTAATCAGTGATAAAGGGGTAAGGGACCACCTCTCCTTCATCCTCTAGCCTAACATCTAACACCAACATCCAGCACTTCACTGACTGGGCTATCTCCCAACCTCCATGGCATGGATGCTTTTCTGCTTCCAGTTCTAGTTCACCCCTTCTGCCATCCCTCCGAATTGGAAAGGATGGTTTTTCTCATCATAATTTTATATTAGAAACAATTGATGTCTATGTGGCTATGGTAGCTTATTCATGACCATACACCTAAAAATAGTAAACACCCCCTTGAAGTCAGCTCTAAGACATCCACTCTGGTGTGTTCTTATTTTGACCCCATTTTCACCAGGGCACCTATCTTCACCACCCGTGGTGGACACCACTCAAGGCAAAGTCCTGGGGAAGTACATCAGCTTAGAAGGATTCGAACAGCCTGTGGCCGTCTTCCTGGGAGTCCCCTTTGCCAAGCCCCCTCTTGGGCCCCTGAGATTTGCTCCTCCAGAGCCTGCAGAGCCCTGGAGCTTCGTGAAGAATGCCACCTCCTACCCTCCTATGTAAGCCATTGGGGTGGGCCTGGTTCTCTTTCCATAGGATATCTGCCACAGAGAGCTGTTGGAAAGAGTTGAGGCACGTCTCTGATTGATTAGACTTTGTTTATGTATCCTTACTATACTCTAAGGTCCCAAAGATGTTCCATAACAGTCAGAGTGCTCTAGAGTCTTTTCTCAAACACATATTTATTGAACACCGGTTATATTCCAGACATATTCTAGGTTCTGATAATTCATCAGTGAACAGAATAAAGATCCCCTATCTTCATAGAGTTTGTGTATTAAGAGAGGAGATAGAATGACTAATTGAAAAGCAAGAAAATGAGTTATGTAATGGGTAAGAATGATTGGTGATCCATTCATTGGATAACAATGCTGATAGGAAGGTATGATGTGAGGATTGTGTCTCTCCTCCTGTCTTGAACTTTTCATGGTGGAAGCTGCTGATGTTGGAGGTGAGTGTAGTGAGCTGAACACAGTCCAGAGTGCCCAGATAGTCTCACAAGAAAGGCACCTGGCACTCCCACATCCTGTTCTTTCTTTCTTCCCTCTCATTATCTTTCTTGGTAGTTAGGTAGTTTTCTCAAGTAGTGTTCTTTGTACCTTTGACTTTTTTTTCAGTGTCTCTATGATAATCTCTTGCTTTGTAGTCACTGTGGAGCTTACAATTAACACCTTGTACTTACAGTATTAAATTGACAAGACTCTACCATTAACCAAAAGGAAAACTCACACTCTACATGTCAACTTTTTTCTTCCATTTTGAATTTTTGATGCCACAGAACGCATCTCTGTCTTACCTATTAATAAAAAATTCAGTGAGTATTATTTTTAATAAAATAAAAATAGTTTTGCCAGTTTACAGATAGGTGTGAATACTCCACACAATTGCAGTGCTATCTAAACATCTCTGGGTTTATGTCTACCAACGAAGGCTAGCAACCCTGTTACATGCTATCTTCTACCTGGAACTTCTATCTAGTCTTTCTTGTATGGTAGAGCTGGTAGCAATCCTTTATGTGTTACTTGCTTTACTTACTGGGTTTTTTCCCTTTTATCTTTGGCTGTTGGGTTTGTTTATAATATGTCATAGGTGACTTTTGGGGGTTTGATCAAACATGTGACCTTTGACCTTATATCTGGACATTAGTATCTCCCACCCGGCTGCAGCAATCTCTGTTACTCTCTTTGAGAAAGCCTCTCTGTTCTTTGTCTTTGTTGACTCTCCCCAATAACTGCCATGTTTGCTCTTTTGATGTTCCTAATGGGTCTGTAAGCCGTCTTCCTTCATTCCTGTTCTTTTCTCACTCTGTGTACTTTCAAATAAACTGCCTGGGGCAGTGGTTACAGCTCAGTGGTAAACTGCTTAGTGAGTTCAAAAGCTCTTAGCACTATAAAAATGACCAGAAAGAGAGAGAGAGAGAGAGAGAGAGAGAGAGAGAGAGAGAGAGAGACAGAGACAGAGACAGAGAGACAGAGAGAGACAGAGAGAGAAGAAGGAGGAGAAGGAGGAGGAGGAGGAAGAGAAAAAGAAGAAGAAGAAGAAGAAGAAGAAGAAGAAGAAGAAGAAGAAGAAGAAGAAGAAGAAGAAGAAGAAGAAGAAGAAGAAGAAGAAGAATGAGCTAGCTGGCCCTGAAGCACACTGATATGCTCTCTCGTTCATTTGCTGTTGGCTCTTTTTCCACTTCATTCTTTGTATTTTTCAGTCTTCCTGTTTGATTTTTTTAGACATTTCATCTCAACATTAAATTTTCTGTGGTGACGACGCCCACTGTATCTTCTTAACCACAAGTGATTAGAAATATTTCCATATAGGCAACTTTACTTCTCCCACCCTAAAAGAAAACATTTTAGGATGAATTTATGAGCTACTTCTTTGTGTTTCCTTGAAGTCTGTTGTTCTTCCTTAGAACAGAAAACAGCTATTTAGAGGCAGAGCTCTGGGAGATTGCACATCCTTGTCATTTGTTGGTCAGTCTCTGGAGCCTTACTTTATATATTTATTGAGGTTATGCTGCTGTGGCTGTTCTTGATGTGTTGTTCAGTGTCTACACATAGAAGGCCCAAGTAGTCCCTGCAATCACTTTTGTACCTGAATTCTCCAGGAGATTCAGGTAGGGTAGGTGCTGTGTTCCTTAAGCCTGTGGTAACTGCACACATCTCAGCAGTAGAGGGCGCTTCAACCTAGGCTTGCTGTGAGTCCCTGAGAGCTACAGCGTCCTGAGGCTTTCCAGACTACATGGCCCCAGAACACACAGAAAAAGAATTCCAGGACTGCGTGACCAATCTTCCCAGGTATTTAAGCCTAAAATCATGTTCCTGTGGAGGAGACTGTCCCTACATGGAGGAGACAGATGCCTACCACAGTAAGGGAAGCTAGAGTTGACACCAGCCTACCTCAGTACCTGTATGAGTCAAATGCTGGAGATTTTGCTCATTGGATCTGATGGGTTTCCATCCCTAGCAGTTACTTGTACAGACATGATTGCTGTTTCACAAACACAAGGCGTAGAGTTGACATTAGATCCCCTTTGGATCTGCTGTTTGACTGTAATGGGTGCCAGTGCCTCTGCATGGTCTTCATGGAATCTCAGGATTCTTACTAGGACTCCCAGATAGTTTCCTATCCATACCAGTGTCTCAAGCCTAGTAACGGAAATTCAGTTTGTGAGCTTACACTACATAATAGAAGGCCTTCCCTGGGTTTTACTTGTTTATTTGAATCTTAGGGTTCTTCTTTCTCCCCTTCCTAGGTGCTCCCAAATTACAGGAGTGGGGCCAGTCCTCTCTGATGTCTTCACTAATCAACTAGAAAACGTATCTCTTGAGTATTCTGAAGACTGCCTTTACCTAAACATTTACTCCCCTACTGACCTGACAAGTAAAGACAGGCTGCCGGTAAGCACTCAGAATAACAGTGAGCACCCAGAAGCTTCAGCATCCTGGATCTTCCAGTGCAGATTAGAGGGGATAAAGGATTCTAGCAGTATAGGTATTGTTAGCCATGTCTCTGACTTCTCTTGACCACAGAAAAATATGGTTTGGGTACTTCAGTTATACTCAGTATATTCTAGGCATATGTGGGAGAGTGGAGTATATCTGGTAAACACATCTTAATTCTTGCATGCTCTCTCACAATGGACATTAGGAAAGTAATGCTTGTTCTCTTATTTGCTGTTTTGAGAATCTGAATTCTGGGGAAATAAAACATAATTTCTAGTTAAGTCAGAAGTGGGATCTATAAATTAGGGTTGATGGACCAAGAACTTGGGTCTCTGACCTTCAAACCACGTTTTTAAATATGGACTTGGAACAAATGGCCTTCCAAATAAACCGGGGTCCATCTGTGAACACTTTCATGGTCCCATGATGAAGGTATGCAGACTGGGACAATCCCAGAAGCATTTCCTTTGCCAAACATCTGGGACTTCACTCTAATTTGGTTCTTTTCTTGGTTGCCTTTGGCAAGAACTGATGGCTCAGTGAGTCAGCATTTCCACATAAACAAAGGCTCAAAGATGGGCAGCCTGTTAGTTACAGGTCACAGGATAGAAGATGGAGCAGGCTGCTAGTGACAGGTCACAGGATGGAGGATGGGGCAGGCTGCTAGCTATAGGTCACAGGATAGAGGTGGGCGTCTGGAGAAGGTGAACCTTGGGACAGAAGATGAAATGTGGTAGGTTCTTCAGTCTGTCAGTGCCCACCAGCCTTTGTCTTCACTCTGAGATGACCTTGCCTCAGACCTTCCCTCAAGGTGGCAGGGTACCCAAGAGAAGAAAAAACAGGGGATATGGGAGTCTGAAGGCAGGAGATGCTCCAGCTATACACACAAGTCCTAGAACACAGAGTTAATTCTGAATGTGCTTTTAAGAAGGTGAGAGAGTGGGATATTTCTTACTTTCTCAGACTCTGCTTCTTCAGATGGATACTGTTCTGTGTGCACACACAGAAGTGACTTTGAAGACATGATTTAGTCCTGAATGAGCTCACACAAGGAAGCAAGAACATCTGCCTTTTGCCCTAGTTGCCTCACTGCTAACTCACTGAAATGTAGCTGTGGGCTACAGGAGTTAGGAATTCAATAGGCTCTGAGTCAAGTCTTACGTCTGTCTCTCATGCTCTGTGGAGCCTCAAGCAGACTGCCTATCTGTTGCATGAATAAGTACTTTGAACAGTAATTAGTCTACAGTTTGTTAGTTCTCTTATATTTTATTAGCAACATTATACAACTTTATCCTTTTGGTTCTTCCTTGAAATGTGATCTCCAGGAGCCATTAATCAGAAATTGTATTCCCTTTTCTCCTGATCCTTAATCTATATGGCAGTGCCTGGTAGGTAGTGGGCTCTCAGGTAAAGTCAATGTATAAAGATTTCTAGGAAGTATGATTGGTAGTTAGGCTTGGGAGACAGAGAGGCTTGAGGAGACATCTTAGGAAGTGGTACTACTGGGGACATGTGTATTTCTTGAGATAATATTTCAGTCCCAGGGAAGGCTAACTCACCACTGAACTGAGATGTTATGTCCAGACAGGAGAGGGGTGGTGTGTTGGGTAGAGACATCCGTGGCTTCTGCAGATACCTAATGACAGTCTCAGTTGGAAGAACTATTGAAAGATGTGTTCCTTGAGACTTGAGAGAAGGAGAGCAATAAGTAATTAGGCTGCCTTGAGTGGGATTGTGATCTGAGAGCAAGCTTAGGAAGTTAAGAAGGCTACACACACACACACACACACACACACACACACACACACACACAGACACACACACACACACACACACACACACCTTTTGTAGCCATAGTAGGCGCTCGTAAACTTTAGATAATGGTTTCCTTAATCATGATCAAGAAATAAATAAGTCATCAAATATTGTTCTTTCTCTACTTCTTATAACCCGCATGGTTCCTTGCTGCCTGCCCAGGTGATGGTATGGGTCCATGGAGGAGGTTTACTATCTGGTGGAGCATCAACTTTTGATGGACTGGCCCTGTCTACCCGTGAAAAAGTAGTAGTCGTAGTCATTCAATACCGCCTGGGCATCTGGGGATTCCTCAGGTAAGATGACAGACCCTTGTCAGATTGCATTAACATTGCCTTGTCAGGACATTAGGGCTCACCCCTGATAATTTCATCCTCTGAGAGATCTGTGATGAGCTCCTTACATCGTCTCTGTTTCTTCAGTTTGGACCCCGTCAATCTTTTCTTTCCTCAACCACACTTGTGCCCTGGGATTTTGTTCTTACTGTTCTCCTTTCCTGAAAGACCTGCTTTTAAACTCATTCATCTTTCAAAGCCTGGCAGCCATTTAAACAGCACTGAAACACACATCTCCACCCACTAGTGCTGCCCGGCACACTGAATTCCTGACAACAGTCACTGTGTTCAGTGTCACACATCTCTTGGGACAGGAGGCACAAAAGAATTTCGAGAATGCGTGTGTCTTAGGAAATGAGTGACTGGGGTTGGTGGAAGCTGTCAGAGGATCTGACCCCAGGGAACAATGTTCCCTGGAGAGTGTTAGGGTGCATGCAGCTCACTTCCTCCTTAACATCTGGCAAACTCGGGAGTCCAGGCTACAATCTCTCCATCAGATCTGTGAGATCAGGACCAGGTTTCCTGCATTAAAACACTCTCTCTCTCTCTCTCTCTCTCTCTCTCTCTCTCTCTCTCTCTCTCTCTCTCTCTCTCTCTCTCTCTCTGCCTGATGCTTGTGGGTATGATGTAAACTTTCAAATGCTGCTCCAGTGTCCTGCCTGCCTACCTGCCTCCTTGCCTGCCTGCCTGCCTGCCATCATCCTTCCCACCATGATAGAGACTGGCCCTCTGAAACAGTTGTAAGCAAGCCCCCAATTATATCTTTCTTTTATAAGTTGTCTTGGTCATGGAGTCTTCACAGGAAGAGAAAAATAACTAAGACACAAGCCTTTCCTTTGAAGCCAAGATACCATCTTTAACTGTGTCCTCATGTATCCTGCAATGTCTATCTACAACTGTCCTACTTCACAGAGACAATGCAAACTCTTGACAACTTACCTAGACCACAAAATCTTTCTTCCTGTTTTCCTTAGGCTCTCCCCAGTGGGTATCCTAGCTTTTATGCTTTTGATTTCTCATAGTAAAGTCCTTGTGAAAATCTAGAGTCTGCTTTATTTCATATTCCACACCTGTGTGGCCAGCAAATCTTCCTAGCTCTTCTTTTCAGATCCAGAGCCCAGCTACTCATCCATTCCTTATTCCTACAAACATCCAAGTTCTGTGTCCCTGACCTAAGTTGCTATAGTGACCATTTAGTTTTCTCACTGCTTCTAATGCAGTGACTGTCCCATATTGGGCCACATTCACCTCCACAGAGGGCTCCCACCTTTCTAACAAGTGTGTTTATAGCTCTTATGGTTGAAGAGCCTATCAGCTAGGAACAAAATCTTGAGATGACTTTGAGTTGAAAATCCAAGGAAAGGTCTTGAACTCTTCCCTTGAAGTCATCATGTCTTGGAAGGCGTTTGTGCCTGTGATGGGTGGTCTCAAGCCTTGTTCTTGTTATCCTGATGATCAGCCTCCTGCCCATCTCTTTAGTGGGTGATCTCTTGGCTCTGCCCCTAAATACTTTTTTCTCTGTTCCTTCTCTAACCACATGCTAGTATTTCCAGTCTCTCTAGCTTTGCTCTTTAGTCCTACTGAAAATCTCCAGCAGTCAACAATGTCTACACCGTGTCCTGAAGGCTTTACTGTTTAGGAATTGTTTCCACCATGTAAAGTACTTCATCAGTCTTAATGTTAGCCTCCCATAGAGCTTTAGGGCATGCATTTAGCTCATCCAAGTTCTCTGTTCAGAGAACAGATGTTCAGAGTAGTCTTTATTGTAATCAGAGATTGTACCCTTTTATAATTACTCCCCTAACCTCCTTGTCACTTGAGTCATCTATAGCATCCCCTTAAAACAGCACTTTAGGATGACCAGCCCACTCCTCCAAATTCTTTACATTTTCCCCAAAGCCACTTTCACATAGTCTAGTATAGTTATATCAGTGGACCAATTCTTTGGGACCAATTTTCTGTATTAGGCTATTTTCCATGTGTATAACAAAACCCAAAGTTCAGTATTTTGTAAAATATGAGGGTGGACTGCAGAGATATATCAGTGGTTAACAGTAAATATTGCTCTTGCACAGGACCCAAGTTCAATTCCTAGCACCCACACTGGGCAGCTGACAATTGCCTATAACTCTAGCTCCAGGGGGATCCCACGCTTCTGGCTTCTTGCTGTCGCCAGCGTCCTCACATGCATAGATCCCTGCACACACACACACACACACACACACACACAACTAAAAATAAAATAAATATCAATTTTTAAGTGAAGTTTATTTATCACAGGGCTTTAAAGGCTGAAAGTCCAAGCACCATGATTTCAATCGTGGAACCTCTGGACTGTGTCACATTGTGGCAGACGATATTGTGACAATGGGGCATATCAGGAAGCCAGAGAGCATGTAGAGGGTCAAGCTTGATCTCTATAACTTTCTCATAAAAGCTAACCAGAATGCTACTAGGACACTCTTCATGCTAGTAACCTCAATGCTCAACCACCTAACAATAGACCCTTTAAAGGTTACACCAAATCCCAGCATCCCCACATTGGAGATGAAGCTTTTAACATATAAAACAATGAAGGACAATCCACACCTTAGCCACTGCCAGCTTCCAACCCATCATAGCCCAGCTATAATGGCTCCGACTCTTACTCTCACCCTTTCTTTACAGCACAGGAGATGAACACAGCAGAGGAAACTGGGGTCACTTTGACCAAGTGGCTGCCCTGCAGTGGGTCCAGAACAACATTGCTAACTTTGGAGGGGACCCAAGCTCTGTAACCCTCTTTGGCGAGTCAGCAGGAGGGGAAAGTGTGTCTGTCCTTGTAAGTATTCCTTGAACCAAACCCCATGTCTAGGGTCGATGTGGCTGCTGATGCTCTTGAAGACCATTGAATCTAACCACGGGGCACATTGGCTGACAAGACCTGGATTTAGATTGATTGTTGTCATGATTCAGTATTAGGCAGCACAGAACTAAATACCAAGAGCTCCCAAGAAGCTCAGACCTCTGCTTTATGTCCTTCAGCCAAAAGAATATCCAGCTGAGCCTTTGACAATACCATTCCTATTCCTCTCTTGGCTGAGTTCTCTCTTCTTCCTAATCACTTTGGTTCTGCAGTTCACCTAACTTGGGGTAAATAAAGAGATGCCGGCAGTCAGCTAGAAGTTCATTGTTTGCTGAAAACTTGATTTACAGGTAGAGACAACCGATGATGTGAGTGAACCTGCCGGTGTAGAGATGGGTACACTGAAGGAAGCTATAGAGAAACAATGGGAGCTGTACAGTGAGATGACCCTCCTGGGGGCTGTACAAAATCCTCCAGGCATCTCTGAGTTGGGTTGATCAGCCATATTATCTTTTAAAAATGTAACAGATTCATAGTTGAATACTCACCAGATAATATTTTATATTTTTAAAAGATTTAAAAGGAGGGGGGAAAGACAATGTCAAAAGAGAAAGAAGATATTCACAGTCCCAGCCCCCAGGCGATGTCTCTGTGGCATCTTAACATTCATTTCTCTTGTCTTTCTCTGACAACTTTACCTCGATCCCCGGCCTCTATTTACCATCTCCCACCCCACCTCTCTATCTCTTTCATGTATCATGTAACTTTTAAAGAAAAGCTTCCCTCAGTATTTCACCACCAAAACCACTCCCTAAAATGCTAAGTGCCTTTCTTTAGTACTTGCTTTTACAATAGCATAGTATCCCATGGTAATTATAAAACATTTTTGATTACCCAGTATTATAGTAGAACTTTTAAAGTTGTCTCTTATTTTTATTATCACATACACCATGAATTTTGTTTCTTTTTACTTGATTTAGTTTGTATTTGTTGGGTTTTTATAAATTATTTTTCATACACTATATTTTGATCAGGTTCTTTCCCTCCCCGAATTCCTCCCAGATCTTCCCAACTCCTGCCCATACAACTTTATGTTCTTTGCCTCAAAAGAAACCAAATCAAACAAACAAACAAACAAAAAAAAAAAACAAAGGCAAAAATACAAAGAACAAAAAAATAAATAAATAAATAAAAAGCATCCCCATACCAAAACAAACAAACAACAACAACCAAAAAAACTTGACTTTCTTCTTGTGTTCTTGGCTGTTTGCTCCTAAGCACGGGACCTGCTCTGCAGGGTGTTCGCTCTGTACTTGATATGTACCCAGTGTCACTCCACTGGAGAAAGCCCTAACTTCTAAATATCTGTCCTACAGATAAGTATAATCCTTACCCCTCATCAAGAAAATGTCTTTAAAATAATTTTACGGATGCCCATGGTCATTTTCTCTGGGACACTTTCTGAGTATTAGGGACACTGAAATAGAGCTTGTAGCTCGAAACTGCAAAACCTTTATTTCCAGTGTTGTTGATTATCATAATAGGTCCATGCCACATATTTGCAACTCTAGCCCTGACTCTGAGGAAAGCTGGGAAGCAAACAGAGGCAGGTAAGGAGCTGTCACATCCACTGAGAAACAGAGTCTGCAGGCAAGGGGTATGTATAGGTGGAGGAAACCTCATGAGATGAGCAGGTCGGTGGCCATCTCCCTTGAGTATAAACTCTCCTCTCTTCCTTCCCAGGTTTTATCTCCACTCACCAAGAACCTCTTCCACAGGGCCATTTCTGAGAGTGGTGTGGCCCTCACGCCATGTCTGTTCAGGGAGAATACAAGGCGTGGGGCTGAGGTACGTCATCTGGGTAGCCCATTCTAAGCTCTGCAAGATCCTTCAAGGAAATTTTCCATTGAGTTATTTAGGTGCTAGCTACAAGTGTTGGAAGAGTGTTAGAGACAGCATCATTCTCTCAGTGTCTAGTTAGAAAATGAGATGAGAATACACAAGTGATGTATTGAGATCACTAAGTCATCATGGCCATGCTGAGAGCCAAGCTCAAGAAAATGGATTGCCAGCTCACTGCAATGCCCACTGAGCACACTAGCCCAAGTGTACCAAGGAAGGCTAGGCTGGACAGAGATCAATGGCCTATAATTACATATTTGTTAGAATCTGAGTTCCAGTGTTCTGCTTGCAGTTTATGAATCTGAGATGATTCCTCCCTAAGGCCCTAGGTAACCTTGCAACCTAGAAAGCATCTATTCTAGTAAAAAATATTAATTTTTTTAAATTGTGTGATCAGTGGTAAGATTTCAACAATAAGAAGATGCATAAAGGAATTAAAATAAACAGTTCTGATAAAATCCCAAGAATTCAAAGTGAACAGTTAGTGAGAACATGATCAATAAGTAAGAATCAGAGAGATCAGAAAGAAGTGACATATTTACCTGGCAAGCAGAAGATATCTCAAAAAGGAACAGCATATACAAATGTTCTGTGCAAAGGGGAATCCTGTGAGGGAGAATAATCACATCCCACAACTGGGCTCGAGATAGAATCCCTCTCTGTGTTCATGGAGGTGAGAGACAATGCCATTTATTTCTGTTGTTCCCTGTGATCGCTGCAGCAAGTTGCCATTGCTACGGGGTGTGCGGCCACTACATCAGCCGATATAGTTCACTGTCTGCGTGAGAAAACGGAAGAGGAACTCTTGGCAACAACCCTGAAGATGGTAGGTGTGACTAAGCCAATGCTCCCCACACTTCTGTCCTAGGTGCAGTGCTCCTCGTGTCCTGAACAACTACGTGGGGACTTTTCATGGACACTGTCAGCCTCTGATATAAGTTAGATGTTTTTACTGTCAAATAATACAAATGTCAAAAGTGTTCAAAAATATTATGTTGAAAAACTCAGGGTTCTCAAAACAATAGTTTTGCTATCATAATAGGTGAATGTTTGTAATAAGTCAAGTATTCTCTCTTCACAAAAGTGACAACCATTCTAAATTTTAGGGCTGGAAATACTAAGCATGAAGGTTTTCAGAACTGTTATAATTTGTCTAACACTTGGTTAATTGACTTTATGAAATAGAACTTGGCAAGTATTTTTCCTAATTTCAGTCTTTCCCTTACTCTTTCTTTAAGTTTTCAATCAGGAAGAATCAAGTATAACAATACATAATTAACAATGAAAAACAAGAAACTATCAATTATAAGTTAGTAGTGGTCTAATTCCAGGATAACCAACACATTCATTCATTTCTTCATCTATCCATCCATCATCCATTTATCTAGCCACTTATCTATCTAAGTATGATGTACTTCCACAAATGCAATATCAATCTATCTGTGTTGCTTCATTTACCCTTTTTTGACAACTTTAATACCTATGCATCATCCAGCCACTGTTTATTTACACCACACCATCCTTTCCAACCAAACAAGGATATATTATTGTTGCCTGATCATTATCACTCTCTATGCATTCACCAATATGACCATCATATACTATATGACCATCCATCCATTCAGATGTCTACCCAGATGAGCTAAGAATATAGATTGTGCATTCATTACACCCAGCTAGGATGCTTGAAAGAAAGACAATGCTGTTACCATAGGGAAGCTTGTCAGAGCAAACATGCAGAAAACACAACATCTGGGGCCATATGACCTAGTCCCTTCATTAGGAAGATGTGAGTGAGAGGTCAGAGAAACTTAAAACTTTGAATTCCCTTCCTCCTGTTCTTGCTTTCATTCTTTCTCATTGCTAGCTGGCTGGAGGATAATTCTGGACCCCATAATATCCCATTAGCACTGGGCACTACCTGTCTGCCCTGGCATATCAGGTTCTCATAAAATGATCAAACTGTTGGAACAAAACATGATTGGTTTCTAAAGCTTGGAGACAAATACTTCCATAACACAAGAATATAAAAGCACACAAGGAAAAGTGAGCACACCAACTGTGTCATCTCCAAAGCTAGGGGTCCTCACTCTGGGTCTAAGGGTCTGTCTCTTTTCTTGTGCCTATTCATCTTTGTCTTATTTCCACTGTCATGTTCTCATGTCTAGTAGAGCTCAGGTCTTCTGGGCTCAGGCAAGGAGGGGCCAGAACTGAGAACCTGACAACTCAGGAGGGTAGCTAAAGGTCAGCCTTCGTACAGGGACCCTTGCTCACCACATCTTCTGCCTTTGCCTTCACAGAAATTCTTTGCTCTTGATTTGCTTGGAGACCCCAGAGAGGTAAGGATCTTTGCTTTTCCATTATAGGTTCTGAGTCTCAACACCTTTAAGCATCAATTAACTGCAGAGCAAAGAATTATTCTTGTAAAATACTAGTTATTCTCAGCATGCGTATCGAAGAATTCCAGAGAAGGTAGTTCCTTGCCAGAATAACATAGCCAGGAAAACCACAGGCATCATAGTCACAGTGTGACTAAGGAGTAGCTTGGCCTCCTGGGCTCAGGTGTTTCCTTCTCATTTACATTTCCTGCTCACTATATGGCCCTGTAGGAGGAAACTAGACTAGAACCTTTCCTGGAAGGGGCAAAGGTACTTGAATAAGGATCTTAGGAGCCTTCATTGAGATGCTCAGGACTGATACACTCAACGGGAACTCCAACTTGGCTCTCCAGCTCCAGCCCTGCCTTCCCACCTTCTAGCAGTGCCCTTTGACCCGTGACATTTGCTGTGCAAATGTCAAATATCTATAGTCCTGTTTCATGCTCTCTCCCTGGGTGTCTTAGCAATTCACTTATAAGGATGATGTGAGATTCCTTCATTCATTCATCAAGGTTTTACAATGAGGCAAGAAATTGCTCTGCAACTGGGATAGAGCAGTAAACAGATAGTACTCCTGATCTTCCTGGAACCTTCCCATTCCAAGGGGAGGGGTGCACCCAACAGAATAACAACCGGTGGGGGGGGGCTATAGACTAAGAGATAATGAGAAGAAGAAAGACTGTCCCTCTTGTCTAACCAAAGGTGACAATGAGTCTGGATGTCATAGCACAGACACCAGCATTGCTGAGGCCCAAGGCTGTCACTGTAATCCTTACTGTTGC
This sequence comes from Arvicanthis niloticus, assembly GCF_011762505.2. Lineage (NCBI taxonomy): Eukaryota > Metazoa > Chordata > Mammalia > Rodentia > Muridae > Arvicanthis > Arvicanthis niloticus. Next base: position 20,383,928 of record NC_047675.1, on the reverse strand, counting down.
TGATGGTCCCTCTGAAGATGCTACGTCCAGAGGACCCTCACTTCCTGTCTTCTGAACTCTTTTCTATTCTCTATATCTACTTCCTCTCCTGCCCCCATGTCATAGAATCATCAAAATTGCCATCCACAACACAAGCCAAAGTATGCTACCTCCTTTCTTAAAACAGGACCTTGTTTATAGCACAAACCTCCCTACCTTCATTGAAAACAACTACACTCAAAACATATCTGAATGCTTGTCATGTGCCAGAAAACGTGATCTGCCCTGTGATCCTCTCTCTGATGTTCTCACTCAGCCATACCCAAACTTCTTGGCATTTCTGGGAATAGCCCTGCATAGTAGCACTCCAATCTGTTTCTGCATGCCCTGACCTCTGTTGGGAAATCCAACCCTCCTTTCCTGCCAACATCCCTCATTCCCAAAGACCACTGTCAAGGTCAAATGCACCTGCTCCATTCCGATTATCTTGTTCCTCTGCAGCCTTCTTCGTCAGCCCTCTCTGCATTCTGTACTTTTTCTAAGGCAGCACTAGTGGCACTCGGAAACTGCTCTCTAGTGTTAGCCAGCATGGACTAGAATTCTGGACCTTTGGAATAGGTCTGCTTTATTTTATTGAACTTCATAAAGCAAGAGCTAGCCAGTCATTCATTCATCATTCATTCAAGGACCTACGTCCTTGAAATCATGATCTTCAGTTTGGGCATCTTCCAGTCCTCTGTTCTCCAAATAGAGAAATGTTGTACATGGAACATGAAGCTAGCAAGATGGCACAAAAATAGTGTCACAGTGACCCCACTGATAAAATAACTCTACCAATGAAAATAATATCTACTATTATTGAGCCTTTCCCAGTACAACTATTGTGCTAAACATTGCCCATGTTCAATTGCTTACTTCAGTTGGTTCCCAGATAAGAAATCTGTAGCATATGCAGGTACATTACTGCCCCCAGTGAACAGCTAGTGAATAGTAGAGCCAATTTTCAGACTCAGGTAGCCTGAATCCAAAACACAAGTCCCAAACATACCAGAGTTCTAGATGTCATATTTACCCAAACACACAACCAGCTTCCTAGCTGGTGACATGTAAACCAGGCTCCACTTAATCTTGTAAATATTTTTTTAATCAAAGCTAAGATATAAAATCGAGACGTCTATCAATGTAGTACAGCCAATTCCAATTTCTGTGGCTCTCAACAAGTATCTTGGAGGGGAGGGGCTCTGGTCCTCAGGGAGAGGTCACATTTAAATTATAGACAGATGGGTGAAGTTGATCTTATGTGCTTGTGAGTTGAGCTTTTTGTAAAAATGTGTTTCTAAGTCCCCAGATAAACTTAAAGCATGTGTGCCTGCTCCCAGGCAGAGCCTTGAGTGTCTGAGTCACATGGGACCCAAATTCCCATCTAGAATCAAAGCAGTGCTCCATGTACCTCCCAAGGAAGTGCTCCTTCTCTTTTGTTTTACTGAATAATTTCCCATACTTTGATGATTCTACTGATTTCTTGTTTAAAGGGCTCCAGGGAGTAGGGAAGGGGCTGCTGCAACTAAATACACAATTGCTGTGATATACTTTATGAAAAAGGTGTCAGGTGAGATTGTTTCATGTTTTAGTTACAGAACTATTGGGTATGAGTTTGGTGACAATGTCAACAATACATTATTAGATCCACAAGAAGAGTCTTGTCTACATGTAAGTGAGGCTATCCCACAAGGTACTAATGTGACACCTATAATGGCTGATGAAGCTACAGAAAGAGGAGAAAGAAGCTAAATCTATGAGTTCATGACATGAAGAAGGATATTAAAAATGTGTAGTACACAATACGGCTGTGAAAAAGGAAGCCAGAGAAATCAACAGTTATGTTCCTTGGCACCAGGAAAATGATAAGCCTTTCCTCGAGACACCCAGTGCAAAGTGATCCACTTCTCTTAATTAGCACAATGCTCCACGGTCAGCAGAAAATTCCACAAATAGGCTTCTATAGCAAGTTATAGTCAAAATGTTATGTAGTAGGTGTTATCAATCTTCAAGTGAGAGAAATAAAAAGATGGCTTGGAGATTAAGAGCACTTAGAACTGTTGCAAGGGTTGAGTTTGGTTCTTAGGGCCAATGTTGGCTCACAACCACCTGTAACTCCATCTCCAGGGCATCCAGTGCCTCTTCTGGCCTCTGTGGGCACATGCACTTACATGTGTGTGCCCCCACACAGATTATAGGCATATAATTAAATTAAATGATAAATTATAGGCATATAATTAAAGTCAAAATAAATCTTTTAAAAATTCATTAGTGAATTTCATGTTTCCTCGTGGATCCCATCTCTATGGAACTTTGATATGTGTGTGTGTGTGTGTGTGTGTGTGTGTGTGTATATGTGTATGTGCATGTATATGATTGATAGGATTGACGTATATAATGTATATGTATACACATACACATATGCATATGTGTATATGTATATAACATACACACACACACACACACAAATACTCCAGAATGTACCACCTTACCAGTGATACCCACAAGTCAGAGTTCTATCCCCTTGCAGAAACTTAATCACTTTGGGGGCCTTGAAATTCGAGGGTCACTGCCCATGCTCATGTAGTTTGATAGTGTGGGTTTTACCATCAGACAGACAATAAAGGACACAGAACAACAGGGGTTCTGTGGAATAAGTAACCACATGCTGCTTTGTTCCCCAGAGCTACCCTTTCCTGACCACTGTGATTGATGGAGTGGTGCTGCCAAAGGCCCCAGAAGAGATCCTAGCTGAGAAGAGTTTCAACGCTGTCCCCTACATCGTGGGAATCAACAAACAAGAGTTTGGCTGGTTTATTCCAACGGTGAAAAAATAGTCATTTCATAAACCTAACTCTAGAACCCATCTTTATTTGTGCCCAGGACTTCTTCCTTTTCCTTTGAATCCATGAAAGCTGTTCCCATTGACACAAGTAGACATCTCCGTGGAAACTGTCTCCAAGATGGTCTTGTTGTGCCCTGGGAAGTGCGGTCCTAGGATCTCCTCTCTCCACATTCTTTGCCTTTCTCTAAAGAATCCTGACAAGCTTCAAGTGAGAGGTCTGTAAAAATGATAACTGCCAGCTGTTCTTGTTAGCCCAAAATCCAGGAAGTGATGGAAATTGTTCAGTTGAAATAATTAAGGACACCCAGAAAGGAGAGGGAGCTGGGAGTTCAGGAGTCAGGCTGAGACACAGCTGCTTCTACCTTGAAGTTTGACTCACATGCCCCATAGATCTCCACAAGCACACTAAGTTGTTTCATTACAAATCCTAGAGAAGATTGGCTCTATTGGCATTCAAAAGGAAAATGGGAGTTCCTTGTGCTAAAAATAAACAATGAAAATGCATATTCAAGTAGAATAATGCTGTTCATTTAGTAGCAAGACTATTATAGGGAAGAGATGGACTACAGAATCAATTCAGATCCCTTCCACCAATAGTGGGAGAGATTTCAATGTTGTGATGTTTTCCAAGAGCCAGTGTGCTAGGAGGGGTGAATCTGTGTGGCCAGAAACAGAATTGTTGGTCCACACTCATCTGCAGAAGAAACATCCTGCTCTTTGTGGAAGGATTCAGATCTGTAAAGTTAAAGTAGAACTGATATCAGAATTAGGGATTTTTTTTCCTTCCATAAAGACTAGAAGAGAAAACTAGAGCAATATCCCTTATTTATTTATTTATTTATTTATTTATTTATTTATTTATTTTTACTTCAAAGAGGCTTCAAAACTTAGAGAAAATTGCCTCTGGTCCTTGAGGAAACTACTTTGACTGGGACATTAATAGCTCAAGGAGCATCATTAATAGCATCAAGGAGATTGGTAACTGCAAGCATTCTGTAGTAGCTGCTTCAACAGAAGCCAGGGACAGTCTGCTCAACCTCAGGTTTTCTCCTGGCAGCACTGAGCTTCCCAAGTAAGCATGGCAGGGGATGGCTCATACTTCTACAACCGTGCTGATGTTGGATTGTCCCTGCTTGCAGAGGTTTGCACACATCATCACATGATAAGTTCTACAACTCTCAATACAGAAATATTTCAGATGTTATCAAATGACACAGCCATAATGGTTGCTGGTGGATTCTTCAGTCATTCCATTTGGTAGTGGGATGTCTGTGACCACTATCCACTAGTGCTTGGCTTCTAAGTACCTGCCCTTGATTTTTTCTCACTGTCTATAGGATTCCAGCTTTATAAACAAGCATATACTCACACCCACAGATACTTACAAATACATATACACTTATATACACATCCGCACACTATACACACATATACACACAGACACTAAGAGTCAACTTTTGATAAACATGTTTTAAATCTTTTTTGCATTCTTTCAGTTTCTGGATAAATCTATCAAGTTAACTACTATTGTCTAATTCATTAGAACACATGCACATCAAGGCTTGCAAACATTTCCATTCTGCATCAGTTTGGTTGACTCGTTAGCTGGTTTGGTTATTCCCATTAATTCCCAACAATTGACAAATGACTAACCATTCTTTAACAGATGATGGGCTATCCACTCTCTGAAGGCAAACTGGACCAGAAGACAGCCACATCCCTCCTGTGGAAGTCCTACCCACTTGCTGTAAGTATCAATGGAATCTGGGAGGTTGAGATTCAAGGAAAGGCTGAGGGCTCACCCTGAGTCACACAGGTCAATTAAACGGTAGAGTAAACGGGAACTAGATTCTGGAGTTTCCACCCTAGAGTAAGGATTAGCACAGCACTAAAGATGGTCATAGTTAATCAGGGTCTTCCTAATAGGCTGGAAAACACACATTGCTCACTGGGTGGGGGTGGGCTCTTTCTTGGTTTATTTCAGAACATCTCTAAGGAACTGACTCCAGTGGCCACTGAGAAGTATTTGGGAATATCAGACTGCCCTGACAAAAAGAAAGACCTCTTTTTAGACATGATGGGAGATGTGTTATTTGCTGTGCCATCTGTGATTGTGGCTCGCTATCACAGAGGTAAGTCCTTGGGGCTGGACAACAGAGGGACTCTCACCCCAGTATAGTCAAATGTGGAAAATGATGAGGGTCAGGACTCAAAGGCTCATTTCATATGGTCTGGAGGTGGTATGGAGTATATTCTACATTATTTCTCTTTTACGTGAATCTCTATGCCTGGACACAATGCAGGTTGTCAATATGAGAGTTAATCTCATTAAACACTCATAGAGAGATGAGGATATGATATTGGAAAGAGACCAGTCAGTGATTCACTACCAAGAATTTGCCTCCTGTAGATGGAGGGAGTTGGCAGGGAGTTCTCAGAATCATGCAGAAGACACATCTCAGGGTTACCCTATCTGAGTGGCAAAGGAAGTAGGTGCATCCTTCAGCACATACTTGCTAATGGTTGAACACAATTTCAGTAAGTTAGTTCCTTGATTCACTGACCTGTTGCATACATGGGCAAGGCAACCTGTGGCAATAGGCAAAGCCTCAGACAAAGAGATCCAGGTACTGGAGCTGATGCGCCTGTAAACAAGAAGCATATATGAGGCATAGTGGCATCTGCTTGGGTCTCTGATCTGAACTTACGCTGGTGTATATAGAGATAAAGTGCAAACACTTGGCAAGTTTGGCAAGGTCTGCCAAGAGTCTTAACCAGTAGGAGATAGATAACTGATAGGCAGTCAGGCAGACAGACAATCAGACAGATGAGAGGGGCTATATTGGGAGGATTATATTGTAGGATTATTAAAACCAAGAATTTTGATTTTAGAAACAGTTTGGAGACTCTGGGGTTCTGGTAAAGTGACTACAGGATTGGAAGCCTTATGGCCTAAGTAGCTAATAGTGCTTTTCAGTCTAGAGTGGCAGCCAGAGGCCCTTGAGGAGCCTTGGTGTAAGTCTCAAAGTCCAGATGTGAACACCCTGGTGTTCTGGGAAGGAGTCCAAGGTCAAGAGAAGAAGCTCCAGGGGAGAGGACATCATGTTCTCTCTGTTCTTTTCTCTGTGATGTCCAGCAAGTCAGATGACACCTGTCCATACTGAGAGTGGACCTTCCCCCTTTAATGTACCAAGTCATACTCCAGTCTCCCCTAAAGACCCTGATCACACCCAGAAATATACTTTATGGTTTCTAGAGGCCACTCTATGTCCTCATGCTGAGGTGTCGAAATTGTCTACTATGGTTTTCTAGTAGTCCTTAATCCACTCAAAATGATGCCTGAAAGTAACTTTCAGAGAACCTGCTCCGGGTCAGAGGGTGCTATAAGGTAGCTTATACTAGGGCTGGAGGAAAAGTGGAACAAGCCACACAGGATTAAAGGCTACACAGGACCCAAAGCTCGGAGGCAGAGGGTAGAAGGAGGATCGGGGGACAATTGTCCACACCTGGCCTTTGTCCAGCTCAGCACATAGAAGTGTGAGTACTTTGAGGGCTGAAGTGGGTCTTCTCTGGGACTTCCCAATGTTATCCCAAGGCTATGTAGGTAAGGTTGGATGGTATGGAAGCCTGCACCCACCTAAAAGTGAGATGTGTTCTTCCAGGTGCCATTTGCGGAGCCTCCCAGGATCCTTTCTTGTTCCTGACTCTTGTTACCCAAGTATCTATGCCCTACTTCCCATTGATGAGTCGTTTTATGATTGTACAAATTTTTTTTCTCAAAATACTTTATTTATCAGTATTTGTATATGCATATATACTTATACATGTATACATATATACATACATATATGAACAATAATTAAATAATAAGATGTATTTAAAAAGTATGGGAGGTTGGGAAGAGTGGGAGGAATGAGAGAAAGGAAAATTTATGTAAATACAGTACTCATATATGAAATTCTCAAAAAGGAATCCAATTTTTTAAAATGTTCAACAGATTAACTAGCATTTTACAATATGAAGATAAATATGACCTATAATTATGTTGAAGGACATTTTAACTCACTACAAACTTTGCAGTTTAAAATGAAATCAATAAAAATTATTTTACCCATCATACTAACAAAAACCACAATAACATTTTATAATTCAAAGCATTTCTGAGAACAAGAAAATAGATTGTCAGAGCTAAGTCAGCAGAGCCAGGGGGACACTGTGTGTTATTTCTTTCTTTTTTTCTTTTTTTTTTTTTCTTTATTATCAAATCATAAGTTTTACTTTTTAACACAGGGGTTATAAACACGAAAATGCAGGATGTGGGGAAGGGGATGACACAGGAGCATAGGTGTTCAGGGAGGGTACAGATATCTTTCAGAACAGGATATCAGCTGGGTGAAGGTTCAGGGGTCAGGTCACTATGACTCTGCCTATGATTCACTTGTCCTAATTGTACAAATTTTATTGATCTCATCTCAGTGGTTTGAGGCAAGAGGCTTAAGTGTAACCAGTCACACTGACTAAAGGAAATGTTCTCTCCAGGCTAGGACTCGCGGTTCCTTTTGCAGTCATTTCCCTCTTGTAGGTGGCTAGGTTACTCTTTTCTCAGCAAATTGTTCATGACCTTATAGTGGCTGTTTAATAAGTAGATCACAGGGCCAGAAAGGATACTTGTTCAAAACACTAATTCTTGCTAAACCACAGGACAATGGAGGTGGCTGAGAAGGAAATTTAGCAAAGCCAACTTTATGTCCTCAGGCAAGGTTGTCATAATTGTCTTCTATTTTATGGATGAATATTTAGTAACATGAAAAATGATTGCAGTATGCTATAAAATGTCTTGGATACTATTATCCCAGTTTATATAGAGAAGGATATATGTTTAAACATCAAGGGACTGTCTAGGTGGTGGGATCATGAGAAATGTTTTTCTTTCTTTCTGTTTTTCAAGATTCTTACAGAAAGCAATAGGGAAAAAGAGTCAGATTTTTTTCTACCACTCTGATTTGAGGCCTTATCCTTTTGTTCAGAAGCACTCCTCTGTTAGGGTCTGTGCTGTCCTCTGACCACTGGTACTGTGGTCCCTGGGATGAAAGGCTTAGTACATAAGCAGAAGTATTAGCTGATACAATGGTCTAGTGGGAGGGAGCAATGCTGTGTGGGCTTAGATAAGACATCTTTGGTGGTAAGAGAGGAAGACAAAGGGCAGAAGAGAGGCAAGCTCACCCTCCCTCCATGCCTGATGGTCTTAACACTCGCATCCAAGCAAGACTCAAACAAGAACCTCAAGTTTCATGGTCTCATGAAACCTAAGAGACAGACTGCTCATGCTCTTTCTAGACTTGCATTTAATGCTCAGGCAGGCAGCTTGGGTATTTCAATCAATCAATCAATCAATCAATCAATCAATCCAACCAACAACAAAACCAAAAACTTATTTAAATCTCAGAACTACCAACAGTAGCCCCAAGTATCAAGCAAGTTCCTAGGATCCCTTAAAGCTGTTCCCCTCCTAGCTGTGGATTTTCTGAATCCTTATACCATCTGTGTGTACCTGGTAATATGCATAACTGAATCCATGTCTTCTCAGATGCCGGAGCCCCCACCTACATGTATGAGTTTAAGTATCGCCCAAGCTTCGTGTCCAGCATGAGACCCAAGACGGTGATTGCAGACCACGGAGATGAAGTTTACTCTGTTTGGGGGACACCATTTTTAAAAGGTAATGGCTCACTGTTGGCTTGAACTTCAAGTTAAGAGCCTTGGGGTTTAGTCCTGGCTTGGTGCCCTTAAGTAAGTGTCTCTCTTTCTAACCCTAGTTTCCTAACAAGAACGTGTTAGTTATTTCATAATTTCTATGTCAAAATGCCCACCCAAAGCAACTTAAGGAGAAAGGGTTTATTCACACTCACAGTTTCAAAGGCCACCACCTTCTACAGTGAGGAATGCATGGTGGCAGGGCCATTAGGTTTGCTGGTCACACTGCTCTAGAAGTTAGGAATCAGAAAGCTACTAGAAAGTAGATCTAGGCTATCAGCCTCGAGTCACCCACAGTGACCTGCTCCCTCCCAGTCTCTACCTCCTAAATGTTCTACAGCTGTCCCATTCAGGGCCACCAGTTGGAGACCTAGTGTTCCAACACACGAGCATACTGGAGACGTTTCATGTTCTAACTACAACAAAGACAGCACTACATCCACCAGTCTGTTGTTCCCCCTTCTCTAACAGGCATAAAGGAAGCTGTACCCCAGCCAAAGTAGTCACCCCCATGATCCTGACCCATGACATCACTAAGACAATTGGCAGGTTACCTGCAGGCCTCTGTCTCAGGCAAGAATACCACTGTTTGAATTTCTAATCCCAGGAGCATATAGGATGGGAGACAATTAGTGTTGGTGTTAAGCTTGGATGGGGTCTAATATATATCTTCCCATATCTCTGCCTACAGGTCAAATATCAAAATTTTATATAATATATATAGTTTTATATATGTTTCTATAATATATTAAAGATAATCATATATTAAATATATATTTAACACATTAAATATAATATATGTAATATATTTAACATATAATAACATAATATTTTTTAAAGATTTTATTTATTTATTTATTTGTTTATTTATTTATTTTATGTATGTGAGTACACTGTAGCTCTCTTCAGACACACCAGAAGAGTGCATCAGATCTCCATTACAGATGGTTATGAGCCCCCATATGGCTGCTGGGAATTGAACTCAGGACCTCTGGCAGAGCAGTCAGTGCTCTTAACCACTGAGCCATCTCTCCAGCCCTAATAACATAATATTTTTTTAAAAAAAAGCTTCTCACAAATATCTTCAGCATCTTGACTCTCAGCATGTGTAGGTGACCTGTGACCCATATCATGACTATTCATAGTACATCAGTCTGTGGGTGCCTCCAACCCTGGTGAATCCTTAAAACACCAATAGTTCTGATATATTTCAGAATCTATATAAATGAGAGAATGTGAAAAGATCCAGAAGTCAGCAACATATGAAGCAGAAGAAGCTCTGGGGTTTGGTGTTGTGGCACTGAGTAGAGAAGAAGAGCAGATGACTATGAGAAACAAAGGCAGCCCACTCATGGGTGAACTATGTGCCCATTTGTGAGTCCTAGATAGTCCAGGCTTAAACAAAACACTCAGCCTAACTCTTCTATGAATGCAGGTGTATGGTAATAGTGGAGACTGCATTTCTAAACACTCCCAATTGATACTAACACTGCCCATGAAACACACCATGAGCAGGAAAGGACTCTTGTCTTCTTCCCCACAGAGGGTGCCTCAGAGGAGGAGATCAACCTCAGCACAATGATGATGAAGTTTTGGGGCAATTTTGCTCGGAATGGGTAAGGCTGGTGAAAAATACAAAGCAGGTTTGGTGGGTGATGTGGGGTGCTGGGGACACTCCCTCCCGATGGGAAAGGACAATTTCTAACGTCTAAATGACCAAAACAATGGCTGTAGTATTCTAACAATGAGAACTCTCAAGGAATGGGCAGGCTTCCCTGCAGAACGTGAGTAGGTGTCTCAGGGGCTGTGTGGCCTCTTGGCAATGCATATGCCAAGGAATTTCTAAAACCCTCAGAGAAACCTGAGGACCACAGGGTAGCTTTGCAAAGCCCTATTTGATTCTGTTCTCAGGAACCCAAATGGGGAGGGACTGCCACACTGGCCAGAGTATGACGAGAAGGAAAGTTATCTTCAGATTGGGGCCACCACCCAGCAAGCCCAGAAGCTCAAAGACAAGGAAGTAGCTTTCTGGACCAACCTCCAGGCTATGGAGGTGGAGGAGGCAACCAAGGGAGACACTCAGAAATGAAGTTGAAGGCAGCACAACACTGGAAGCCATTAGCATCCCAGTCAATGCTATTCCACAGAAGATGTCTGTAGCCCAGAGAGCTTTCTCATCACAGAGGCTGAAGAACTGTGTTGGAAGTAGGCAGAAGCCAGTGAAATGTTTGTAGCTGTGGTTTTAATTTGTAAAATAAATAAAATAATTTTTTTGAGGGGAACCAAACCAAATCAGTGTCTGTGTCTTGAACTACAGATTAGCCCTTCTTCCCCAGAGAAAGGTAAAGAGAAGTGACCATCAGCCATCAGCCGGGAGACTGCCCCTTGTAGGAATAGCTTGGCCTGTATACATGCTGAACCCCAGCATACTAATGGGGACTTCGGATGTATCTGAACCACACTCAACAATGAAACACGGGAAGCCAGGGGCATTACAGAATAACAATGTACTTGTAAGTGTTCTGGAAAGCTCTGTTTCCTCTGGTCTTCCTCCTCCCCCCCCCCCCCCCCCCCCCCAGCAATCTCTGCTCTTGTGTTCCCAAAAAAAGAATAATTCAGATGGGACACAAGAGTAGACTGAGTAGTCAAGAACTTAATCACAACAAACAAAGAAACAAGAATACACTTCAGAAAAAGCATGAACTGAGCTGAGAAGCGATGAACCCAACCCCAGCAGATATGGGGCTTATATTTTTTCCTCTACCTATTTCCTCTCCTTCTTGCTTCCTCCAGGATGGGCCTTTCCAGGAAGGAGGTGTTTCCTTCTTGGAAGTACATTCTACCAAGATTCAGACTGTTATGTGTAATTATATAAGATGGAAGAACATGTGCAGGGACTCAGACTTCACTAGGGTAAAGATGACACTGCTCAGCCCATGGTGCCCTAATGAGGAGGTCCCTGATCCGGCTAGAGACCACTACCACATCTTGTTCTTCACATTCTAATTTTGAACTTGAAAATAGTTTGTTTTTTGTTTTGTTTGTGTTGTTGTTGTTGTTTTGGAGCCAGAAGGGGTTCGATATAAATCCTGGAACAGCCACACATCTCAAGAATCATAGAATCCCAAGACCCTGAATATATTCAGCCATCTCAATGCTCATCAAATGCTGGCCTGCAGGGGTTTGGAAGCTTCATTGTTAGTCATGAATTCTTAAACCACTGCCCATCTGTGATTAACTCAACCTTTAGTCTTACTCCCCCAGGAGGCTGGGCCTTGAGGCCCTAAATCCTACCTCTAATCTCTCTGTCTGAGTCAAATCATTAGCATACAGAACGCAGTGTTTTAGGGGTTCTGTCATTGTGGTGAAAGACCAACACCCAAAAGCAAATTAGAGAGAAGGGGGGCATGTTATTTGACTTACACTTCCACATCACAGCCCATGATTGAAGGATGTCAAGACAGGAATTCAAACAGGACAGGATCCTGGAGGCAAGAGATGATGCAGAGGCCATGGAAGGGTGTTACTTACTGGCTTGTTCACCAGTTTGCTCAGCCTTTTTTTCTTATAGAACCCAGGACCACCAGCCCAGGGATGGCACCACTCACAATGGGCTGGGACCTCCCCCGTAATTAAGAAAATGCCCTACAGATAGAGTTTATGGAGGCATTTCCTCAATTGAGGCTACTCTAGCTTGTAGTAAGTTCACATAAAGCTAGGCAGCATACATGGCGCCAGTGTTTAAGTTTTATGCCAGAAAATGGGAACAAAGGCCAGTACCACGATGTCCTGGAACCACGGACCCAAGGATGAGTTGACACCCTCAGAAATTCTTCTCCATGGACCTTTATTGAGCGGAAGTTCATGAAAGAAATGAGAAAAGCTGCCTCCAGGCAGGAATCCCACGCAGATCCTTCCCTCTTAAAGAAGAAAAATTTTCAACCATCCCATAGGGAGTAGCACAGCAATTTTATCACTCTCAGTGTGAAATGGGAAGCTTGTCCTAGATCAAGGTCATAAGAGATATTTTAATGTTAGGGAGGGGTATGACCTCTGAGAGGACTCTGTCCCCAAGGATTCACTAAGGTTGAAACTGGACCAGACCATTAAAAACTGATGCTACCACTGAGTAAGAAATTACTGTGAGAGGCAAAAGCACAGGGCAGCCTGAAGTTGAAGGTGGAACAGTGCATTTCGACAGCCTTTCAAATCAGAAGCCAGCCCTCATATAAGCACACTAGAGCATGCAGAGCATCTGGCGATACTAGAAAGTGTGAAGCAACATGCATTTCAGATACCCATGGGATGGTGTCTGAATAGGGATGGAGTACACACAGCCCACATGCACATGTATAGGCACACACACACACACACACACACACACACACACACACACACACACACACATAGAGTAAACTGAGCAGAAGTTGTGGAGGAAAAGTCTCTGCAAACCAGGGCCTGCAGAATAATAATCCAACACTTTGTGTGAGATAAGGGGGAAATCTGATTCAACATGACTCAGTAGCTCAGTTTTAGTCCTGTAAAGTCTGCTTCTGGGCAGCTTACTTTAGGCATATTTAAATACTGTACAATTTGGGGGAAAGTTTCCTGTTGTAACACAAACCTGTGGGCACAAAGAGGCATAATTATGTAGGCACTCTTCTCAAAGAACATGTCACTTCTTTCATGGAGATGGGTTGTATAGATAGGGTATATCTTATCTTAAGGGCGTAGGGAAGTATCCGGTGTGGTGTCAGTCATACAGGTAGTGCAGACGTCACCTAGGCTATTAACCATCTCTGGTCCTTTTGTGAGAGCCTGGGGATAGCTCAGAGGTCATCTGAACTATTAGGCACCTCCGGTCCTGCTTGGAGGCGCTTGGAGGAGCCTTGATCATACAGATAGCTCAAAGGTCACCTAAACTGTTAGCCACCTCTGGTCCTGGTTTTTGGGGAGCTTTGGGAAGAGCCAGATATGGCCCGGTCTTATAGATAGGGCAGGGATTGCCTAGGCTGTTAGCCACCTCCGTTTCCAGTGGAAATGGGTTCTACACTTTTTCCTTTGAAAAGACAGCCCTGCGTGTTTAACATATCTGGTTTCCCCAGTGCTGTTTGTGAGCGCAAGGACTTTTGTACCCCCACAAAGAAGGCATGTCTGTTTCTACTCATACAGTTCGATACCATTTCCATATGCCTACACATGGTGTAAAACATTTAATGCAACGCGGAGAACTCAGAAAAGCAAGAAACCACGATTAACAAGACATCAGAGGCAAATGCAGAGTGAACCTTACACCTATTAGAACTAACATCCGGGGTGGGAGGAGCCAAAGGATCGTACGGAAAGCTTACATGGACAAGCGATATTGAAAGCGGCCCGGGGAAAGGGCCGTACACGCAGAGTGCCAAAGAAGGGATTATGGAAATTTTCTTATTTTTATTTAGTTTTTTTTAAAAAAATCTTACATCAATAACGTATTTGCAACATTTCCATTGTGCTCCCTTTCTCAAATTCATGACATTTTCTATTTCTTTATTTACTAGTGGTGTGTGTGTGTGTGTGTGTGTGTGTTGACTTGCTTTATGCCAACAGGCTTGACTCATTTGAAAGGAGAGAATCTCAATGGAGTAAACGACTTCACAGCATTAGGCTGTAGACAAGCCTGAAACACACTGATTGACAGAGGAGGGACCAGCCCATCCTGGGTGGTGCCATCCATCCCTGGACTGGATTCTATAAGAAAGTCTATGGCTTGAATGAGCCATAAGGAGCAAGTCCGTAAGCAGCACTCCTCCATGACCAACTTCCACTTCAGCTCCTGCCTCCAGGTTTCTGCCTTGTCTGAGCTCCTGTCCTGACTTCCTTTGATGATGAATGTGCTGCAGAATCATAAGCAAAATGAACTCTTTCCTCCACAACTTGCTTTTGTTCATGGTATTTCATCATAGCAACGGTAAACCCTAACTAAGACACCATGTATGTATAGATTAATATTTCTATTTATAGCCTAACACCGACTACACTCTTTTAATGTGGTTCTTATATACCTGTGTTTAGGGATGATTATTACATATTTGATAAGCTATCAGGGGTCTTCTCCCTGTAGAAAACTGGTTCTCTCTCAGCAGCCATTGATCACCCTAGCTCTTCATCTGGGGGTGGGGACCTGTAAGATCCACCTTGGCAGGTCAACTGGTGTTATCACTGTGTAGGCCTTGTTTAAGTGACCATATTACTAGGATTTCATGAATTCAGCTTCTATGTCATGTCTGGAATACACTACTTAGCAGAAACTGCCCTCCTGCTCTCATTCCTACAGTCTCTAACCTCGCTTCTGTGATGTCATCTGATGTGACAACTGTGAGTGGTGTCTGGGCACCCCACAATCATTTATCATCTACCTGCATCTTGACTATGGGTCTGTGTAGAAAGAAAGTTTCTTTGAGAAAGGGTGAGAGCTATACTTATCTGTAGATAAACATATTTAAAATACAGTTAGAAATTATATTAGAGAAAATGGCAGTAGTGGGTTCTTAGGCTCTATGCCCTCTCCAGCCACTTGTAGTTGGCTACAGTTACATAACCAGACATGATTTCTCTCCTATTGAGTGGGCCATAAATCCAATTAGACAGCTGTTGGTTGCTTCCCAAGACATAAGTACTACTATTGCGTTTGGGGAGAGATCTCGCTGGACCAATTATTGTTGTGGTTCACAAACGTTCAGTTGTATAGGAGTATTGATTGGTTTTTCTCCCTCGGCAGCTTGCACAGCTTCTTCAGTACTTGAGAGTTAGGGAGATATGAGGCAGGAGGTTTTGGGGGTCAGTTCAATTGGATCTAGTTCAATACTCCAAAGTCTTATGTCCAAAATATGTGGTGTTATTAGCAATAGGGACTTATCTTCAACTTCCTGGAGGCAAAGAAGGCAATGGGAATAGCTTATGTTGTTTTAGGAATCTCTTGGTACATCCTCCTTAGGATAACATCTAGAAGGGAGGTTTCCCAGGCTCAGACACTGGGATTGTTTAGATGGTCTATGGCTTTGGGGAAGAGCATTGTCATTCTGTGTGATGTAATTCCATTTAGTACATGTATAATGCATATGTGTGATTTCAAGTAAGCTTATAAAATAACATATCCCTATGGCCTTATTTGGTCTTTACTGCCTTTTATCTCTTTTTCTACCTCCCCCTTCTTTTGTGTTACCTCCCCTCCTCTTGACTTTCTCCCCTTTCCCCTTCTTAGAACCTTCATCGCATTACCCGCCCTCTAGAGAGCACCTTACCCCTCCACCATGGCTCTTGCCGCTTCTCCTGACTTCTGCAGTTATTCCCAGTTACTCCAGGTTATACACTCACAGCTAAAGACTTGGAGCTCGGACTTACAAATAAGAAAAAAGATGTGACTTTTGCTTTTTGGGGTCTGGGTTATTACACTCAGTATTTTCCAGTTTCATCCATTTGCCTGCCAATTTCATTATCCTTACTATTGAATAATATTTCACTGTATATCTGTACTACATTTTCATTATCCATTCATCAGTTGAAGGGTATTTTGGTTGTCTCCATTTCCTGGAAAGAGCCAGCAACAGACATGGCTGAGCATGCATCTGTGGAGTAGGATGCTCGGGCCTTTGGATACCTGCCAAGGGTTGGTATGGCTATGTCATTAGGTAAATCTATTTTTAGCTTTTTGAGAATTTTCCACGCTGATTTCCACAGTGGCTGCTCCGGTCTGCATTCATCCACCAACAGAGAACTTCCCACTTCCCCACATTCCCACCGACATTTGCTGCCAGCTTCTTCTTTAATCTTAGCCATTCCAACTGGGGTAAGGCAAAATAATCAGTCTTTATAGACATTTCCCTGATAGCTAAGGATGTTGAGCACTTTTTAAAAAAAAAAAAAAAAGATATTTCTTAGTCAAGTTTAAGTCTTTTGAGAAATCCCTCTTTTGATCCACAGCTATTTTTTTTTTTAAAAAAAGGAGTTCTTTTGTATTCATTATTCTTTGTTATTTTGACTTCTTTGTGCATCCTAGAGATGAGTCATCTCTGGGATGTGCAGTTGGCAAGGACTCTTGCTTACTCTGTGTGCTTCCTCTTCATGAAATTCTTTGCTGTACAAAACTTTTTAGTTTTACGAGATTCCATGTGTCAATTGTTGGCATTAGTTTCTGAGTGAAGGGAATCCTATTCAGGTCCTTCCTGACCTGTATCATGGACGATACTTATGGAAGATTTTGTATTGAAAACTATTGGGAGTAAAGGCTCCTAGAAACAACCTCACCTTACACCGAGGCTCCTCCAGTGCTGATAAATTGACTATAACTTCAGTGATGTGGGGGGTTGGAATGTAACAGGTCCAGAGCCAAATTATTTTGGACCAGTCTTTAGACTCCCTTGATTTATTTATTAGCCTCTGTTTGTGAATTAACATCTTTGGTGGTCATTGGGTAAATCCATTAGAATACAATAACAGAACCCTGGTTTATACCAACTAAGATGTTAGTGTCTTATTATATGGTCAGGTTATATATGGTTATATATGGTCAGGTCATACCAGAACTCTATTGCTGAGATTTTCCCATTATTCTGAAATGACTTCCATTAATGTGTTTTTAAACTGCTTTAGCATATGAACTCAGAGAGACTGTGGTAGTATGCACAACACCTACACAACTTCAAGCCAGAGGAAATCCCAGCACAGAGAACGAGAGATAGGCACAAAGTCCCACCCTGGACCTAGAAGCTAGTTGCAATTAGTAGACAGCTACTGGGAGGAGAGAACTTAGTTTTCTTCAATGGAGCATCACTGCATATATCAACAACACCCTAGGGCAGGCCTGCACGAAATGGCAGCTATGATTTTTTTGTGTGTGTTCTTTTTTTTTGTTGTGGTGATGTTGGGGTAGGGTGTTGCTACTATTGTTTTAGGGTTTTTTTGTTTTTATTTTGGGTTTTATTTTGTTTCCTTGGTCTTTTTTGTTTTATTTGGTTTGGTTTGGTATTTTTCCAGAAAGAAAGAGAAAACACTTAAGTGGGGGGTTGGGAGTTTAAAAGCATATGGGAGGACTCGGAGAGGATGGAAAATATGATCAAAATATAGTGTATAAAATTTTTTTGAAATAAAAAAACAATGCCTTGATTGTGATGTTCCTTTTTCTGGTCCTACAAAGACTTCATCAAATTGTTACCACGTTGGAACAGAGAATTTAGAATAACCTGAATCTATGTTCCCAGGACACAGCTGGCTGCTCATATTGGGCTTCAGAATGTCCTGTCTTTTACTCACCCTTTGAGATGAGAGTTATGTTTTTAAGTTGATACTGTGCAACTCACAAAATATTAATTCACCCACTTTAGAGAGCTGAGAGGAAATGGTTTCACCAGGCCTGGTGGTGTAGGCCCCATGATAACAGCTACAGGGGAGGCTGAGGCAGCAGTCTAAAGCAAGCCTGGGCAACTTGTCTCAAAACAAAGAAAGAGACAAATGAATAAATAAAGTTATAACTCAGTGGTAGAGTGTTTACCTGACATAGATGAAAACCAAGACTCAATACCCAGGAGGGGTGGGGCCTTCAACTTGGAATCCTAGCTTCACAAACGTATTTTGAGGACAGCAGAAAAACAAGAGAGAGAACTAATTGTCAGGCCTATGCAAGAAGAAATATTAAAGGAAGACTATCATGCAGAGAAAATAATTATGCACGGCAAAATGTTTACATCCACAGGTTTGTCCCAGTTAGGTTTCTGTTGCCGGGGGCTGGAGGGCGGGGTGGGGGGGAGACGATTATTTCAGTTTACAATCTCAAGTCATAATTCATCACTGAGGGAAGTCAGACAGGAACTCAAGGCCAGAACTGGAGCCATAGCCATGGAGAAACTCTGTTTGCTGACAGGCTTGCTCTCCATGGCTTTATCACCCTGCTTTCTTGTATAACTCAGGGCCACCTTTTGAGGAGTAAGCACCACCTTAGGCTTGGCCCTCCACATCAGTCTTTATTGGGGAAACTATATCCACAGCCTTGCCCACAAGCCATTCTGCTGAGGAAATTCTCTCAGTTGAGCCCACCCCCTTCTCAAATGCCTCTAGCTTGTGTCCACCTGACGAAAAGAAACACTAACTAGGATGGACATAAACAACTAACAACACTAACAACAAAAAAAATTTTTTTAAAAAGTAAATGCAACTTTTTCATTTAATTCAGTTCATTGATTATCCAAAGGGGAAAAAAAATGCCAGTGACCTGTGGACTTAAGGAGTATGTCACATCAAGACCTGACAAAAGGACCTAGGAAGTTGAATCCGCAGTCAGCAGTTAAGAGCACTGCCTGCTCTTGCAGAGGGACAGGTTTGACTCCTCGTACCCACAATGCAGTTCACAACAGCCTGGAACGCTGGTTCTAGGGTACCAACTTCTTCTTCTGACCACCACGGGCACCAGGCCTGCATGTGGTGCACATACATGCATGCAGTGATGTTGAGGTTTGGTCTTCTGTGTATTGTAATGCTAAGTGTGGACCCCCAAGACCTGAAATCAGCACAAAGATCCAAGTGACCCTGCCTCCAAGTTATTTTTGACAGATAAATAGAGATGCTGACAGCCAATAGCTGGGCAGAAGAGACACCAGTAGGGTGTAGGATTCCTGGACTTGGGGTTGGAGGAGAACCATGAGGGAGAAGGAGGAAGGAGAAGCTGCCATGGGTTAGGAGAGCCTCTCCGGGCTGGCCAATTGGAGTTAAGAGCAGCCCAAATGAAATATAATAAGTAATAATTCAGGGTTACTGATCGTAAAATAGATTTTAATAGCATGGAGGGCAGACATCTGCCTAGCTCGGGTGCTGTTTGAGGCTTATTGTAAACATAAAGGTTGTGTGTCTTTTATCAGGGAACTGAATGATCAAGGCAAGATAGAAACCCTGGATTGGGATTAAAAATATCTACAACACAGGAAAAACACAATAGCAATGGGGGCTTGAAGAATAAGTTATTATTATGAGCCTCTTATGCTTCATAATTGGTACTAGATCTGAATGCAACGTATGTCAGTGTGCTGAGTGCAGTGTCAAAACCAAACACAGTCTAGAACTCAAAGAGAGAGAAAGGTTGATCATCTTCAGTAGGCAAGGAGACTTGGGAGTCATTTCCAAAGCAGCGCCCTCCCAGAACAAAGGAAAAATGAGGATTTTATTCAGGGACCCCCATACACAGTTATATAGAAATCGCTTTAGAGGTAAGCACTTCCTGAGCATGCTCAATGAAGAAGCACATCACTGAGCATGCTCAATTAAGAAGCACATTACAGAACACACTGTTAAGAAAAGGGCATATCACTGAGCATGCTCAATTAAGAAGCACATTGCTAGGCACGCTCAGTTTAAGGGAGATTCAAGAAGGAAAAATGGTAGGCACATTCTGGAGGATGCTTCCTTCGAGGTCATGGATGGATATTTGAAAGAATATCATGGTGCACAGAAAGACATTGGTGTCTCTTCTGTCCCAGTCATGAATGTAGCAGTCAGGAGTCCTCCTTGTTGTACACAATATTCACCTGAAAAACCTACCTGAGGAAAAAAAGTCTTCTTCCCTTAGGTGCTAACAATACTGTATTATTTGAAAGTAAAACACACCAGAGTACTGTATGCCCACAATCTGCACTAAAGCCTCCTTAAAGAGGGATAAAAAAAAAGTTCAATAGTGAAGATAAAACTAATCAAAAAAACCTCTCAGTCCAAAAGCAAATAGCCAAACAGGAAAAAATAGAACATCAACAAGCAGAAAAAGATTCGGAGACATCTTAATCTGCTCATAGCAGTAATTACGTGGAATTAAAATGCTTGAGTATATTCATCAAGAGATTTGTGAGACTGGATTTAAAAAGTAAGCCCCAACTCCACCTTACAGAAGGCAGAATGCGGCTCTACTCTGTGACCTCTGACCACCGATGGCTTTTGAGTCTGGCCAATCGTCTTCCCCGCTGGCTCCTTATCTGGAGAAGCTGATTAGAAAGCCTGAGCATTTCCCATCTCGGTGCCAGGGTAAGATCCAAACCTCACAAGCTCACCCCGGACTCAGCCCCAACCTGAAAAGTCCTAATCCTTTCCTTTCAGACCTTGTTAGAGTTGATTGACAGGCCTGCCTTGCACTTCAACTGAGTATGTTAAAAAAAAAAAAAAAAAAAAAAGCAAAATAAAACAAAAAAAAAAAAACCTCTCTACAGTGTGTGTGTGTGTGTGTGTGTATGCATTTATATGTTTATACTTATATTTACAGTAGGAGGAAAGATAAACTACACAACCCAGGTACTCAAAGGGCAGATTCGGTGATTATATTAATATTCCATGAACCAGTGTTACAAAGGAAAGGGGGTGGGTATCAGCACGTCAATTCACTAAGAAGCTACTACAGTTTATCTACAATAGCTAATAGCATCGCAAAGGCCCAGCTTAGTGTTTGGGGGCTTGGTTCCCCCAGGAGTAAGTCCTGAGTGCAGTCATATTGGGGTGAATGGGGTAATTGTTTCAGAAGCACTGGGAAAGGGGTAGGAAAGAGACTGTGTTCAAGTCAGATCATGTAACTGTGGGAAGGGGCTTCTTAGTGGAACTGAGTCAGTTTCCACTGGGGACCAGTAGGAAGTAGCATAAAACAATCCCAGTGTTTTTCCTCCAGAGGAGTTCAGAAGGGGGGGGGGGGCATTCCTGCACCAACCTCTACTCCTTGCTCACTGGTGGCTTCTTTGCCACCCTGTGCCCTATCCCATGAGGCATATATGTTCATCCCAGGTGCTTGGAGAGGAATGCATCCTGGTGAATAGGAACCAGAAACATGGAGCTGATCAGAAAATCAGAAGCAGTCATTGCCGTGTAGTAAAGCTAGAAGGCCACTGAGCCACCACTACCTTATAAGGCAAAGGAGAAAGGCACTGACCCAAACTCATGGCTGAAGGCAAGAAAGCTGCACGGACTCCCCTCTCCTTCACCATCTTCTTTAACCACACGGCCTAGCCACCCTCAGCCTGACCCTATGACACAGGGACATGACATTCTTCCTCCCCATCACTCTCTACTGCCTGCACCATCACAGGTCCACAACCTCTTCAGTTCCTGTAAGGCCTCAGGGTGTGGCTCAGGCACAGCAGCACGTATGTCTCTGCTCAGAGCCACTGTGAGATCCCAGGGCTCTGAAAGTTCTATCCCTGCTGACCAACTGGGAGAACATGAGGCTGAGCTGGGCCCTCATCTAAAGCAAGTTACTGCCCATAATAGAGATAACCAGAAAAGGGAAGGAAGGAGGGAGGAAAGGAGGGAAGAAAAGAGGGAGGGAGGGGGAGAGGAGGAGGGGGTAAGGGGAAGGAGGAAAGGAGGGAGAGAAGGAGGGAGGGAGGGAGGGAGGGAGAGAGGGAGGGAGGGAGGGAGGGAGGGAGGGAGGGAGGGAGGGAGGAAGGAAGGGAGGGAGATTAAAGAAAAAAAAATTGGAGATAAGTAAATGCAAGAAAAACCTTCAGAAGCCCAAACCTGTAGGAGGCTGAGACATCACTAAGAGGTTCCCCAACTCACTGACCAGCAGTGCCACAGGCAGCTTTGGAGACAGGTCATTGCCCATGCCTCACCCTGATTCTGATTCTTGTGGGCCAAGGACAGACCTGGAATTAAAATGTTTGTTGTGTGTGTGTGTGTGTGTGTGTGTGTGTGTGTGTGTGTGTTCATGGATGCATGAGTATATGTGTGTATGAGTGTGGACATGCATGTGAGTGTGTGTGGGCATGTGTGCATGTGTCTGTATGTGTGTGCATGTGTGCATTTGGAGATAGGTGGTTGATATTGGTGTCTTCCTCTGTCTTGCTCTATCTTATCCTTTGACACAAGTCTCTCATAGAACCTAGGTCTCTCCATTTTGCCTACACTGTGGTCAGCAAGCTCCACCACACACACATCTCCAGCAGAGACAGTCTGAAGACAAG
The DNA here is from genome assembly GCF_011762505.2 of Arvicanthis niloticus. Classification (NCBI taxonomy): domain Eukaryota; kingdom Metazoa; phylum Chordata; class Mammalia; order Rodentia; family Muridae; genus Arvicanthis; species Arvicanthis niloticus. Next base: position 20,361,347 of record NC_047675.1, on the reverse strand, counting down.
TGTCACCACACCTGGCTCTGTGTGCGTGGTGGGGATCTGAAGTCAGGACAGCACGCTTGAGCAGCAGCAAGTGATTTGCCCACTAACCTGTCTCCCCAGTTCTATTTGTTTATAAATTCCCTGTTGTGAATATATATATATATGTTGGAGTTTGGTGGCAGTTGTCTGTCTGTCCATCTTGCCAGGTTCTGGAACTCTGTTGTACAGCTCTGTTAAGCAGGAGAACCAGGTATGGATTCTACAGTAAGAATGTGATGGTGTCATGTGATTTTTTTGCAATGCCAGCCTACTCGAAGCTCATGGATAACACACATCGAGTCCTCACAGATACCTCAGCTCTGGGTACCAGAAAGCAAGCAGCCTTAGCTCTCCTCAGCACTGTGACAGATGCTCTCCCAAACGGCAGCGTGTTTGTTTCTCAGTCTTCGAACAGTTTTGGAGCCTGGGGACAGTTGGGTTTGTTAGGCTGATCCTCGGTCAGGAGGAAGGAGGGCAGATACTGTGTGGCAGAAATGCAGGTATGGATGGGCCTGTGTTTGCAAATCTTGGTGGTGGTCATGGCCGCTCCTCCTTGTGGTCATGGGCTGCTTCACATTCCTCTTTACTACAGCATCAGGAAAAGAATAAAGGGAAGCCAGCCATGTCCAGAGGGTTTCCAGTTAGACCAGATCCTTGTACCAGAGGTCAAGGTTGTAGCTCCCCATCACCCCCTAGCAAGTACTTAGCTTGGACTAAAGGGTTGATTGGAGATGTCCAGTCAGATGGACCCTCTAATGGTCTTTCATTATTCCTTTGAGCCCTCTAATAATAATGGGAAGTAAATGTCATGAATTTTCTAATGTGCTAAAATAAAGTTCACATCAATTCAAATTCACATTAAGTCAAACTAACTCTCAGAGCAAAGCTGAGAAGTGAATAGTTACTCACTTCCCGTGAAAGTTTCCTAGTAAGTGACAAGAAAAGCTACATGCAATTAATGGCGTTGAGACATCATCATCATCATCATCATCATCATCATCATCATCATCACTACTACCACTATCATTATCATCTTTAAAAGTATGCATTTTAAGACAGTAACCACATGACATTAAAACAACAGTGGAGGCTTTCTAAAAGCACAACTCTGTGACTCTAGAGGCCTTACAACCACAGAGGCAGCCTTGTGAATAGAGCTTGGATATGAATCTAGACGTTTCCATGAGAGCAAAGCATTATCTTGCCTTGTAAATACTCTTACATAACCCTGCCCTGTTCTGACATCTATTTCCAAGGAGTGCGTTCAACTGATAGCGCTTTGCTGTCCTCTGGTGGCCAGTTGGCAGATAGCAGCACTAGCATCCTGAGAAGGCCCCCTGGACTACATAAGGCCAGCGCTCCCTTCCCATTTATGTGATTATGACAGTGCTGACATAAACACGGAGAGCTTCAAGATGCTTTCTTACCTTATTCGGCCTCTGCAGTTCTAACCCTGCCAGGGTCAGATGCATGAGAACTTCTCAAATCTCAGTGATCTGGCAACTGCCAGGCCTCAAGACAGGGCAAATCCACTTCTGGGTACCTTGGAAGTGTTCTAGAAACTCTAAAGATCAGATTTAAAAAACAAAACAAACAAACAAAAAAAAAAACAAAACAAAACAAAAAAAAAACCAAAGGTGCTCTACTTTGCCCAGGTTGATTCCAAATAAAAAAAAAGTCAACTGTTTTTCTTCTCTGGGTTCATATTTACAGCTAACCCCTATGTGTAGCCTAGAATGTGTTATAAACAGCATCCATAAAGTCCCTATCGGGAGTAGTCTTATCTGTGTCCCCTCTCCCCAGTTTGTGCCACAGCTGAGAGACCCAGAAACTAGCCTTCACTTGGTTTTATATGCGGAGACAGCAGGGCATGGCAGGCTAAGCTGTAGAGGGATAACCTGTTCTGAAAGGGAGTAGGACACACCGCAGGCTGCTGGGGCCTGTGCTCCACCCGATGTTTTAAATATTGCCTTCCATCATATTCTATTGTTAATGTTGAGAACTCTGAGCAAAGAAGGAGAACCAGAGAGGTCCCAGGGAGTCTGAGAACGGCGACTGTGGTCAGGAGATGAAAGGAAATTAGAGAGAAAACTTTCACTCACCATAAATGCAATAGGAAACACTAAAGGGATTTAAATAAGTATGCAGGAGGCGCTCAATAGCGCTTTTGTGACAATAAGTCAGCTATTGCGCTCAGGTTGAGGATCTCAAAAGCTGTGTTTATCTGTCCGTTGTATTCAATAGTTTGTGCCTATACACAGTACATGGGATTCTCAGCAGTGAATGAATTAATGAATGATTCCTCACAGGACACACTAGTATAAAACCAATTTATCTTTTATCTAGATCTGACAATAGCTGATTTTCTGCTCTTAGACACACTCTGAGAAGAACCCAGAAAAGAGCATTTCTAGATTCCTTTAGACTTTCTTCAGCTGCGGCTTAGCGCTGGAGTGTGTTTGGCGCCACCTAGTGACTATATAGTATTTTAACCATCGCCCTCGGTTGCCAAAGGAGCTTTGCCAGGCCAGGAAAGGAAGGAGGGAGCTAAAGAGAACAGAAATTCTTTGCTTAGCCAATCTAGCCACTCAACAGGTCGGAGGGGTCTTTTTAAGTGCACCCCAGGTGTGTCTACTCTTACCCTGTGTACAGGCTGGTTTTGTGTGTCAACTTGACACAAGATGGAGTTATCACAGAGAAAGAAGCCTCCCTTGAGAAAATGCCTCCGTGGGATCCAGCTGTAAGGCATTTTCTCAATTAATGATTAAAGAGGGAGGGCCCAGCCCATTGTGGGTGGTGCCATCGCTGGGCTGGTAGTCCTGGGTTCTATCAGAAAGCAAGCTTGGCAAGTCAGGGGAAGCAAGCCAGCAATACCTTCCATGGCCTCTGCATCAGTTCCTGTCTCCATGTTCCTGCCCTGTGTGAGTTCCTGTCCTGACTTCCTTTGGTGATGAACAGCAATGTGAAAGTGTAAGCTGAAGAAACCCTTTCCTCCCCAACTTGCTTCTTCGTTTTGTGAAAGAATACAAACCCAGACTAAGACACCATGCAAGACTTGAGTCCTGAGTCCCCTCACCAGAGCCCAGGACTAATTTATCTTAAAAGGTGGGGTGAAGCTGATAGTTCTTTTTGGTGGCCCTTCAGTCCCTGGTGCTATACAAAGGATCTCTCATTATCTACATATGCAAATCAGAGCTCGGGTACCAAATGACTGAGGTTAAGGGACTGTTGAGTGATCACCTCTAGATGGGATATTATTTTACCCAGCCTAGGCCCAGGGGACATTGTAAGGGAGAAAAGAGTACTACAGACCACTGCCTCTGCACAGGACTTACTTGCTGTGACCACCTGTATGTGAGGGTTGGGGAGGATGAACTGGGAAGAAATGGGTCATCAACAGGTGTGGAAGAGGAATAAAGAGAAGACCGTGGGGGAGGGGATGTGATCGTAATACATTTTACACAGATAAACTGTCAAAAATTAAAACTGATATTTGTGAGTCTTCCCACATAAATTAGCCCAAGCAAATTAATCCCCCCCAGGCAGGCCTAGATTACGCAATCCCTCCCCGACTAAAGGCTTGTCTCCTAAGCTTTCCAGATCCTGTCAAGTTGACACCAGCCATCACCCTAATCCACTGTCTGTGTGTTACAAGAGATTGGGGAAATCCCTCCTATTGGGATATTAGAGCAACATTTTTATTGTATGTAGTCACTTGCCATTCTAATGTGTATAAATGCACACTACATACAAGTATGTACACCGGTATGTGTGTGTGTGTGTGTGTGCGCGCGTGTGTGTGTGTGTGTGCGTGCTCGTGCGCACATGTAATATTCTTGCTTTCTGGTTTTGAACCCAGACAGAATCTCTATCTGAATAATGACCCACAGAACATGTAATTGGGGTAGATTAAAGAGAACCAGTGCAATCATTGTTCCTGTGAAGTTGGAGACCTTGGTCTAAGCTGATCTAACTGTGTGAGTTGGCATAAATTATTCACTTTCTAACACACTGCAGAGCCTTATGCACACATATATTTACATGTTTTATTAAAACATGTGTGTAAATGTACATACATACAAGATTACAAATTGCATATAATGTGTATACAGCTTATATATCGCTGTGCAAATAAATAACCTTATTTACATGATGTAAATACACATGATGTATGTGTAATTGAAGATGCTGTTGGAACTAGATGAGAACTTATGTTCATATTGTGGCTGGTGCCAGGAAACATAGCACATAAGATGAAGAATGGGGCCATGCCTCCTGGGTTTAAATCCCAGGGACAACATCTGGTGATTTATTTTCTCCATTTGGACATTGGATTACTGAACAGTGTACACTGACCACTCTGGTCTCCTCCCCTCCCTCCTCTATCACCTCTCCCTGTCCTGAAGCTCTGGGGACAGATTCAGTGAGTTAATTTGTAAAACAGAACAATAACCATGACACATGATGTCACCTGTTTGCACTTGTCCAAGGTGCTGATGCTCCAGAGCTGTCTGTCTTTCTGGGAGCCAGCAGCTTATATGACTGTGACCTGAACTCCTCTTAACTGAGGTTTGAAATGAAGGTAGGCACACTCCCCTTCCAGTTCTAAAACTTAAGGATCAGGGGCTGCTAGACCAGAACATGGGCAAGAACACAGACAGCAAAGACTGAGGGGTTTCAGATGGAAATGAGGCTCTGCTGGGAACTGAACTAGAATCCACTCATGCTACATTCTTACAGTGGCCTTGTCTATATCTGCTCTGTGCCTAAAGAATTTGTGGAAGTCTGAATGTAAAGGCGATGGTGTAATTAATCTTAAGACAACACAACTGTTATGTGTATGGGTGCTTTTAGCCTTTAGCTTTTAGCAGGGTGAAGACAGAGGAAGAAAAGGAACAGAAAGATTTGAAAAGCCTTACAGTGTGTCCAGAGATGAGGCTTGTTTAAACTTGGTCCAAGAGAAGTATAGTTCCTAAAGATATCAACGGCCAGACAGAAATAGCAAAGTTAAGTGTGGTGGTTCCTTTCTGCAATCCCAGTGCTTGAGACTCTGAGCCCAGTGTCTCACAAGTTGTAATCCATACTAAGCTACATACCAGAGCTTCTCAAAAAATCCACAAGAAGAAAAATAGAAAGTAAGGAGGGAAAAGACTGAAGGAAAGCTTTGGGGAAAGGGAGAAAGATGTTTTAGAGGAATCTCAAGAAATGGATGGATGCTATCCCCATTGTGGGTCCAAGCATATAAAGCAAAAACTTATTTGGAAGAGTTTGTTTCTAGACAGGCAAGACACACCTGTAACCCCATCATTTGAGATGCTGGGGTATGGAGTATGTGAGTCTGTGAGTTCAAAGTTAGCTAAGGTTGAGACTATCTCAAGAAATGGAGGGAGGGAGGGAGGGAGAGAGAGAGAGAGAGAGAGAGAGAGAGAGAGAGAGAGAGAGAGAGAGAGAGAGAGAGAGAGAGAGAGATATTTGGGGTGCCATGCTTACACAGAGCCACTTAGAAAACAATTTCCCACATTCAGCCATCCAGGCTCTGAGGGTATCTCAGCAATGTCTAAGGAACACTTCTGCTGCTTGAACTATTAGCACGCCTTAACTCTGTCCATATGAGACTGGTCTGGAAGGTTTACATTTTTTAAGAGTCATGGCATCCCGGAAGATTACACTAAAATTTCAACAAAAGGACTAGAAGGCCATACATTGTGTACCAGGCTCAGAATGCCTTCAGGCTTCTTCTGGCAATGCTAGAAGTGACCTAAGAAAACCATAGGCACCCAGCAGAGTCAGCCCAGGACAAAGGCTACATGAGCACCAGCTGGGGAAGTCACAGGGGCTTGTATGACCAGTTTCTGAAACCCACATCCTGTCCTTTGGGGATGGAAATGTTTGCCCTGCCCCACTATTTTATGCTGGAACTATGTAACTACCTTCTTCTCCTCCTCCTCCTCCCCCTTCCCCTCCTCCTCCTCCTCTTCATCCTCCTCTTCCCCTTCCCCTCCTCCTCCTCCTCCTCCTTCTCTTCCTCCTCCTCTTCCTCCTCCTCTTCTTCTTCCTTCTCCTCTTTCCTCTTTTAACTTTTTAACAATTCTTTATGGGGTTTACATCATGCATCCCAGTCCTGCTCACCCACCATCCTCTCATATCTGCTCTTCTCCCTAGCAACTTCTCCCACAAAATAAAACACACATGAATAAACAAACAGACAAAGCATAGACTAGATCTCATTTTGGAAGCTGTAGTATGTCACTGTGTGTCCCACAGTATATCCCTCTGTCTACACATCTTCACTTGCAAATGTTCATTTGCAATGTATCATTAGTCTGATTCGAGATCTCTGGCTTCTGTGACACTATCAATATTGACTCTTTATTGGAACACCTCGCAGTTATCCTGTCATAACCCTGTATCTTGGACTTCCTGAAGCTTTGGAACAGCAGGACTGACCCTTTCAGATGTCTCAAACATTTCCAGATGTTATAGATTTTGGGTTGGGCTGATTCAAAACCCTGGATCTAGGCCTGGGTGGTAGCTGAGCTGGTCAGCCCACCAGTTATCCCTTATCTGCACCACCAGGGCAAGCTCTGGTCCAGCACTGCTCCAACTAGGCTACCCCATGCCTCCATCAGAAGGAGGCAGGGTCAGCTCTCCTGCTTTCATGACCTCAGGTCCAGGCTCACCCACACACATGCCTCCAGAGCTGCTTGGCCAGTCTGAGGGTACTGGAGATGGGATCTAGTCTTTAGGCTTGGTGTCAAGCATCCTTAAGCTGCTGGGCCATCCCAGCAGCCCAGACTTGAGCTGAGTCATGCCAGAACAGCTGATAGAATGAGAACCCTTGGAGGATGGACTAAATATATTTTAAATTACAGTGTGATCATGAAATGTCCCTCAATGACTCACATGTTGAAGACTTGTTCCTCAGACACTGGTGTTATTGAGGGGTTAACTGGATCCTGAAGATGCTAAACTTGAAATCTTCTTTGTTTCCCTACCATTAAACTTGACTCAGCTCCAGGGCCCAGTGCTCATTCCCTGTTAGTTGTCACAGATGGCACTGTGATGGCACTGACAGAGCCTCATTTGACACCAACTCCTCTAGAATGGCAACTAGAGACTTGCAACAAGAATAAACATATTGCCTGATATGAGAGACAGCAGGGAATATCCTTCAGCTCATTAGCACAGGAAGACACATTCTTCAAACAAAACACCAACATCGCAAGCACTAAGATCAATTAATAAATGTAGCCTCATAGAACTGAAAAGCTTCTGCATGACAAGGACACCATCATTCCAACAAAATGGCTGCCTACACAGTGGGAACTACACATCTGCTAGGGGGCTACTATCCAAAATATATAAAGGATTGAAAAAATATATCAAGAAAATATATAATCCAATTTAAAAATTCGGTACAGATTTAAACAGAGAATTCTCAAAAGAGGAAACTCAACTGGCTGAGAAACACTTAAAGAGATGTTCAATATCCTTAGTCATCAAGAAAATGCAAATCAATATTACTTTGAGATTTCATCTGACATCCACCAGAATGGTTAGGGATCAAGTGACCACTCATGTTGGAGAAGGTGTGGAATAAGAGGAACACTCATCCATTGCTGGTGGGAGTGCAAACTTGTACAGCCACTGTGAAAGTCAGTGTGGCAGTTTCTCAGGAAGATGGGACTCCATCTACCTCAAGATCCATATGCCCAAAGGACATTGCATCCTATCACAGAGACACTTGCCCAACCATGCTCATTGTTACTCCATTCATAGTAGCTAGAAACTGGAAACAACCTATATGTCCATCAACAGAAGAATGTACAACAGAAGAACATGGTACATTTATAATATATTACTCGGTCATAAAAAGAAATGAAATCAAGAAAGTCATGGGTAACTGGATAAAAGTAGAAACAAAGCATCCTTAGTAAGGTGACCTATAACCAGAATCAGGAAGACAAAGCCCCAACTGTCCATCTCTTGTCACCAAATGAAGCTTCCAGTACTGAGACTGAATTACATCTAATTGAGATGGAACCCAAAACAACCCAGGCTGCCACTTTCCCCAAACTGATGGCAAGACCCCATTGCTGAAGACAACACCTACATAGTTCATTGAACATGGAAACATTGAACTGATTCCCAGATAAAGCCTTTAATCCTATCTGCTACCATCTTTGCTACAGGAAAGTACTCTGTACGCTACCAAAGGAGAAACATAAACACCAGCCTGTCACAAAACCTTTGATCTACAATGGTCTCCTGCCTGCAAGGTTTACTAGTGCAATGGTGGCATTCCACCACTGTGGGATTAGCCAACCAATATCTGATTTGATTGAAGGCCCACTCCATGAGCTAGAACCCATATCTGACACTGCTTGGTGACCAAGAACCTGAAATAGCTCAAGGACCTAGGATCAAACCAAATACTACTGTTCTATATACAAAAAAAAAAAAAAAAAAAAAAAAAATTGCAATAAAATGACTCCCAATGACATCCTGCTATACTAAGAGATCACTCCCTTGCTCTGCCGCCATCAAGTAAACATCCAACACCAGATGGGAGGAAAGGGAGAGATCCACAGTAGACATTATGCCAAATGAAAGACCTTGGAACACTTCACCCTAGTGGGGATGTCATTGTCAAATCCCTTTTCTCAGGGCTCAGAGAATCCCACTGAAGAGGAGGCAGAGAGTGTGAGCAAAGGAGCTGAAGGACACCAAGACCTTTTAAATCAACATGGCCAAAGCTCATAGGAATTCACGAAGATTGAGGTAGCATGCACAGGACCTGCACAGATCTGCACTTGATGGGGTCCTAAAGCTGAAAGGAGAGGCAAACACATGGCCCATCCCTAACCCAGATGCTATCTACAATTGATGAGTATTTGCAAATGCTAATTTGCTTTTCTCCAGTGGAGTCTAACTGGGGAACCATTCTTAAGGGTAGGCTGCATGTCCAGCCCGTAGATGGCCAACAGAAAACAAACTCAGCAGCATCGTTGGAGACTCCTCATCTCATAACGTCATGCCAGGGCTTTTTTAAATATTATTTTTATATTTTATTTGTATGTTTCCTCTCTTTTTACCCTACAAGTCCTTTGGTATATGTTATGGGTTCCAGGTTAGTGTGTTTACCTGAGTATGTGGATGAGTGAGTCTCTGGGTTTATATCTGGGTTTTGTGCTTTCTCTTGGTCTCTCTTCCTTATGTTCGATTGTTTTTTTTTTTTTCAGTGTTAGTTCTTGTTCTATCTTATTATGCTATATTTTGTTAGTATCCCATAGAGACAGAAAGGAGGTAGATCCAGATGGAAGGGAGGTGGGAGGAAATGTGAGGGAACAGGGAGGGGAATTGTAATCAGGTTATATTGTGTGAGAAAAAAAAATCTATTTTCAATAAAAGAGGAAAAAAACACCTATATTGACCTCACAACTTCCCTCAAAACAGGGGCCAATCAAGGCTTGAAGAGCTCAGGAAAAATACACATCTGCACTAAATTGTGAATCCGGTTCCATCCAGCAAAGGTTCTGATTCCTTTGAAAGCCAGGCCTAGGAATGACAAAACAAAACAAAATTAGACAACAGATGTGTTGTCTCATGGCATTCACTTTGTATTTAAACAAAAATGTGTGTTGGGCCAGGGGCATAGCTCAGCGGGGGAGCATGCGTTCAGGTTGCTTGAGGGCCTGGGTTTGATCCCAAGTACCAGAAAAGAACAGAGTACAAAATAGGAGGAAATGAACAAAAAAGGAAGGATGATGGGGGGGGGGGGTTAGGAGAGGGAAGAGGGGAGGGCAAGGGAAGGGAGAAGAGAGGAGAAAGAAGAGGGGAAGGGAGAGGAGAGGAAGGGAAGGGAGAGGAGAAGAAAGGAGAGAAGAGGAGTGGGAGTGGGAGTGGGTGGAGGGGAGAACAGAGGATAGATGAGAGGGGAGGGAAGGGGTGAGGAAAGGAGTGGAGAGAATGGCCAACCTTAGAGTTAACATCACACACTCAACCTCCTCTGTCCCCTCTCTCTTCCTTGGGGTCTCAAAGCAGCCCTTTGGATGTAAGGTGGGTTACTGTGATCAAAATCTCTTCTTTGCCACTCAGTGACCCATCAGAGACAAAGTCACTTGCCCTGTGTAACTCACAGCTTTTACATTCAAAAAAAAAAAAAAAAAAAAAAAAAAAAAAAAAAAAAAAAAAGCACTCAGAACTACATAACCAAATACACAGCACAGGAAATACCTTTTATTACACTGTACATTTATTTGGTTTTTTTTCCACGAAGAGAACAGCTTTCAAAATAAATCCAAAGCAGATGCAGACATCCACGAGATACCTGAACAGTCCGTGACACGGAGAAGATGCAAATGAAATAATCCTATTTACACAGACACAGACGCAGAGACAGTACAGCAAGGACAGGCACACCTGACTGACTTCACATTCACCAACCAGGGCCAGGCACCCTGCCTGTGGGCAGAGCTGAGCGTCCCCAGGCCTGCAAACACAGGGCAGGGCACACCCTCTGCCTTCTCAATGCTACCCAAGTGGCAAATCAACTGGGCTGGACTTGACTTCTCAAACACCAAGGCTTTCTGGCATGAGATGAAAAGAAAACTCTGAAAAAGAGGAACCACTGGACATACAGGAATATCAAAGCCCTGCAGGCAGAAATCTCTATTTCTAAGCCGATAGATGGTCAGTTATGGGGTCACTTCTGGAAGCTCCTGTGGTGACATGCTTTCCTCATTGGGACTTTATTTTGGTTTGTATTTTCAGCTGGCTGTGTCCTTTGATGACCTGATCGGATCCCTGTTTTATACAGATGCGCTCTCCAAAACCCAAAGATGTAAAGCTCCTCTCTCAAGCCATAGCTAACAGGCTGCAGAGCCACTGCTAATCAATTCTAAATGCTGTGCTGCTTCCACTACACCAAACACCCACTCTGATCACTTCCTCGCTATAGTTTTAAAAGAAATACTCAAACGCATAAAGTAAGTGAGCTTAATGGGATAGAAATGATTTTTTTTGTAAGAACATGTCAGTCTTACATTATCAAATCTAGAAAATCTAGACTGGATGACTGTGAGGCAGGGGACTGGCTTCCACCTGGGTAGGGACTCCCTCTGAGAATTAAGGCGGTTTAGGGACCTTCGTTGAGCAGGATGTCTGCAGTGAGTTAGTCTCCACTTTCTCTTCTGTCTCACTTGAATCTAGAATGGAGACTGGCAGGTGGTGGCTGAGTAATGTTAATGTCTTAAACAAAGGTCTCACATGTTAAAGGAGACAATTCTATTAAAATTCGGTCAACTATCAAAAATGTGGAGTGTCACAGTACTCAGGAGCATGCTGGTCCTGGGTGATGTATACTTAAAAAAACAATAGAACACAGAAGGCAATCATTACTTATGATAGTGCATTAACACCCCCCCCCCAAAATCTGGCAAGTGTGGGTGGAAAGGTGAGTACAGGTGACCTCCTAGCACCTTCGTGAGAACCTCCAGGGGCTTTCTGGGTGTCTCGCCCCTCCCCCACTAGAGCACCTGGGCTTGGAGAGCTATGAACCACTTTGTCCCAGTCTCAGGAGCCGATTTTGCCACAAAGCAGCACCATTGCTTTAGTCTGGGGCTCATTCGGCTAGCACCACATTTTCAACTTCAACCCCCCACCCACCCGGGAACAATGTCTGCAGGCGAAGAGACCACATAGATGGAAACGAGAAAATGGCGGCCCCACGCTGATCCAAGGCACCCAGGCTTTCTGAGCATGTGCACTCGAGACAGTCAGGCGGACTCTTGCTCCTCAGGTCCCACTGTTCGAAGGGTAACTCAGGGAGCCAGTGGGGGGAGATGAGTAGCATCCTTCTGCCCTCCTTCCAACACTGTTCTGCTAAGAAACACTCTTTCCCCTTAAGTAGGACTTTGTGTACTCTGTGTTTGGTGTCAGCCTGGAGTAGGGTAAACAGGGAGTTCCCTGCTGCTCTGGACTGTGAAGACAAGATGGGAATGGAGGATCCACCTAGATCCCTAGGGAGCAGAGACCTTGAGCAAGCGAGATTTCTCATCTTCTCACTAGGGAAGTGAGGAGAGAGGAAGCAGCCTTCCTTTCTACAGGGCCGCTGGGAGGAAGTGAGAGTAAATGTGGATTGTTTAAATAACAATAATATAATATTTTAAAGGGAGCAACTGGAAAGTAATTACTACGCATGAGAAGTGTTGAGTTAGTTGATAACAGGACCCTAGCTTGCACCTACCTTGCAGTGAAGGGGAAAAGCCTTCCCTTCCTCAACGCTCCAAGACATTTGCCAAAGAGGGATGACTTGAGTTGACTTGGCCTGCTTATGTGGAATGATCAAATTTCCTCTAAGAAATAAGTCAAGGACCCTGATTCAGCAGGGAAATTTTGGGGTGCTCAAAATAAACCATCTCCCCATCCTCTGCTGGCCTCATCTGGCCTCTTTTTACAACCTCCATGGGACATGGGGACATCCTAGTTTCTCCATGTGCCTCCTACATGACTCCAGTCACACACACACACACACACACACACACACACACACACACGGGCACGCGCTCGCACATGCACACGCACAACTTAGGAAGGGAATCCCACTTTCACAATGGCAACCTATGATTCTAGATTTCAAATAAGGGCATAAGAGTCTCAAACCAGAAACATAAATCCCAAAGAGATGCCATCAATTTACCAAACCACCTTTTCCCTCAGTGAACCAAAACTAACCACCAGAGGGCACTAGTTGCAAGTTTGTGTCACTTGTGAATTTCCTGAAGCCTGTCCCCCTCCAGTCAGAATATTCTCCCTGGACACGATAGGCTGTGCTGAGTAAGTCCCATGCCCTCCAAGGTGCCAAGTCAAGTAAATAAGGAAACAGGCCATTTTCAGAGCCAGTGAACTCCACTGCTCAGGACCCCCTGTCTGCTGAGGTTCCCAGGGGAAGGCCATAAAGAACCATGGCAGTCAATTAGTTTGCCCTAAAACTCCCACCTGGCCTCACAGGACAGATATCCCTGTGATGGGCACACATATATGGCTTCAGAGGGATCCTGCCTCAATCTCTAGGAAGGTCTTGGGAACTACCCATATGTCTGACAGAAGAAGACTAGCAGGTGGCCTTAGCAGGCATGATTTGTCTAGCAGTCACCACCTTTCTGAAGCATTTGACTTTGGGGAACTTCTTCATTGGTGGTACAGCTACATTCTTCCCCTAAAATCATGGTTTGGGGACTACCCAAACACCAGAAGTTAGGTTAACTAGATAGATAAGTCAGAGTGTTTCTGCCCAAACCCCTGAAAAAAATCTACCAGCTGCATTTTCCATGCAAATAAAGCCCCACTCCCAGACAGAGAGGCTCAGATACCAGAATGGTGACTGGATAAATGGTGAGGGGTAGCCTGCACACCTTGGTCCCCACACAGACCCTGTCAGGCTTTGGTTGGGCTTTTGATATCTAACCAGAAGCCAATCTTTTCTCAGCCTGGGTGAACTGAAGATTTCTTTTATGATCTGAAGTACAAGCAAATTGGGGAGGGGTTTCTGCCCGAGCCATGGACCTCAGCTCAGGTGTGCTCCAAACGCAGTAAGCCTGCTCTCAAGCCAGAGTTCCAGAATTCATGTCCCATTTCCTCCTTCCATCCTCTTCCGTGAGGTTCACCAGTTCTCCACACTTGCTGCCTCCAGGTCAGATAAACAGAAGGTGAACAAAATCCAGAGTCACGGAATCATTAGTAACCAGGAAAATGAGAGCGGTGGGGAATGTGTCTACCAGGAGAGGAATCCCAAGGCGGTGTCTGAATGGGGACAAAGAGGATGCCCTGGAACTGGACGTTGGCACATGGGTTCCTCTTCCTCCTCCGGGCCAGGTTCAGATAGCCAGCCAGTGCCGCAACTGCAAAAGGAAAGCAAGGCCACTATAGTGAGGACAGAAACAATGGGGACTTGAAGGACAAGGGGCCAGCTGGTTGGGGCCACACGAAGCCAAGAGCAGACAAAACAAATAGCCTTCTTGCTGGCACAGACCTCAGAATCTCCTGAGGTACCACCCTCACCGCTTGGACCAGCAACACATGATTAATGCCCTGCAACTATGTCTTCAAGGTATAAAATGCTCGGTTTAGTTTGGTGACACTAGCGTGACAACCCAGAGGCAGAATAACAGTCCAGCACTTGGCATCCCAGGACTAGAAAACAGAACAGCGACAGGAGGCTGGCTGGAGACACAGCAGTCTCATCTCCTGCCCCCTGCACCTTGGTCCCTGCCATCTGGACTTTCCTGTGATATTGCTTGAGGGCACCCAACAGGGAACAAGCAGAACCCACCACATCCCACCCCACACAGCCCAAGTTCAGCTCTCCATCTACCTGGAACTGTCTCACGTCTCTCTGGGCCACCAGGTGGTGCTCATTCTCCGGGGTGATGCCATAGGCCACTCTCTGTGAGAAAGGAGAAGGGAGGGAGCCTCAGGAGCCCAGGGAAAGCAGCCCAGGGGTGAGGTCTTTGCCTTACAAAGCAGGGATACTTGAAAAGGCTACCAGCACTAGTGTGAATGGCCAAATAATAAGTGTCATAACATAACTAAGTCAGAATAAAAGGTACCTCTGCTGAGTGTGTAATCATACACACACACACACACACACACACACACACACACACACACACAACCAGTTCAGAAACCCTTGGTTTAGGCTGATCATATTGTTATGATTAGAAAAATGGGAACAGGCTCAGACAAGAAGAGATGGGATATCTGAGGACATTATACACATTGAAAGGGGATAAACATGGCTGAGCGTTGCTTTCTCATGTGAACAGCAGAAACAGCAGTAGTACTAGCAGGCAGCATACAGAAAGCACTTCCCAAGGGCCAAGTTCTTTACTTAGTACCCAAATGTTCTTCTCTTCCAAGCTGCACATATTAGTCTCAGGTTACAGATGTAGAAACCAAGGCTCGGGATGGGTTATCTTGGCAAATGGGGCGGGTACACTGAACCTAAGTATCCTCTATCTCTGTCTCCCTGCAACAGGACAGCCACCTCCCCTCCCATCCCACAAGCCACCCAGAGCTCACCTCCCAAAGGGAGCCCCGTATGCTGAAGAACTTGTAGATGACATAGGCAGGTACCAGGATCATAGACGAGAGGGCAATGCCCCACCCGACCCAGTTGGCCCAGGGAGGATAAACGTAGTCATCATAGGTGAGCGGCTTGAAGTTGATGATGCTGACCACCACCACAAACTGCAGGAAGGGAGGGGGCAGGGAGGGAAGATGGATGCAGGAAGAAACGGGAGGAAAGACAAAATTGAGGTTGGTTACACCTCACCCGGTACAACTGTTGGTACAACAGCACCTGGGGGACCTGGCTGGATACCCCTAAGGTGGAATACCCTCCATCCGCACTAAGGCTGCATGACCAGGACTTCCAGACCCCAGCATCTCTTCTCTTAGAAAATAAGTATGCACACCCTGCCCCCAACCTGGACTCAGCCACCCTACCAAGAGGCACCTCAGCCACACCCTACCTACCAGGAGGAAGGCGGGGCTCACGAACTTCCAACACAGTCTCCAGTACAGGCCTGGCTTAAACCCCATCATCTGCTGGATGTCATTGCTGAACCTGTCCACACCTGTGAGCACATGGGGCAAGCATGTCACAGAGAGCCCAGAGATGCAGGACTGGGCCTTCACCCTGAAGCCATTCCATGAGGTTCTGAGGTTCTGGCAGAGTGCAGGGCAAGGTAGCAAGAGATTGACTCTGCAAAATGCAGGAAACCTGGCACACACTTTGATAATGGCGAACAAGGGAGAGGACAAACTGTGGGACTGAGTCACCTTGCATGTGTCACTCTGATTATCTTACAAGATGGAAGCCAGAGCTCAGAGAAGGGAGAAGACTGAGAAGCCAGGTGCCTCGACCCCAGCCTGGCTCTTTGCTCTAGCATAGACTTTCTGTGAAAAGTCTGTCTGTCCATATGTTTATGTACATGGACACTCCCAACCAGAATCTAAAAGAGACTATCAAACACTCTCACCAGGATCTCTTCCCAAAAGAGTAAGAACAAGATTAACCAAGGGGAAATGAGCAGCGATAGCACATTTGATGGTTTAGTAAATAAAATATAGGATATCTATTTAAATTTCAAGTTCAGACACATACTAGAAAAAAATCAGTATCAGTAGATTCTATGCAAGAGTTGGGTCCTATAGATCTAAAACTGTAGGTTCATTTTTCACCTGAAGTTCAAGTTTAGCTGGGCATCTTGTTTTGTTTGTTCAAGCTGTCTGGTTTGGGGATCTGCAGCTCTCTACTGGTTTTATTTCAGATGTTAGTACCAGGTATCTCCCAGGTCTTATAACCCGATGAGCTTAAGATTGCAAGAAACTGAGACCTGTATTTAACAGGAGCTGCTGACCTCTGGAGATCCAACCAGATGGCTGTTCTGGACATGAAAAATCCCTTTCCTCTTCCCGACAAAACAGACTTTAGAAGCCCTAGAGAGCAAAACTTGGGGCACTCACTCACCATAAAACCAGGAAACTCCAATAGCCTCCATAAGCACCGCAAACAGAATGGAGGTGCCTGCTGCAAAGGTGTCCAACAGAGTAAGGACATAAATCCCTCCCTGGGGCACAGAGAGAAAGAGCTTAAGTCATCCTTGGCTATAAAGAGTCACCGACTACACTGACCACATCTACCAAATTCTACCCATCCCTATTCCCACCTGTTCAGGGCCCTGTTTACAAACACAAGTCATGACAGGGCTAAGGCACAACTCAGGATGTCTGCATTTTAACCAAGGGCTCTAGGAGCTGCTGGCTGGAAGGGATTTGTTTGATGAACAGTATGATAAGCTTTCGAGAAACTTCTACTGGCTCTAAGTCAATGAGTGGTAAATAACGGTGATGAAGCAGAAGGCAAAGGGATCTACAATCTTACAGATGCACTGTTTAACAGAGCCGTTGTGCTCAGCCTCACCCAACCCACCCCAGTTCCAAAGCTGAATGTCTGGATTTTTGAAACACAGTCCTAGAAAGCCCGAGAGTATCTCATGTCCAGCCTCACCTTGGTTATGCAAAACAATGCCAGAAGAAAGGTACTGATAGTGACAACACATGTGAAGAGTTTCCGGTGTCGCTTCAGGACCTGGAAGTCATCAGCCAGTCCAGTGATGACTGCTTCCATGCCTCCCATCTATAGAGAACCAGGAAGGTAGGGTAGGGATGAAGGGGGTTCTGGTGGTTCAGTATCAACCTCGGTTACATAAAGGCTTTCCAGAAAATAACAGACCCTGCCGTCCTCCCAAGCATCTTTTCCCTTTTTCTACCCCAATTTCAACCAAGCTCAGGTTATACGGGATGGTGAAGAGCTAACTCTTGCCTGCCTCAGCACAAGTTCCTGACCCCTGACTAGCTCAGCCTGAGTGGGTACCAATGAGGAACAAAGAGCAAGGAATATTGTTCCCAAATGATACACATACATGCAAATAGGGTCTTTTGGAAACATCAACCAAAGAACTTCTCCAGAGTGGAAACTTTATCCTACAGTAGATGACAAGGGTTCCTTGCTCCCTTCCTAATCCCCAAGAAAAGGGATCACTTTAAATACAGACTCTTGGAGTCCATTCCTTCTAAGCCACTGTTGTGGCAGACAAGAATCACACATGTCTCTTGCTCCTCTACTCTGTGGCAGACATTGTTAATCAATACCAGTACTTTATCCTGGGGTCTGGAATCAGCCTCAGACCCCTTTCCAACACACTGCTCTGGCAGCTCCACCAAATGAAAAGCGAAGGCAGTAAGATCCTTTGGCCAGCCCCTCTCTATGTCATTTAAAAATGAATGGTGGAAACAGACATAAAAAGATGTCAGGCACATGACTAAATAATAATAATAATAATAAAAGTAAAACAGAGATCTAGTAACAAAACAGGGACCAAAATATTTGAGTTGGTTGTCAGCAATAAAATATAAAGACTGGGCCTGGTCACAGAACGTTCTAGTCATGTCCTTTCTGAAGTCTGGCTCCCCATCTGCAAAAGCAGAGTGTTGGGCTGGTATGTCTGAGGCCCAGTACACTTTGGAGTTCCTGTAGGTTTCTGGCTTTGATCTAGGCTATCATTTGGAAGGGAGACTCACTTCATTGCTTGGATTAAAATAGTGCCCTTGAAAACAGACACCAGACAGCAGCAGCCCTGCAGGCTGAGTGCGGGTATGGGTTTCAGGGGTGGAGAAAGGTGTCCTGAGAAGGATCATCACTCACTGAGCTATCTAGCCCCAGAGCCAGGAGCATCAAGAAGAACAGGACAGCCCAGAATGTGGATCCCGACAGAGTAGAGATGGCTTCTGGATACAGGATAAACACAAGGCCAGCTCCTGTAAGAAATATTAGGACCTGATCAATGGCTGGCATGCTCAATAAAGACTGCACAGAGCAAGGGAGCTCTGCCCTAGCCTCAGGACATTTGGTCAGGCATGTGTGGGCAGCGAGACTTGGGATCTTGGAATGAGTGATGGAGCCACAATTCAGTCGTGCTATTGTCTGGATCTCTCTTTCCCAAGCTGCCCTGTGTCAAAGACTTGATCTCCAGCTGGCACAATTGTGTAGTGATTTGAACCTCAAGAAATGAGGATCAATGTAGTCTTTCACTCTTTGAGGATGCACTCTTGTAGGAGATCCTGGGACCCAAGCTCCTTTTCCCTCTCTCTCTCTCTGCTTTACACCTCGGCCATTAGGTGAACAGATTGTTCCACCATGTGGTCCCACCATAGGCCCCAAAGCAAGAGTGTCAATTAGACGTTGTGAGTCAAGTAACCCTGTAACTTCATGCATCAGTTAGCTTGGAGATTTTGTTACTAGTAATACAAAGTAAATGAACACAATCTGTGTATCAAACAAGCAGCAGAGAGAGCAGCATCTTGCCTGAACAGCTGTTAGTCATGTGTGGCCAACCTGCATTCCACTCTGTGGGGTTCTACTCTACTTCTCAGAAATTCATGATCCTCAGGATCCATTAAAGGTTGCCCTTCTCACGGTCTCTTTTTCCTTATGGCCTTAAGAACACAGAAGGCCATAGAGAAGAACAGAGGTTCCAGAGTCAGGCTGACTGGGGTCAGATGCTAACATCGCCCCTCAGTAGCTCATATCTTCAATCCCTCACCTTTAGAGAGAAACTATTAACCCCTGCCTTACAGCTTTGTGAGAACTAAGTAGAACTATGCTGCTATGTTTTGAATGTAGTTTGTTCCCACTGAAATTTGAGCTCATGCTTGCTCCCCAAAATAGTGATGTGAAGAGGGCTGAGGACCTTAAAGATTTAATTAGATGTTAGTGAGATTAAACCTCTTTTGGGGGAGTTCCTACTCTCTAAGAGTTAAACAGACTTTCAGGGAGTAGGTTGCTACAAATCAAGGATGTCCCTACAAGCATGATTCTTTTAACCCACAGACATTTCTACTACTTCTCTATAGTAAGATAAACAGATATAACCTACGACAGAAGTCTAACTGATAACCAATCTCCATTCTCTGGACTTCCAGAGGTGTAATCTAGCTAAGGTTGCCAGGATGATGACCTCGAGGGAAAGTCCAACAGATGGGAGTTCAGAAATCTCCATAGCAAGACTTCTCCAACTACAGAGGTGTCATGAAGCCAACTCAGTCATTCTTTATTTAGCTGGATGCAAAGTGGTTTGGCTACCTACCTTCAGTGGCAACATCCTCAATCTTGACCTTATGTTCATGGGCCATGTAACCAAGGATGGAGAAGATGGCAAATCCAGAAATAAAACTGGTAACACAGTTGATGGTGCTGGTCAGCAGAGCATCCCTGGTAGAGAGAGAGGCTGCTAATGACAGTTCACATGACTCCATCCCTAGTCTGCCCACGAACCACTGGCCATCTATGGAACTTTCAGTCTGATCCAACCTCAAAGGTAATACCTCCTTTCCATTGTCCTCCCATCACATGGACCCCAAAGCCTTGCTATCCCTGGGTAAGTACCTGTTGGTGCAGTGCATAGCAAAGAGCTAACCAAAAGCATGCAGTAAACTTTTGGGGATCAGAGTTACTCTTTCCATAAGTAAACTCTGTCTTCCTCTGTCTCCTAGCTTCTTGTACCATCATTTCAGAGTATTGCTAAGATGAGACACCCTTCCTTCTTGTCTTACTTCTAATGACTTTTAGCATATACTCATCTTAGCAAGCACAACAAAGCAGCTCACTGATCCACAGACATACTCCCTCCCTGTCTTTTTTCATGCCACTCCTTACCATAATGTATGCCATCTACTCTACATCTGCCTACTGTAATCTCAACTATCCTCCCAGACTTGCCAGACTCTTAATGGTGGCAGCCTACTAAGGGAATGGCCACCCCATTTCCCGACCTCTCTAAAACCTCTCCTGGTTGAACATTCATCCTGTTCTTTCTTGAATCAAAGATAGTTATTCTGCCTTAATTGTTAAATGGAGTGAGAGAGGGAGACCCAAGTCTTTCCCAGCTCTAAAGTCCTCATAGCACAGGGACTGGAGGAGGTAACATTAGGTTTTCATTGATCTAAACTGGAGGTCTCTTTTGTGTCTGTCTGCCCTGAAGTCTTACTTCTGAGCTAGCTAGCCCTCACCAGCCTGTTCTTTCTTCATGACAGAGTATCTGATGAACAAAGTCAGATGGCTTCACCATCTCTTGAAACCATGCTGTTCTTCTCGGTCACAGTGATCCTTCCCCATGGGCTCCTATAACTGCTTACCTCAACTTTCCCAAGAGGTGTCTTCTATTGAAATCTTCTCCTTAGACCACATCAAGGTTCCCAGAATGACCAGGATGGTCTACAGGGGACAGGCTCACCTAGATAAAACCCTCCCTGTTCCTACGAGAGCCAACTTCAGGATTTCTAGTGCTGGCAAGCACCAAAAGGGTACTTACCTATAACAGTTGTTGTCAAATTTATTGTAACTGGCAAATGCAATCAAGACTCCAAATCCAGCTCCCAGGGAAAAAAATATCTGGGTTGCAGCATCAATCCATACCTGAAACCAGTACACAAAACTCATCACCGTCTCTACTTCCTACAGACTGGACAACCGCCCAGAGAGTGCTATAGACTAGGAAATGTGGTCTGAAGCAGACATAGACAGTTATAGTAACATCCTGGAATCTACCTAGATTCTCCTGGAGTCAGACACCAGAGAAATCATGTCCTGGTGGAGCCCAATGGATCCGTTTAATGCCCAGATTTTCAAGAAATGTAACAAACTAGAAATTCTAGGCTAGAATGTTGACAGGGCGAGACCAAAGGGTTCTGCCCATCTCGGGAGTTATGAAGATGGAATCTTAGAAGATAGTGACTTCTGCTGGACTTCTTGTTGTAGATGGTGGCAACCAATGGGAGCCTTGGACACAATGGAGTTTACTTTTCTATCCACCCTCCATGGTGCCAAAAGTAGATGGCTGGTAGACAAAAGATTTAAGCTCTTCTCCAATCTTTAGATAAGGGTTTGGCCCTAGTCAGTCTCACCTCTCCAATATGCAAGCTTGGACATACATTTTCTATTTATTTATTATAATATTTATATATTGCATATGTGTATATTGTATATATTACATATAATATATTATAATTACATCAGTACACCTAAACAAAGGCATTTGAGTGGGATAATATCTGCCATGTCTCTACTTATTATTCTGGATTTCCCCAAACCTTCCACTATAATGGGGAGAAGGCACATTCTTTCACTGAGACTGCACGAAGGACTCAGTGCCTGTATAACTGACTACCCAGGGTAAGGGGAAGCTAAACAGGTACAGAACCCACAGAAGCCTGCTGTGTTTCACAAGTTTCAAGGTGACTTGTGGCCTGTAGTCTATCATCTTCCTCAGAGTTACACAGGAAAGAGGTTGCTTCTTGGCCCTTGATCTACAGCATAGTGGTAAGCTAGACACTCAACAAGAAAGAAGCATATTTAAATGTGTCTCTCTTAATGCTATGTTACTTCACTTGTCACCTCCCAATCCTAAGAAACCTCCCTCCACCTGGCCATTGGGTAGGTAGGTGGCCCCTGGGTACTCACTGTGGCCTCCTTGAGGCGGTAGAAGTCAATGTGCAGGTAGGCATTGATGCCATTGGAGGCACCAGGCAGTGTGACGCCATGGACCAGGAGGACAAATAGGACAAAGTAAGGCAGGGTGGCTGTGATCCAGACAACCTGAGCAATAGACAAGATGGCTGTGAGAATCCTACCCTGACCATGACCTGGGAAGGTACTAGGACAAGGACACCAGGTCTTTTCTTGAACCACAAACATGCCATCCACCACTTCCCTTCTCCTGGTGTTGGAGGCGCCATCAAGGTCAGGACCTTGGACCCAAGGGACAGAACAAT
Source organism: Arvicanthis niloticus (assembly GCF_011762505.2). NCBI lineage: Eukaryota > Metazoa > Chordata > Mammalia > Rodentia > Muridae > Arvicanthis > Arvicanthis niloticus. The sequence continues at coordinate 20,338,934 of NC_047675.1, read as the reverse complement.
GAAGAGATGCAGGACTCCCTTGGAGAAGCTGAGAACTGATGGAGTCAGTCACTGAGAGAATAGAGATGAGGTGCAAGCTAGGTCACCAAGGGCAAAAACTAGGTTCTCAAAGCCCCTGGTGGCTCATTCTCAACAGAGCTACCTCTCTAGACCGCTTTATGCTATTTTATATGGAATCAAGCACACTCACAATGTAAGGTGGTATCGGTCCTGTCAGCCTTGCTTCTGTCACACTACAAACATGGGTTGTTACACCCAACTTTCAGGCATGGTATTTAAAAGTTCCAGTCCTCCCCATCCCCTCTCTATTTCCTTCCCCCTCCTTTAGCCCTTCTTCCTTTCTGTGTGTGTGTGTGTGTGTGTGTGTGTGTGTGTGTGTGGTTTTATTTCCTTCAGTGTTGAGAACAGAGCCCAAAGGATAGAACCCAGAGCTTTCCACACATTGTGCAAACACTCTACCACTGAGATATTTTTTTTCTTTATGAGACACTGCCTCACTTATAGCCCAGGCTCCCTCAAATTCATAATTCTCCTGCCTCAGTCACCCAAGGGCTGGGATTACAGACATATACATAAAACTTAGCTTCTCTCTCTTTTTTTTTTTTTTCTTAATTCACATTTCAGTACATCCTCTCAAGTCTGGAACATGTGATTGGGCAGAAAACAGAAAAAAACAACAACCTCCACCTCAATAGGAGCAGATTGAGACCAAGACAAACTATCTTTACAGAAACACAAAAGGGAAAAAATTACCTTCAGACTCACAACAGATAGCCACACCCTTCCCTTACTTGGAGGAACAGAGAAAGGAGTGACCAGGAGGGTTGTCAATGTCACTGATCCTTCATGCTCTTGGCTACACATTAAAGTACTCCAGGGGAGTTATATACAAGTATGTAGAAGACAATTCCCAGTCCTGGGATTTGAGGTTTAAATGGTCTAAGGTACAGCCTCAACTCCAGTATTTTTTCCAAACTGAGGTCAATGTGTAGCTAAGGTTAATGTCTTCACTCTTGATACAGCTGTGGGCTGTAGCATTTTCTTCACAGAAAAGCTGTGCACCAAACTGGGCCAAGACTGGGTAGTCAGACCTAAAGAAGACAACGCTGAAACACGAATGGACATATAGCTTAAAGACCAAGCTGTTCCTTCCCTACAGCTCAAGAACTCTGCCCCCTAAAGAATCCATACACCACCCTGGATAGAACATGGAAGACTTAGGACATGGCTGAGACTAACGTTCTTTGTCAGCCTAGAAAAATATGGGCCCAAAACAAAAAATGACATATTAGTGTCAAACTCCCACATTTTTCCATACTCATGTTTAGAGGGTGAAATTTATCTTCCTGATTTTCTTGCTCCCGGGATATATCGTTCCTTTGAAATGTTTGCTAGGTGAGTAAATGAACAGTCATATGTATGAAAGGTTGCATTAGAAAATGAGACAGATGGCGGGATGTAGGAAGGGCTTTGGTTAAATGAATGGATGGATGGGTAGCTAAGTGGGCAGATGGTTGAGTAGAGGGATGGAAGAATGCAAGAGTAGGTGAGTTACAAACCAGAAGGTTAGTGAATGACAGTCAACGGGAGAATGAAATCACAAGCAAATGAGTGGGAAAGGAAACACAGTGAGTAGACTTTCCAATGGTGAGCAGATCTGGTTCGGAGGGAACCAGGACAGCTCTTCTACTTTATGGCATCCAGTCAGTCACTCCCCAGTTCTATGACTATCTTTGAGAACTTGGGCTTTGGGGTCTGTGTTCTTTGAGGAGTCATGGGTGCAGAAACATGCCAGACGAACTTGATAACAAAATGGGGAGAAAACCGTGCCCTTGAAAGAGAGACTGTTGCATCTGGGTGGCCTCATACTGGTCTCAGATGATTCAGTTTCTCAAACTGGGGCAAGTAGATCCCAACCCTTGGCAACAGGAACAAAGAGGAGCCATCATCCATCCTTATCCTAACAGTTACAGTTTCCTGCCACTCATGTCAACAGCTGTGGCCCAGATGCACTGTCCTGCCCAGGAGGCTGGGTGTGACCACAATCCTCCCATGAAAACAGCACCCAATGTTCTGACTCCAAGGAGTCTCCCATGGATCCTGGGGAGCTCCTACACTGACCATGAATGAGGCTCCAATCAGATTTAGTTTTCACAAGGAACGAATGAGGTTATGATAGAGCTGCCAGTGAGTGTGTCAAGCATCAAGAAATGCCCGTACATTCAAAGTTAAAGCTTTTAGTGGCAAACATGTTTTCAGACATCTAGGGTATTTGTCAAAAAACAGAAGACATCTTCCTCACATCCATGTGCCCTCCTGTACACACAGCAAAGGAAGAGACCTGTGAACTCTGTTATCTCCACCCCAGACTTCCTTTTCAGCATGAGATTAAAAACAAGACGAGTAACTCCTTTTTCTGTCACTTTGAACACACATTTTTGTTGTTGTTGTTATTGCTATTTTGTTTTGATTTTTTTTGAGACATGGTGTCACTAGGTAGCCCTGGTTAGCCTGCTCTCATAGACCAGGCTAGCCTCAAGTTCATAGGCATCTGCCTTACTCTGCTTCCCAGATGCTGAGATTAGAAGCATGTCCCATTATGTTCATCTTTAAACATAAATTATGACCCACTTAGATGTGTCTGTGGATAATTTCTGAAGTTCTATATTACCAAATTCAAATAGCTGATCATAAAACTAAGGAAGACTGGCCTGTGGCTCAAAAAACAAAACAAAATAACAAACAAACAAACAAACAAAAAAACTCCAGATGGTAGGGCTCTCTATTCAAAGTTGTCCAGGGAGAGGCTAAGGTTCCATTATTGAAAATATGCAAGCCTAGAGCCTTGCCATGCATCCAGGTATCAGGCCAAGGATTTGGTCAAGGTGATATCCATAGACCACTAGCATTGGTGTTGCCCAAAACCTCATCAGAAATGGGAGCTTCTTACCCCACCCATACTAAATAGACCCTCTGCAGGAAAGATCAGAAATCTGAGCTTTATCCGGGTGCTCCTCAGGATCCTCTTAGACCTGCAATTGGAGGAGCTCTGGTGGTGGTCATGCTCTAAAACTGGGAATATACATACCCACACTCCTAAGAGAAAGCTCCCTACAGTTTGTGACCAGCTAGCCTTGCCTACTTGGCAAGTGCCAGACTAGTGAGAAACCATGCCTCAAACAAACGAACAAACAAGTAAAACCAAGCACAGTGCACAAGGATGGCAATCGAAAGTCTTCCATTTGGGCCTTACAAGTCCACACACATCCAAATACATATGTACACCCCACACACATACAAACGTACACATGTGCACACAAATAAGAACTAGAAAAAAAAAATAACAAAATCATGTCCTCTCTGTATCCCTGTAAGACTTCATTACCTTTTCCAGGTTTAGGATTTGTGGTCTTTGAACCGAATTTGGGGGCCATTTTCACTAACAATGAAGCTAGTCTTTTATAGAGAAGAATTTATACCGTTATGGCATAACAGTAATGTTGCTTAAGAAAATAAAGAGCTATAAATAGTTTAGTGTAAGCATGGATCATGTACAAATGACTGTTCTGTGTAACTCAGTCAGGTCAAGTCCTGAAGGCAAGCTAGGATCAGCCTGGATTGACACAGTAGGAGGAAGACAGATAGAATTTTGCCTTGACCATCAATGAAAATGCAAACAACAAAGCTTTTTAATCAATTAAATATTCGAAAGATCAAATCATCTCTAAATTTGTCTGGCTTTCTCTCTTTTCTCATTTTACTGAGTCTGCTAGAATTCAGGACATCGTCTATCTATTCCAATGGTCTATGTGTTCCCATCTTCCAAGCAGCCCAAAAGCTGTCAGTGAAGCTGGTAATGACGAGTAGCTGGGGCTGGCTGGCTCTGTTATCCCAGCTCACCGTCCCTGGAAGAGGAGCCTCTGAGGTTTCTTAAAGTGTGGTGGAGTGTGTAAACAGATTGTGTGGGAACTCGGAAGAGGGGGAGGCGGGCCCTGCTCCTCATCCCTTCTGACCTCCTTCTACTTTGAAGTAGTTACTGGGCCAACACAGCTGCCACTGAGTGTGTGGTCTGGGGTACTCCCTCACCCCAGCTCAGACTGTGCCCTGCTCCCACCTTCCTAAGAGCCAAGCAGTCAACAAATCATCTTTCCAAATCATCTTCACTTGCACATTTTTTTTTTTTTTTTTTTTACTCATTCCAGGCCTCCTCTGTGACTCTGGAGAATAACTAAGAAAAACTTGTTTGCTCTTTCAGAAAGAAATAAGCAATACTCTCAGATTCCTCATCAGCCAGTTTATAAAAACAATTTAAGACAGGGTACTGGAATGTCCCAAGTGAAGCTAATTCTAGAAATAACCTCCTCATGGGCCACCTGAGGCCTCTATGTGCTCAGACCTCATAACTCAGGGGGACTTACACAAATAGAGTCCCTGGCTTTACTTGACTCTGAAGGACCAAGCACATCCCTTTTCGTGTCTCCACATGGTTGGTGCTTTGATGGTGAAACACTCCTCAACTCAGAAAGCACATTCAGTAAGAGGAACACAGCATGCTCAAGCACTACTGCTCCTGCTGATATCTTGGTAACACCAGGCTCCCTGTAGGCAGCTTATGGTCTGCTCACGACTGGAAGAAACAAGGTTGGCCTCCATATTAGAATACTAGTGGCTCACATTCACCTTCTGCAGCTCCTAGGATGGGCTGTGGGGCCTGCTCTTAGTGCCAAGAGCAACACAGAGAAACCGAAGCAGGGCTTGTCCAGGGCTTCCACACCTTGATAACTTTGCTCACAGGTACTTCCAGAGAAACTCTTTCCCTTTTTTCTCACATCTACCCATGCCTGTCCTGACAGGGGCAGCACAAATATCACCTTCTCCGCACACCTTTCTCTCAACTGACAGAGCATCCATTGCCCGCAAATGCAGCATCTCTGACTTTCTGACCATGACCTATAGTAAGAAATATTGCCTACCTCAAGTCAAACATTCAACTAGCTTCATCTGTCTGGCGAGATGTAGCTACCTGCTAAGTTTGCTTAATAACACCTTAAAAGCCTACAGTTTATATTTTCATTAAGGAATAACTGGACTGCCTAATGTAAAATTATTTCTAAGGGTAATGTTACGTTTAAAACAAAAAAGCAAACTATATAATAACAAGTGTAGTTTGTGACCACAAGTGCTTACTTAAAGGAGGCTACACATAGATACCTCTAGATAGACACTCAAAATACTGCACCTCTGGGTCAAGCCCATCAGGAACACAAACAGAAGAAAGAAATGGAGGAAAGCTGTCTTCTATTTGTGTACTGCTAGTCTTAGCATCTAAAACAGCACATAGTAGGTGTCCATAAAAGCAGAGGAAGTTGAGCTAAGCACTTAATAAAGTCCCCGAAGTTTACCCACCCATCTTTCAACCCATCACTAAGCATTTACTAAGACCTACTCTGTGCCAAGCATTAGAGGACAGTGATCCTGGATTGATTTTCACATTGAGACAAAGAGCCAACATGATGCAAACAGAAACTGGAAGAACTGCTTCATACAGGGTCTCTTCTGTATAAAGTGTGCTTTGGGAAGTCAGCTGTCATGATGTGAGATGTCCAGAAGCACAGAAAAGCTACATAGAAAGAATCCCACACCACTGACTGGTAGCTCCAATTCAGCTCCCAGACTGCCACAACCACCTAGGATGTTCCAGTCCAGTCAAGTTTCCAGTCATATGGCCCAGGCAGTAGCACACAGAACAGAAAAACCATCTGTCCAAGCCCAGTCAATTCTCAGAATTGAAACAGGATAAGATGCCATTTTAGCTCTCTCTTCTTAGGTATGGCTTGTTCCAAAGTCTTATCTAAGCAAAACATTAGAAAGAGCACTTCCTAGCTATAGCACTTGAATTACAGTTGAGTTCTTCCAGACTCCATACAGTCCCTGAGAGACTGTTATTCCCATGTTAATCCCCAAGCTAAGAATCATCAGGAGCCACTCTCTAAATATACTCCATCCCAGAGAGGTGACCACAGAAGGCAGCAGCATCCAAGTTCAAAATGCCACCTCACTGGTCTGCTAATCTGTATTCTTTTCCTAAGTGTCTAGTGTGGGAACCCAGCAATGCAATAGAACCAAGGCATACATCTAATTATCTTTCAAAGCATTTTCTCCCAAACATTTAGCATGGACTTACTAATTATATCTTAAAGCAAATTGTCAATTTCCCAAGTAAGATGCACTGCTTACAAGCAGTTTTAGGTGAGAATTCAAGGCCAAAGATCAGTCAGTAGTTGTTTTAACCTTGGTCTCAGACTTTAGAAGATGCCCAGGCTTTGATCTCTGCTATTATAGAAGTTTTCGAGAAAAAAAAAATGTAAGAAGGCCAGATCCACTTGCAACTCTTTACCCTGCTGTTGGGCAACGTCAGGCTCTAGGGTAACAGATTTGTCTACATAGAGACGGATGAGAGTGCAACCTGAACTTGTGCTCCTAGACCCACCTCCTTGCACTAGTCACATGGTTGTGGCTAGGAAAACACAAACACACACACACACACACACACACAACACACATGCATGTGTGCATATACACACCACCTGTCTTTCCAAGACTAACCTCCCAGCTGAAGAGGCACAGAGACATTACCTTTCCTGATGTCTTCACTCCTTTCCAGAGGCTGAAATACAAGACAACAATGACGACCATCAAGCAGAGCAGCAGCTGCCACTGCGGCAGACCGATGTCATGGATCCCACTGCTCTCATGCAGGTGTAGGACACCGCGCCTGTGAGCGGGAGAGAGGACAGCATCAGGGAGGATGACCAAGTGCCTGGTGATGGTAAGAGGATTTGTCATTCTCTGTAATTCTAGGGTTCTTGTGTGAGCTAGCTCTGGTCAGCTATGGCCTGCGTCTAGGATGGCCTGTTCAAGTGCCACCTGCTGGCTATGGGAACACGGTGATAAGACAGGGCAGACCCCTATTCTCCAGACTGCATTTTCTAAACTACCAGCCCTCAGTAGGAGACAGAATACTGTTCACATACACTACAACCCTAGCATGTTGATATATACCATTCGTAGAATTAATGTTCACACACACACAACAACCCCAACATGGTAATATCTACCACTTGTAGAATTAATGTTCACACACACACAACAACCCCCAAACAAAAATCCACCATTGGTAGAATGAATGGAGTATAGGGTGTTATGCAGCATCTATCCCCATGGAGACAGACCTTTCACATCTTATGACCATGGCAGACAAACAAATGAGCATTTTCTGTCTGATTTGATTCATATGAAGTTCTGTGGAATATGGAAAATCGATCCAGATGGTTAGAAGTCACTCTGGGCTGGAAGAGAGGGTGCTCAACTAAGAAGAGACTCATGGGTACTTGTAGGGACCATGATTCCTGGGATGGGTGTTAGTCATATGGCTATGTTCAGTTGGTGACAGTGCCTAAGCTCTCCCTTTATGATATGTACTTCTTTGTACTAGGTTATCCTTCAATAAAAGGCATTTTAAACAACAAAAACAACCAATGTAAGCATTTTGAAAGCCTGGGGCTTTCAAGACCCCACATATCATGTACAGAGAGAAAATGAAAGACAGAACAGCAAGGAAAATGACCACTTGCTAATTAGGACCCAAAGCCACTTGGTGACATGGTCAAATGAGACAAATGGATAGATAAAATAGAAGATCAAGTCCCTGGAACAGGGTGTCCCACAGGGCACAGACACTCACTGACAATACACACCCTAGAAAGTCAAGCAAGCAGAACAAAGAGTAGCTTAGTGGGGCCTTGGACAATATCTATACCATGCTTTCCTCTCCAAAGGGTGCTGTAGGCTGGCCCATTTGGGCTATAGACACACTCAGGAAGCCTCTGGCTTTCAACCCCGCCACAGTGAGGTTATATCCAGCATCAGCAGTAGCATTAAGTGTAAAATTACTACAAAGAGTAGCTTTGTCAGGAGGGGTCAGGAAGCTGCAGGAGCCCCCAGAGTGGTCTCTGCCTCCTTTCCCCACTCAAAGGCTACAGCTGGCTGACAATTGCTGCCTCCAATGTCTGTACCCCCAGGAGGGTTCCTCAGTCACCCTTTACATAAGTCTTTAACCCTTTAAGTTCTTGTGGCTCCTGAATCATTGGGCAGAAGAGCTTCTACATGGGACAGCAAAACTGACTACACAGTTGCCCCTCAGTATCCCCGGGATATTGGTTCCAGGACCTTCCATGGATACTATAATCAGTGGATTCCCAAGTTCATTAGATAAAATGGCATTGGATTTGATATTTCTTACCCAGGCCCTTTTGTACACTCTAGATCATCTAGGCTGTTTTAAACACAGTTAACAGTAAACGTGCTATTCTGTATCACTACAGAGACAAAGACAAGATACAAACTTTTGTCTGTACCTGCTCAGAATAGACACATTTTCAAAGAGTGATATGGAGGTTCACTGCACAAAGGTCTTCCCAGAAAGAGAGGTAGATAAATTACTCCTGGACGGCTAGACCTCAGCCCAGGTCTGGCAGCTACATGTTGGATTCAGCACAGACAAATGTCCTAACCTCTTTTTGCCAAGTCCAACCATCTGTCTTCTATTTAAAATAGTACTGAGAACCCAGAGACACCCCAAGGAGATAGAGGGAGAAAAGGTGAGTCTCCAGAATGTGTTTGTTTCTCTTCATAGGCCTGCCTTCTACTTGTGGTAAAATCCCAATACTCCAGGTCCTTCATACTGCCCGGGCAACCTCCCATTTTCTCAAGTAGACACTTCACTTGCCTGTGTGTCATTCTGCAAATGTCTGTGTTCAGCCTCATATAGTTATCAATCATACTACATGTTATAACGAAGCAGCAAGTCCATATACTATCCTTCCTTAGATTAAAACACTAATTCAAAAGAAACACTGATGGTAAAAAAAAATTGCATACATCTTGGATGGAAAGAAGTTACACACACACACACACACACACACACACACACACACACACACACCTTCTATGCCCCCTTCCTCTTCAATCTTTTCTTTCCTCAGTTTTCTTCTTTTTCTCCTCTGTGCCTAAGAGAATTGTGAGATAGGGGCTTTAATTTGAATATAATTTGGAATCTGCTAGGGACACGAGTTGTTCATGTAAGCCTATCTCGGAGCAACTTCCGTCTTCAGCAATAGGAGTCTCAATTCACATATTAGTATTAATTGTTTAATGTCAAATTAAATCTTTCTGTTTGTTGTTGTTGTTGTTGTTTGATTGCTGTTTCACTGTGTAACCCGGGCTGGTCTGGAACCCATGCCTTTTTTCCTGCTTCATTCTCCCATGACAAAAAAAAAAAAATTCTATTTTTTAAAGATGTTTTATATCATAAATTAATCTGCTGCTATCTGATCACTCTTAACCAACTAAGTTTAACCTCTGGGGAGTTGGAACTTGTGTAGTAAAGTCTCTGGCCACCAATGATTAAACCCACTGAGTCAGATTCCTATTCAAATGATAAACTTCTGCTAGACCAACCTAAGTCTTCCAGAAGACTATCTATTTTCCTGGCAAAATACAATTGGCTTTCTGTACTTGAGAGAGAGAGGAGGCTTGAGGAGGCTTGAGGAGGCTCCTAAGAGGTGGGCTTGCAAATCTTCTAGAAGCTTGGGTGCTTGAAAGAGAGCACAGGTAACTGGGCATTGAATTGTCTTTACTGGACCAGCTCAAAAAAAAAAAAAAAAAAATCAGACTCAGTGCCAATGAGCGCATTTACTCCCAGTCTGGAGATCCACCAGCTTGTTCCTGAGCAGTTAGTGTTTGTGAGTGGCCTGTGAAAGTGTGAAGGCTGCTGCTAATCCTATGTGCTGCATCTACTCACTCTGTCATTCATTCATTCATTCATTCATTCATTCATATCAGGTGTCTAGTATTTGCAAGAACATGGAAGAGGTTGAAGAGTGTGGGATGGAAATGAAGTCATCCAGGCTCCCCCAGGAGGTCTTGTCCCAGGATCCTGTGTGACCCGACCCCATGCATAGCACCAAGCTTTTTGTAGCTTAGCTTTGACCTGGGTTGTGTGTTAGAGGCAGGTGACTCCAGTATACATGAAGCTCCCAGGACAGGGGCAAAGCAAATAGAATTATGCAAACATCCCACCTCTGAGCTGTCTCCCTCTCATGAAGGATTCAGCTGCAGAATGTGGGCCATACCCGAGCCCAGGAGATGCCCCACAGAGGGCAGCTGTAGCTATCATTGCATCTGGGTCTAGGCTTCAGGGAGAAGAAGCAGATGTCTGCAAAGGAAGCTGAGGAGCACTTGCAAGGTTCCACAAAGAGTGCAAGCAGGCCAGGCTCTTCCGACAAGGATGCTAGGATCCAGTAGAGCGCAGGGCAAGCTGGCAGCAGGTAGACTGGTGCAGTGGTGGACAAGGATGTGAGCATTTGTGAGTGATGAATGAAGCTTTGTGAGTGATCAAGACCTGCCCCCCAAACACCCACAATCCCCCAAACTTCCAGTCTCTGAAGTGCCAGCTCGCCTGTTTTAATTTCACCATCTTATCTCTCTCACAAGAGTACTTGTGTCTGACTCTTCCTAGTCCTGTCTCTGGTCCTCACTAGCCTGTCTCACACCAGACCCCTTATTCTCTCCCTCTAGAACCATAGAAGATGCCACTTGTTCCCCCAGTCCTGTCTCTCTGCCTCTTACTATCTCTCTTAAATCCAATCTGATCTAACCTTAGACTGATGTGTCACATCGGTCTACCCTTGCCACTCTTTTGTCTCCAAATACTCAGAGACTTCCTATCACATAAGACAGAATTTCACAGCAAGATGATTCTTCTTGTGTCTGGATCTTCTGGAGGGGAAAGGTTGGTCTTGGTATGTATTGAGTAGAGTCCAAGAACACTGTCAAACATACAGGTCAGGGGCTGTTCCACCCTCAGAATCATCCTACCATAAATTGTGTGTGTGAAGTTGTCACGTTCAGCTCCAGGGGACATAGACAAGCCTTTCAGCATCAGAGAGCTTTCAGAACCCACCAGTGCCAAGTTCATGCCTCCCTTGCCATGTCAATATTTTGCTCCTGGCAACAGCAAGATACTTGGCTACAATCTTCAGATATTTCCCCGACCCTTGGGGAAATCTTGGGACCCTTGGGACCTTCTGTTCCTGCATCCTAAAATACATTTCCCAGCCCAATTTGTCAGCCTGGCCAACCTTTGAGTCCTGCTAGTCTCAAATCAGAAGTGGTCCACTCACTTGTAGCCTTTATTTCCAGAAAGAGAAAGGATGGAAGGTGGGACAGGAAAGGGACGAGTTGGGAAGAGAAGAAAGAAGAAAATGAGGGTGGAGATTTGGAATGGGTGACTGAATATGACCAAGGACAGAGAATAGTCTGGCCTCACTCGATGCTTAGTTCTGCTTTGTCTCATAGTTTTATGGGTAAAATGTAGAATGATGTCAATTGACATTTGACTAATTTGACTGTTAAAAAAATCCCTCCTCTCTCTGGGAGGAGTCACCACCACTCCCTGCTTGTCTGAAACTTGGGAAAATTCCCTAGTGTCTAATCAGACAACTGAAGTGTCCTTATGCAGTGAGCTGCCTCACCCTCGTGTGCATCTGAAGAGCCAGACTCCAGAGCTGATTACGGAGAAGAGGATTGAGGGCAACCTCCCAGGCTTTGGGGTTGGCACATGTAACTTGGGTTTGAAGTCCTTTTCCAGCAGCTTAATGGACATGAATCATCGCGGAGGGCACCATCCAGGTTTTCCAAAGCCTGCGGGCCAAACGGCTCCATTTCTCACATGACATTTAAGCACGAAGAGTTAATATTAGGGAGGAGGGAGAATCCCCCGTCTTTATCAGAGGTGTCGTGGGTAGAAGTTTTCTATCCTGACGCGTTCACTGAAGATGCCTTTTACAGATAGGGATAGAACTTTAGTGGCTTTCAGTGGCTTCAGGCCCAGAGCCTGGGGAGAGCAACAGTTTTGTTCCCTTGAATGACATGTTTGGTCTGTCAGCCTAAATGAGCAGAAGACAGCAACAAACTCGGCCAGGAGGCCTGAGGGGAAAAGAAGGAATTACCCAACCTCCACAGGGCTGGCACTGGCTCACATTTGCTGGCTCTTCGGAGTTGAATTGTCTTAAAAGCACATCAAGCATTTCAATAAAAGGAGGATGTACTATGCAAAATCCAGAGGCAGCCCATGACAGTGCTGTGTTCTAGGACATTCATAGACAGGCCTGACTTGAGAAAGAGAAGCCCGAGAAGGGCTCCTATTTAACCTGCAGAGGCCCCTGCACTATTGTCCCAGGAAAAAAAAAAAAAAAAAAAGGAGCCAGACCTATGAGATGAGTCCTGGACCAGATGAGGAGCCCCAGATCTGCCTCAGACCTAAAGCTGGGCCACACCTTTGTTGTCCAACCTTGTAGCTTATTTCTACCTCCACAAATGGATAAGGCAGGAGTTGTGAAAGCATGCTGGAAACCCAGTTCAGGGGAGCTATGGAGGCTTGTGGGGACAGGGAACAGATGAGGGGACAGACGAGGGAGACAGAGAAGTCTACAGAGAAGAACGCTGTGGACACTCTCCCTGCCTTCTGCTCTCTACTCCAGGCTCCCAAGGCCCCCAAGGCCCTGTGTAATCTTAGACAAGAATGTGTTCTCTTTCCACCACTTTCTGCTCTTGGCTGGGCCTGGAAGAAGCTCAGCTCTGTAACAAAGGCACTCAAGGTCTCCTCTCCCTCCTGCTGTGCATCTTTGTGGGAGTGGATGTGCTGGCCACTGGGGGAGGAATCAAATATTAACCAGACCAAGATGAGGGGCTTTCATTTACCACTTTAATTTATAAGAACAACAGTTGCCAGGAGCTAAAGGAAAACCATGTTCTTCGCTCTGTGAGAGGAGAGAGGAGCATGCTGGGAAGCAGGGATCAGCAGCCAGTCCCTCCCCATCCCCCATCTTTCACTGTCTCCTTGTCCAAACCACATACATAAAACAGGAAAAAAAACTCCCAGAACCTTCACCCACAAACTCTGCTCCTCTGAAGAATGAAGGAGGCCCTAAATTTTCTACGATATGAGACCTCCCCCACCCAGAGACAAGGACCTGCAGTGACTAATCCAGGGGCCTTCAATGATGACTGGATGTTGGTATTCTGGGGAGACACTGATAAAGAAAGTCTGTGTTCCATGTCTGTACCTAGGCTGGTAAGATCCAGGCATCAGTGACTTCTAAAACTCTCCCAGGTGAATGTAATGTTTAGCCAAGATTTAAATCCACTGTGCTAAGTGCTTGGGCTTGGGACAAATTCCCTTCTGATGCTACTTCTAAACTGGGGACCTGGAACAAAGCACTTGCCAATTCGCACCAGTTTCTTTTTTCATAGAGCAAGCAACGTTTTAGTATTAACCAGGTTCCATCCTATTGGGAAACTTCTTCAGCAGGGAGATAAACAACTCAAAATCCTTCCCACAAGTCCCTGAAACTGAGCAGAATCACTAGGCCCCTCACTGCCAGGGTAAGCAACAAAAGCTGAGAGTTCCTCCGAGACCAGTGAAACAGAGCTACCAAGAAGACTCTCGGAGGAGAAAAGCTGCAAAGATTCCAAGAGCAGCCCTGCGGGGGGGGGGGGGGGGGAGCAGAAACCAGCTGATATACCTGGAACCAGTTTAGAGCAGACTCACTTGAAAAGGGCAATGTGTGGTGAGCTCCAGGCTCCCAGGTTTTGTGAGCTGTCACTCATGCTGTTGTGGGCTTTGCTAATACAACTGTCTTTGAGTCATTTCTGCACCAGTAAGTAAGCCCTCACCCATTACCATGTAACTAACTCCAATAAACTCATGACTAAGATAGCTGGACTTTGGTGGTACCCATACTTTCTTCTATGGTGGGCTTGTATATGATCTAGGTGATAAATCTACATATGTGACCCGCAAGCCTTAGAATCTATAATCTGGTTTTTTGTTTAATACAGTGACAAGCTTCTGCAGTAGATTACATGAGCCCTGAAGATGGCCTCCATGGCTCATGGGCTTTACCTGTCCTGTTTCATGTTTGGGGCCTGGACTACCACTAACATGTGACTAAGGCATCGCTCAAATGAGGGTCACCCTTGCTGGAGGGAGCAACTGAAGCTATCTTCTGAGGATACAAGCGTGCATACAACTTAGGGGGCTGAAAATATGTCAACCACTTCCTTTACTAAGACCCAGCAAGACAGAGCAGTGAGTGAGAATCCAACAGACTGGATGGTGGTGGCTTGAGAGTCAACACAGACAAAATAGATATTCAGGAGCCCATTGTGATCTAAGCAAATAAGCTGGATTAAATACATGAGAGGGGGAGCTGGTCTTTACAGCAGGACTCTACTCGGTCCTTCTAGGATTGATGGAAATAACAGAGAACAATTAAACGTTCCATCAGATATCCTTACCTGCAAACGTTAAGAGTAGGCAGTAAAGGTTAAAGTAGGAGAAACAAGAAACCCGAAAGTACCTCTCTCAAAGACACAATTTAACAAAGCAAAAATATCCCTATCCAGGAAGAGGCTGGCAGCATCCACTTTTGCGACATTCAAGGTTAACCTCACCGCTAACAAGACAGATGGACATCATGTCCCCCAGACAAGACTCGCTGAGAAGAGCGCCACAGTGCCTCTATTGAGTGCCCTTGTGGAAAGTGAACACCTTCCATCAGAATGTGAGAAAACAACAAATAAATCCATCTTGACATATATGTCATAGAATCCCTGGCCAGCACCCTCTAGAAGTGTCAAAGTCATGAAACTCAAGGAAAGCTCAAAAAAGTCACCCATGTTGGAGAGTAAGCAGGCTCGACAACTAAATAGGGTAACACGGTGTCAGTTGGGAGATGTGAGTCCGCAGATGGGCTAGCTAATAACATGTGAGCTTTGATTTTCTGATTTCAAGAGTGCACAGAGGTTACCCAAGGTGTCAACATTGGAAGCAGGGGAGGGAGTGTCCCATGTAAGGTCCATCCAGCTTTTCTATTTCTGAAATTACTTCAACTGAAATGTTGTATATATTTTTTAACAATGTTTTGTCCATTGCCACCAGCCAGTGCCTCTCATGCACACACCAAAAACACACCATCTTCAGGCTGCATGCATCTGCTCTACTTCCCCTGTACGGGACCCCCACCCCCATGCCCCAGCACAGGGTAGATGGAAGGACAGCTTCAGGACCAGACAGATGCAGATTCCAGCTCTGGTTGCACAGTCGACCAGCTAGCTTGTGGATGTTTTCTTGGCTGATATCATCAGTATCTACAGTCACTGCCCCAAAGAGGCTGTCCTTTCCACAAGCTTCCATTTGCCTATTTTCTTAGTTTGGGTTCTTAAAGGCAATTACTCCCTCCAAAGTGTTGGTTATGTCCTACAGGCTATAGGTGGTCTTCAACACCATCATGCTTCCTGTCTGCGTCCTGACATCCTGGCTCCCAACCTCCACTCTCCTGTCCTATACCAGCAGCTCCACCAGGCACTCCTTACACTACCATATCCTCTGTTCTTAACTTGGCATCAAGCCTGCACCTTTCAAATGCTGGCTGCCACGCTCCTAACTTGTCTGTGTTATTTCCTAATACCTGGCTCGGCTCCCGCCCAGGCCTGCGTGTGCCAGCTAAGCACCCATGACTTACTCATAAAACTCTGCAGCCGGTGTGAACTTGTATTTGGAGTATTTGGTATGGTCGCCCAGCACCGAGGCGTTGAGGAGTTTGGGGTCAGTACAGTTGGGGCTGTTCCAGGAGTGGCCACAGTTGGTCCAGGGCAGGTTCAAGGTGAAGGATGCAAAGAGGTAGTAGAGTGACCAGGCAATGATGACATTGTAGTAAAAGCCAACATAGAGGGCAATGAGGATCACAGCATAGCCCACTCCTGTGTGGGGACAAAGAGGTCAGGCTTTCCCAGACCCAGTCCCAGGGCTGTCCCCTCACCCCAGGAAGTAGGTCCCAGCCACTGTGCACTCCTATACCTCTTTTTTTTTCTAAAGCATATTGTCAGAGCCTCACCCATAATCTTTTGACACTGTAGCTCTCTTGGTCTGCTTACCAAATAAACAAAGTACCAGGGCCTTAATACCATATCTGGTATTGGTGCATAAATATTGCATCTCCCTTGACACGCAGGCAGGATAACACAGGGGTGTGTTTTCACATTCTCCCTACCCATGGTGGAATTGGTCAGTGATAGGCTCCTTAACTGGAGACAGGCGCTCTGCCTCCAGCTGATGCTCCTGAGACCCTCTCAGCTTCCCTGGTAACTCCTTAGATGTAAATCCTTCTCCAGGACCTGTTTCTATGGGGAGATCCAACCAAGCACGCCCTGGCTAGTTCTCAGCACATGTGTTTGTTGTTTTCAACTGTTGAACTCGGTAGAATTTAATCTTGTAGCTGCTCACAGTCATCTTTGCTAGCCATTGATAAGAATGTACCTGGGAATGAGGCTAACCCAGGAAAAAATGAGAGGAGAGACAGAATGATTCCAGATGGTACTGTTTGAGTGCCTGAATCAAAAAACTGTGTGTGTGAGTGTGTGTGTGTTTGTGTGTATAAGTACATGCATATAGACATCATATATATACATATACATACATATGTATATATGCACATATATAGATATACATGTACATATATACATACATGTACATGTAATTATGTACATGTATGTGTATATATATGTATGTATATACATACTTATGTATATGTATTCCATAATGAAGCCCATCACTTTGTCCTCTAACTTTATGAATTAGTCATAATTTTCAAAAAAATAAAAAGAATACTAAAATGAAACCATCGTGAGTTGGATCTCAGGTGACCTAATAGAAAAGATGCTGATCCATGTATCTTGTAAGATTTTTATGTCAGCCTGCCCTCCCCAGCAGTGAGCCAGTACATACAAGGTGCTGAAGAGACTCTCACCTCTTAAGGAGAGGATCATGATAGACACACTTGTACTCACTCTCTCCATTTTTCTAACCAGTGTTTGGGAGATACTTTGTTCCACACCCTTCTCCCAATTGTCTAGGAGATGGAAAATGGCTGTTGACCATGGCTACTTCCCACAGCCCTGTTCTACATTCAAGTACGAGTTAACCTTACAGCAGTCATAGCTGTTGTGTTCAGCTTTCTACGGCAGCTTTCTGTTTGAACTTGAAGGCTTCTGTGATCAACTTACCATGCCTGTCATGAAAGAAGAAAGTGAGAGCAGAGGTATGTGTGCTGAGATCCCTGCTAACTTTGTATTTCCCATATGTAAAAACACTCTAGTCATTCACTCAACTAGTGGGGCCTAGCCTGGAGCTCGAGTTTCAGGCTACACCTCATGTATCCTAGTTTCTTTGTGTAAATTTGAATAGTGGACAATCTTGACATTGTCAATGCCCATAGCCCCATGTGAGAGTTGGTCTACCTTAAATCTCAGCTTTGGAGCAGATTCTTCAGGATACACCATGAAAGGCTTTGGAGAAAATATGGGACTTGCTTCAGATCACTCTTACCTTTGAAGAAAGGGCAGATCTTCCACACTGTGGCTGCCCCCTCCCGGTTGTACTGCCCCAGAGCCAGCTCCATGTAAAACAGAGGCATCCCAGCAATGATGAGGAACAGTGTGTATGGAATCAGGAAGGCACCTACAAGACATAGAGGCAACATTAGACCTGCAGGATAGACACCCCTTAAGGGGCTGCAGTCACCTCTCTACAATAGCTGCGAGGATCCTGTTCATCTTCTCATCTGTCCGTTTCCCAGGGGATGTTTTGTGGCAATAGAGTTATGCAGAACACTTGATTGGTATATCAGCAAGCATGGCGGTCATAGTGTTCATAATCATAATAATGCCCATCGACAGTCAGATGAGTAAAGTTTGCACGAAGCAAAGGGACAGAGCTGCGTTTCCACAGCTTCTCCTAGCCTTTGGTGCACACTGCATACCATGAAGCACCACAAGATACAGGCTCCACCAAACTCATCTAAACCCAGAACCTTTCCTTCCATGAAGCTTCACTCTGGAAACTCCCACGTAAGGCCAGCCTTTCCTTTCCTCAGGCAAGATGACTGACACCAGACAGGGAGAGACAGTGCCTAAGGTGACATGCGGAGAGTCTCATTTTCTCACACTGGTATCATTGCAAGACTTCACATGACTTCCCCAAACTTGATTTTACTTCATTCCCCCCAGAGTGTCAAAGAAACCCATGAGAAACTGTTGTAATCTGGATCACTGGGTCTCCTGGGAGACATTGTTAGGCAGAGAGAAGTCACCACTTCCTGATGGCATTTCTAACAGGAGATGGATTCTCCTTCAGGGTTCCTTCCAGTCCATGGGGCTCCATCCCACTATAGGCTGCTGAAGAAGAAGGCTGTTACAAAGAGGCCATTAGAAGTTCACCTGCTGAGACAGAGGTAGAACATGAAGGGGATCCTAGGCCACCGGAGGCAATTCAGATGAAATGGGACATGTCTCGGTGGCAGGGACAATTCTCCATGTACCCTGACACCCTCAGTGAGCAACATCGGCCATAATCTCTGGCTCATGCCATAACTCAGGGTTGTACTTATGTCAGCAGGGCCAAAGTAAAACTGTAGCGCCTTTCCTGGAACAGCCAGCACAAAACCAAACTCCTCCTGGACTTCTGAATGAGGTGCTGGAAAATTGGAAACCCTCTGACCCATGTGCACCAGGAAAATGAGCAGCAATGCAAATGTGTAAAGATGACAGCACTGGTGATTTTAACACAGGGGTCAGCAGCTCCCGCTGGCTAAGCCCCTCATGTGGTACAGACACTTTCCATGGCACCTCATTGGATCCTTAGAGCAATTCTACAGAGCACTGCTAACTCCATTTTATCGGCGGAAACTGAAGCTCTTAACTTACAAAAGAACTGAGGCAAAGGTACATATATTCTCCAGGGTCAAACTCACCCGGTGACTCAGTGTCTACCTCAGCGTGGAAAGCCTGGGGCTCTCAAAGATAAAGTGCGCTGTGCTGGTCCTGTTGCTGCAAGGCTGAGATCATTCCCAACCAGAGATAGGCCAAGGGTGGATAGCAGGAAGAAGTACTGCAAATTTTTATCATGCATGTCAAGCAAGGCACTAGAATCTGAGTTCAGCTTTACTACACAGAACTTCTCTGGTAACAAACCAGTTGCCATGATCACTTTCCAGAGGAGGAGACTGGGGCCTAGAGGTCAATAGGGGTCAAATCAAAGTGAGCTGAGCAGGTTTATAGGTCGGGTAAGTGACGGGTATAGGATTTAGACCCAGATTTGGTTGGCTCCTGAGTTCTAGGCCCAACATACTGTTCGGATTCTAAAACATTCTGGTGCGGATAAAAGATATAAGTCTGATTAAGATGTGGGAAGACGGGTACTTGAGAATCTGGGACAAGCCAAGCTATCTGGTTTGTTTGTCATAGGCTAACCCAGCACTCCACACTCTGCTCCAAGTTGGAATTCTTTGTAATACCACGTATCGAGGTCTCCTTTCTTCCTCTTAACTTCTGCCTCAACCCCTCCCTCATAGGAAGGACCCTTCTGGCATCTGTTGTCAAATGCTATATCCTATGAGGGACCAGAGCTGGCACCAAAGTAGGAAGGTATGTCCTAAAACAATTGAGTCTGAAGACTAAAGTCAGTGCCCCAAGGGGACTCAGGGGAGCCAAGAGTCAGATAACTGTTATCAGCTGGTGGTTCTAAAATTTGTCCACATTGTCTTTAACATGGCCAAGGTAAAGAACCCAGTCATCTATCACAGGTCTGTTTTAGCTCATGCCCTTAACACTAAACTTCCAGATGGTGTCACCCGCCCAGCAAGTCACTCAGTTTGAAGCCCATCTCCCCTGTTGTCGACTTCAAGTCACAGTAAAGTGAAAGAGCACGGACATCGATGGGTCTGTGTGAGCCACAGTTCTCCACAGGAATGATTCTGATGTGGACCAATGGACGTTTCATGGACTACAAATCCCAGAAGACACTAGAATGGTGACACCGGAAATGTAGGTTGGAAGGAGAAAATGAAATTATATTTTAAAAAAAATTAATGGGGATATTGTAAGTATGAATGAAAAGCAGAAACTAACCATGGTTCAATGTCTCTGTTAAAGAGGACATAAGTAGCATGCTGGTGTGAGCTTTCTTACAAATGATGATGATGATGATGATGATGATGATGATGATGATGATGATATATGGCTGAACAGTTAAGGAGCTTCAAGGTAGCTGTGGTGGACTGAGAACACCTCTTTATACCCAGCTCTACAGCATCATTTTAGAGCTAAAGGCTGCGTGCACATGTACTAGTCTGAAAGGGCCCTCACTGTCATGCCCTAATGTCCCTGTATATCTCCTGTGTGGTCATGCATTGCAGTAAGCCTCACACTGGGCCTGAAAGTCCAGAATCCAGTCATGACTCAGAAGTGCCCTTGTTTCGTAAGTGTGGGGCTCACATGAACAGACCTGGGAAAACCAGAACAGGATAGACCTCTGTGAGGACTCAGCTCCTAGGAGGTTCCCCCAAAACATAGGACTTCACAGCCTCACACACTCATATATACTCATGCAAGGCTAGAACTAGTTCTTGTGTGAGCACATGCATGAGCAAACACACACACACACACACACACACACACACACACGCACGCACACACACATGCACTCACAAACACACAGGCACATACGCACACACCTTCACATCATCTTAGAAGAAAAAGAAGTGTCCATTGTGAAAGAGACTCTGGCCAGAGGCCTTTGGATAGATCTGGTAAAAATTAAAAAGCATACATCTCTCAGGGCCACTGACACTTCCAAATATCCGTCCATGATAGAGGAACTCCACTGGCAAAGAGGTTCTGGAATTTTCTGTGTAAATGCTGTTTCATCAGGAGGAAAAGCCACGGGCCACTGAGATCATTAGATAGCCTCCTGAGAAGGTAAGGAGATCTGTGTAAAGGTGACTGGGGATAGGGGAGGAAGGGCTACTGAGAGGAATGGGAGGGTCCGACTCTGAGGAAGTAGGGTGAGGTCACCAGAAGCTGTAGCAGAAGGAGTAAGGTCATCTAGAACAGCCTCTGAGGACAGACTTCCTTTATCATTCTGGCCAAACTGAGGGTTGAGAACACACAGGATGGTTTTCTGAATATCTTCAGCTCATCTGCGGACTGTCCCTGCCTGAAGCTCCCATCGGGGCCCAACGATGCCTAGGCCAGTACCTGAAATAGCCAGAGCTTGTCCCCTGTAGCATCTCAGAGGCTAGTATCGAAGTCCAGCAAACCAACCAAACACTTGCAGGGCTGGGACACGGTCCCCTTGGAGATGTGGCTCAAAATAACAATCCCAGCCACAACTGTTCATTAAAACACATCTCCTTCCTACTTTGGCAAGAGACCTTTATTAATAGCTCTGTTAAAAGGTCCAAGTTTGGAATTCTCAGCTACTAGACTTTAGAGGCCTCTGGCATATGCTGGTAGGCTCTCCTGTCCTGTGCCTGGGTTTTATTCCCCGAAGGCAACACCATGACCTGCACATTTTTCCAACAGCTCCTTGGAGCCATTTGCCCGGGAAAACCCAGAGCCAGGTATCTGGAGCACTGCTGGGTAGAGGGACAGTGACTCTCTCACTTTTATGTGACGCAAGCTGACCTCCTGCCTGAGCCTTGATTCTCAGGAACAGCTCCAGTCAAGGAGCACACTACCCTGTAGAAAGGGCCATCTCCTCCCAGAGGTCAGTGGGGGTGGGACTCAGGGAAATGAGTTTGGAAGCCACTTCTCCTCTACGCAACACCTCTCCTTACATGGTCACGCCTCACCTTGACTTGCCCTCATGGATTCTGGTTCCAGTCTCCTTCCTTCTAATCACTTTAAAAGGAATAAATCTGCAAGTGCTTTGTATGCTCAGAACTGTATTCCCACGGGAAATGTGACCCACATAGAACTAAGTATGATTTCATCTCCCTCACTTGAAGCAGGTAAAGTACAGCATGAACTTTTAGAATATTTACGGCAGACTGTAACTCCCTATGGGCAGGGGTTGTCTTCCACAGATCTCTAAACTAGGGGCTGGCATTAGCCAATGAGTTTCTTTTGAATAAACTGGCCTCTGTAGCGACTCAACATTGAGGGTACCACTAATGAAAGCCCTGGGCCTTCTCCAGTGGTCCTAGAATTTAATCCTCACGTAGGCAACTGGGTTTGAGACTGCAGGGCAAGACACTCAGGAACAGTTCCATGTAAGGAGGGGTGCTGTATAGAGAGCAGTGGCCTTTAACTCCTTTCCCTCAGCCCCACCCCGACTGACCTCCGAGAGGAGCAGACTCATTCTACAAGGGCAGTGTGGGCAGTGTGCTTCTTAATGGCAGCTGTTTCTGAGTTAATTTTTTCTCCATTAAATCCCACTTGGTTGGGAACAGCCCTTCAGATCGTTTTGTCCAGTTTAGGCTAATGGGCCACTAGATGGTAATGAACCTGGACCAGTACCTTACTCCTTCAAAGTGGTGGGCACGCGCCACAGCTGGGGTGCCATGCTGCTTGGCTCCTTGTGAAGGTGAGTCAAATAATGTGTCACCTGAACAAGATCCTTTCATGGATAACCCCCTGTCCACACTAGATATAAAGGTATCAAGTTGGGAAAACCCCAGGTGTCTATATCAGCACCACGCTCATTAGTGCTATTGAGGATTCCAGGCATTTGCATAGCGAGGAAAGTATGCAGGCAACTCAGAATTATAGCATCTCATGCAGGACTGCTAAGCCCACTGTACAGGTGAGCAGTCTATAGTGACACGCTGTAGACCAGCTGTTCTCAGCCTTCCTAGTGTCCTCCATCTTCTTTTTTTTAACACAGTTCCTCATGCTGTGCTGACCTCCAACCATAAAACTATTTCATTGTTACTTCAGAACTGTAATTTTGCTATTGCTATGAATTGTAATGTAAATATCTGATATGCAGGATATCTGATATGTGACTCCCAAAGGGGCTGTGACCCACATGTTGAGAAACACTGCAATAGACCGTCTGGACATGTACAAGGTCCAACTTTTGCCTCCTAAATCTGCTACACTGTGATCTCAGACTTAAGAAAAAATTCTTTTTTTTTCTTTTTTAACCCTATCTCCTTCATCAATTTCCCTTCAGAATAAATTCTACTTATCTCAGAATTAAGACCTCATCCTACACCTGTGTTAAACATGTAACCAGTATCATCAAAAATATAAAAATGATAGCATTTATATTTTGCCTCTATTATGTGACATTATCCCAAGTACTTTATCTATATTGTCCAAAGTTATCTAGTCCTGTAGAAAGGATCAAAATTACCTTCTTTCTTTGCTACACAAGGAAACTGAAACCTAGAGACACCATATGACTTCTCCAAGGCCATTTCTCTACCAAATACCATACTCTGAGTCAAAGCCAGGTATGCTCAAATCCAGACATCCACAGTCACCACAAGATCCAGTGCAGAGCACTGTCCATGCACAGAGGACAATCCAGAGGTCACTTCCAGGCATGCGTACTCAGCCACCTCCATATTTGTTCCTTCCCGGAGACCAGCACAGACCCGACCTTGGGTTCAAAGGGAACAATCTGGAACACACAGCCTGTCATCCCAGCAGCTGGTCTTCAGGAAGATGTTCAGACAGGCTGATCTTTGACAGTAATTCATTCATAAAATATTAGCCAGGGGCATAAACTATTGGCAACTTCATCATTTCAAAACATTTTCCGGTCTGGGCCAGTATAAACACTCAGACTTGGAGGGTTCTATGTTAACACTGGCAACAAAGAACACAAAGACCCAAGGCCAGGCTGGCAAAGAACAGGATGATGAAGCCTGGCTTGCGCACGGCTGTAGTCAGGGCATTGGGGAGCAATAAATTGTTGGGTCATCTCAAATTATGTCCCTTTATACCAGGAATTTTGATGCCTGAGGTCACAGTGAGTGGCAGAGTCGGGATTTAAACTCAATTTTTTGGCTTCTTCCAAGATTGAAGGAAAACCTGCCTGCTCACCCATCTGCGGAGCCAAAGTCAGAATTATTGAAGGAGAATGGTCCACCACAAAGAACAGTATTAGGTCTCAGCAGAGATCAAGGCCTAGGGAGATAGCTGAGCATCCTCTGGAGCAGAGAGTGGAAGCACTGAATGGGAGTGCTCTGTTCTCCCAGATGAAGGACTGGTCTATACTACCCTTCCCCAGAGCAACTGCAAGCCTCCTAATCGGCAATGGAAATTCACTGATAGCAGCCCATCCCCCTCAGTCTCGCATCCAAGATTTCCACAGCCCAGCCCCAACTTGCCTCTCACCCTTATCTCTCCTGGCTTGCCTTCCAGCCAGTCTATGTTGCTCTCCCTAGGAGCCTGTTTCAGGTGGATGCTAAAATGCTGTTTTTCCAAGCCCTCCCTGTCCAGAGCAGCTGAGTTCCAACCACAGCTCTCTTCCCCCTGAGTCACCACTAAACAGCCCCTCCTTAAATCTCTATAGCAACAGTTGCCCCCCCCATCCCCTTCCTATGGCATCCCAATGATACTGGTAAAAAACAGCAACTACCCTCTCTAAGTCTCGTGTCACATAGGCTTTGCATGTGCACTGAAGCATTCGGTTCTTATTCATGTGTGTAGCTGAACAATATGATTGCACGTATGAGAAAGGGCTAGAGAATTTGCCCAAGGTCATACATGTTAGAGACTGGAGCCTGTAACTTCACAGCCAAGACCCTTAATGGCTAGGCTGTGCACTCGTGTGCGTGCGTGCGTGCGTGCGCGCACGCGCGCGCGCTGCGCGCGCACACACACACACACACACACACACACACACGTGTGTGTACACATCATCATCTTCAGCAAGTCACCGTGTTAGTTCCTATAATGTTTCTGCCATGGTTTGTGAAACTGGCAACAAGTCTCTGAGAGCTTGGGTTACTTTGTTAATATAGTTGTTCAGTATAAGTGGGTAGGAACTTTCTACCACATTCCTAGGACTTGAATCTTACTGAGGATTAAAACCCAACAGTCTGCCCCTTGACTTTTCTCAGCCTGCTTGGGAAACAGCTCCATAAATGACAAATTATGGAACAACTCGGGATAGGCTGCTCCAGGACCAGTATACGCTGGAAAGGGAATGTCAGTCAGTTTCAAAGAAAACTTCACACCTATGACAAAGTTGCTGCACTTTGTCCCTAGGCACCAACTTATCATCCAGGACTCAGCAAGTGCTCCTTCCAAGACACTGCAGTGGCCAAGTGGACAGTGTCAAAGAGAGCCCTGGAATATCTATTTAGGACATGTGTCAAGTTGGCCACCTGTGTTTCTCCATATAACAATAGAAAAGACTTATCACAGCATGGTAGTGAGGACTTCTGGGGTCTCATGTTCCAGGCAGACAGAGTGAGAGTGATGGCTCATACATCCAGATGACCCCCACAGAGCCTAGCATTATGTCCTATACTGAACTAACACAGAGAAATACTGTTGATTAATGACTGACTATCTGATGTCTAAGGACAAGCAGTCTCAGACGGCCACTAAGGACACTCAACTTGTCCCAAGGTCTCCCAATTTGCCATTTTATTCTTCATCTTCCTGCCTGGTACAAATATAGAGTCTACCCTTTTCTTGTCGTCACTGTTGGGCCCCAAGGGCCAGAATGCTCAAATCTGCCCAGAGTCCCTGGAGGATCTGCAACCACAAGGGGAAGAAAAGTTCACCTTTGGGTTATGTGTCCTTTCCTTAGCTTTCTCTCTCAGCCCACCAGCATCTGCAGATGAGAGTACTGAGCCAGAAGAGTAGTGAGGGCCACCAGAGACAGGAAGCATCTCCTGAGACTCGGGACCTCTGTCTTATCTGGAGCATCTAATGGTGACAGACTCATATCGAGAAGGGCTCCCAGGACTGCTCATCGGTTGGTTGGCTCCTCTTCCTTGGTGAGAACTGATGCTTCTATACGCAACACAATCAACTCAGAGCCACCTGCTCTCTTCCGTGACCACACCCTCTTTACAAATACTGAGTGGTGTTTACCCCAAAGCAAGTGTCCAGACAGAACACAGAAAGGAAGAACTGTGCATCTCAGTTTCTGATAGCACAAGCTTCTCACGCCCCCAGGCCCCTGTAAATTCTCACCCCGCCTCCAACTGACTTCCCTTGAATTTCAAGTCAGAACTCCTACATGGCAAGGGGATCCAGGGACAGGCCAATACCTTCCTCTAGAAGCTCACATCCCTAGGTTCTGTGCAGGGTGCTCCTGAATGTATATCTGAGTAAAGATGGTGGGGCTGCGGTGGTTTGGCCATGCTAGGCTCCAAGCCCTTCAGAAAGGAGCTTGAGGTTTCTTGCATGGTGTTGTACGTGACCTCTGGGCTCTCATTTCAGGGCAGATGGGTAAAAGGACGGCTCATTGAGAAAAGGACAAAAGAGCTGTCTTCTGGGTGTCTTCTCCAGGCTCGCAAGCACTGGGTTTCACAACTTGGCCAGAGCTTGCAAAGCTGAAGAGGTCACTCCAGTTTCCCAGGACTCCTGCCTCAAGATCCAGCTCAGCTCTTGGCATCTATAGTGTCCTGATCTTACAAAGTGTGTAGACTTACCCCTGTAGCCCGCCAGTGATCCAAGGGCTCTCATTTTATTCAGCCTAGTGTCTGGGTGCTAGAGTTATTGTCATCTTTTGTCTGGCTGGAACATCCCAAACTCTTCTAGAACCCTTTCAAGAACTTCCTGATCTCTATTCTCCTTTTCTGCACCACAGCGTTAACTCTGGGTTCCTCACCCAACCAGATGCCCTCTGTTCTGACCCTGAGTCCCTGTGCCTACTACTGTTCAAGGTCCTGCCTCTATTTCCCCAACACAGAGTACTCTGATCCTATTAGTGCCCTAAAGAATTCTTTCCTGCACACTAAATTTGCTCCCTTCTCCTTGTATATCCCTACTCCCTCCCCAGCCAATGCCACAAGAACAGGCAGCATCCCCAGTCCAAAAGCCTCAGCCAACCCCGCGCTCACCACCACCATTCTTGTAGCAGAGATAGGGGAAGCGCCACACGTTGGCCAGGTCCACCGCAAAGCCCACCACAGACAGCAGGAAATCAATCTTCTTGCCCCAAGTCTCCCGGGGCTGCGCGTCGCCGTCCTGGGACGCCAGGAGGCACTGGACGCCATTGCGCTCCTTCACCACTAGAAGGTCGGCGGTTTTGCAGGGCTTCAGGGGCTGCTCTGGCAGCGGGTCCGCCCCGCTGAGCTCCGGCTGCACCTGCGGATTCATTCGTGCCAGAAGCATGGGTGCGGCTGGAGAGAGGGACTTCGGAGGCACTGGGGACACACCAAAGTTCTGCTTGTATAAAAGGGGGAAAAAAGGCAGTCAACAAGGCTTGCAGCCCGTTTGCACCAACTGAGACCACCCAGGGGAACCAAGACGTCAGGATCCGTGCGCTGAGCGGACACCGGCTTCCTAGAAAAGGAGCGCCTGAGTTGGGAATTTTTGGAGACTGAGGTTGTGACGCGCGTCCGACTGGGACAGAATTTATAGGTGGGGACCTCCTCGGGCCGCCCTGTGGGTCGGGCTAAAGACCCCGCCGAGGTCTACCTGGATCATTCACTGTCTCCCCTCCCCTAAATGCCAAGTTTCCTCCAGCTCCGGGGGCGTGGGGAGGGAGTGGCTCCCTCCGACTGCACTAGGAGCCTTCTCGGGACACTCTAGAGGATGCAGCCGCTCACGATGTGTCTCGGAGCCGGTCTGCACACTTACCGGTCCCGCGCGCAGAGCGCACTCACGTGGCGGACAGCACGGGGATCCCGGGCTCCAGCCCGGGCTGGGCTCCGCCGCGTGGCACTCAGGCGGGGCCCTGGGAGCGCTGCGGGCACGGGATGGCCGGCAGGACGCGGGCTGGCTGGCTCTGGCTGCGCCAGGAAGAGGCCGACCTGGTAATGTAGCCTGTGCCCCAGGTAACGCGCCTATTGCATTAGCCCCGCGCCCAGCCCGCTCGGTCTGGAGCCTGTTAGCGCTAATGCAGACTGACAGCGTGGCCGGGACTGGCAGAGGCGGGGGCGCAGCTCCCACGGGCTCCGGGGTGGCGGGAGCCGGACTCCCAGGACTCACTCTCGGGGACCTGGCTTAGCATCCTTTCCGACTTTTTTTTTTTTTTTTTTTTTTTTTTTTTGGCAAAAGTAGCTAGGCAGCTCCCCAAAACACCTGACTGACCTCTGGACAGAGAAAGAGAGCAAAAGATTCCCAGAGCTAAGTCTGTCAAAGGGGAGTTGTAAGGATGGATGTGGCCACCACCCCAGTGACACCAGCGTTGTCATACACCCAGACCACTTAACCTACCTGGTGAGAGTTTTCTCCACCAGCAAAATGGAAACTTGGTGCTCTGGGATAAGGACTGTGACTGGTGGCCTACAGGCTGGGCCTTTGGGGCAGTTTTGTTTGGCTAGCTCTGCTGATTGAAAGGTCATAGCCCTGAGATTTTACTCCTGGTTCCCTTTGTGACCAGGCTGTGACCCTGTTCTTGGAGTCTGTGACCCTGATCTATAAGGCTGAGAACTGATACATACTCATTCTCAAAAAATGCCTCCCTAATGCCAAATCAAGACTTTATAGTCTCCCACAAGTGGACAAACACCCTCAAAGAGCCGGTTGTCTGGTCCCGGAAACAGGAGGAAAACAGGAAACACAATAAATAAATACTTATGGGAGAGAAGACTGGTGTGGCATGGGCTGAGGGCGGGTAAAGCAAAGTAAGGACATGGATGGGAAAAGCAGGGCTGCACATTTTAACAATATGTTCTAAAGTGTTTAATCATGAGCTACTTGGACCTGAGAGTTCTTGTATCGAATCGACCCTGCAAGGAGAGTCACGGAGACAATTCCCAGGTGTTCCCAGGTGTTCTCAGTCAGTCTTGTGTGCCAAGAGCTTAATGCCTTCAGAACTGGCTGTGATCATAGGAGATCGGGAAACTGGGGGAAGCCATATAAGTAAGGTCAGCAAACAGGAATATAGGAAAGACCCAAAAGTAGTATGGGAAGCCATTTAGATAAGCCTAGCCACAGCCATCTTTCCACACTTGCGACATCCCAACATCCCAGCTCAAAGCTACCCCTTGGGGAACTTCCATTAACTCTTGCTTCCATCTAAAGTTGTTCAGGTCTTAGTGAAGATATTCCTTCTCAGACTCACACATCTAAAATTCACCCCATCATATCACTGACCTAATTAACTAATTAATTATTAATTAATTAATAATTAACTCCACCTCCCCTTTAATGGCAGTTGAACTCCAGAAGAACAATAGCATTGTCTACCTTTTCCAGCTGTGTGTCTTTGTCACTAGAACTCTCTAAACACCGTATAAAAATGAATGTGTGAGTAAACATATAGATGATACATGGGGATATTTAAAGAATTTTCACACACAGGGCCAGCAACACAGATATCCCATGGAGAGGAGACAGAGATGAGAGGAGGGGACAGCCAGAGGGTAGGAGGTTCACCCTGACCTCTTAGGGTCTGATGGCAGGAAGCAGGAGATTAGGCCAAGGGTGGACCTGAGGTTTCAGGATGAGAACTGAAGACCATAGGTTTCTGCTCATCAAGAGTGATCATCTCAGGACCTCTGTGACAAGCCTATGAGGAAGGGACACACATAATCTGGGGTTCAAGAGGTCTGACTGAGGCCCCCATGTGTGGGAGGTGTCAGAGCAGAGCTGAAAGGGATGCTCAGTTCTCCTTGTCCCCCAGTTTCTGTTCCCTCTACCTGTTGTGGGTAAGGACACCTGAATCCCTCTAGCTAACCTGGTGTGCCTCTCTCTGTTTCGTGCCTGACCAGCTGGTGTTCAAACTCTGAGAATCTCATTTCTGAATCCCTATGAAGCCCCACTAAGCCTCCTGCAACCCCAGAGGACCCCAACCCCCACTCCTGCTCACCCCATTTTTTCCATCTTTCCAGGCACACAATCATCCCCAGTCATCAGAAAAATTCTTGAAATTTAAGTCTAAGACCATGACCTGAAGTCCCACAGACGCTACAACATGGCTGAATGAAAGATAGATGCAGAATAGTCTCATGTTTCTCCTTTAGGGTGCTTGGTATTTATCTGCCCACTTTTCTACAATGAGCATTTGATACTTGGGCAGTCGGAAAAAGTTAACTCACAATTTCAAATGATCCCCCCTGCCTCTCCCAAACAATACACAAGCAAGGTCAGCAGTGCAGACAAAATTTTGTCTGCCATTTATTGTATTTATTGCCATTTATTGTATTGCTATTAATTTTATTGCCATTAATTTTCTCATTGCTTTCCCCAAGCCTTTCCCCCTCCTTCAAGATTGCTCAGTGGTTATAAGTACTTGATGCTCTTGGAGGAGACTCAGATTCGGTTCTCAGCACCCGAATGGCAGTTCACATTTGTCTGTAACTACCATTTTCTCTTCTGACCTCCACAGACACCAGACATGGATGTGGTGCTTAGACATCTGTGCAGGCAAAACACACACACACACACACACACACACACACACACACACAATGAAATAAGTCTTCAAAATATACTTTCTTTAGCACATGGGTGATATTTAAGAAGTAATATTATGGTCTTATTTCTGCTGAGGTTTTAATATCCTTCTCATCCTTTTGACTATTTGAGGAATTCCTGTTCACCCTCTCAAACCTCCAAGGCCAGCACAGAACCTTCCTCGACAAGCAATGCTCACCAGAGTCAGATCCTACTTTTTATTGGGCTTTATGTGTTTGTCTGATTATAGTTATTTGTGCAGTTCCTCTATGCAGGATAGGGATGGTATCTGATCTAGCCTCCTACATAGCTGGGACTGCAGAAACTCACATAAGACAGAAGGGGAAGGGAGCATGTTCCTTGCTTGGGATAGTTACTGTTGGAGTCATCCAGACGCAAAACTTGAAACAAAGGTCAGAATGAGTGAGTGAGGGAACTTCTGGGAAGACTTTGGAGAGTTGAGCAAGCAAGACAGGAAAGGATGTGAGATCAGGAGAAGATGGATTAAAGAGTATCTCATGATATCAGCAATTGGTGTCATCTTCTGGGACATTAGAGGTACAGTATATATGCCTTGGAGTTCCCCCCCCCCCCAGGAGAAAACTAAAAGCTTTACCCATGAAATTTGTTCCCAATTATCAACTCTCCCAGTGCTTCTGGTTTGACCTAGGATGAGTATGTGTCTGCTGCCAGAGAAAGGTCAGCAGAGTCCCAGGTCCTGGAAGTGTCTGTTACAGGATGAAGAGAAACATCCCTCTCACTACATGGACATTACCAGAAGGCTGATTGACAAGTCCTCAGAATTCCCCTCTGTGGCTTCCAAGACATCTGGGGGACTCAGTAAAGACACCAGGCTGGGGCTGGGCTGAAGGAGAAGATGTCTCCTCTATCTCCGGCCCAGACTCCCCGCTCATAGTTCTCAGGGCCATTGGGGCCATGTGGCTTCTCTCGTGCTCTCTGCCCTGCCCACCAGGTGGCCCGAGGGCAAGTGGTGGGCAGGAGGCTGCAATATTATCAGAGCTAACATGGTCTCTGGGGAGGCGTCATTTCCACTTACCATGGCACTTGGTGACACAGGCCATGGTATGCAAAGCAATCGCTGGGGATGTTAGTCCATCTTTGGTCATCTTCCTGCAAACACCAGGCCTTGACAAACAGCCTGGACTAGGGTGCATCTAGAATCCAAGGAGCTGAGTCCTGGAGGCACGTTTACGATCTTTATGTTTAAGGCATCGTAGAAAAAAATTAAAGCAGGGGAGAAAGAGAACTCTACCTGGATGTTCTCCCTCTCCCCGCTTCCTCTCTCCTTCCTTCTCTTCCTCCTCTCCCTCTATCTCTCTCTCCCCCTTCCTTTCCCTCTCCCTTCTTCCCCATCTCTCCTTCCATCCCCATTAGGATATTAAATCTTTTTCGCTGAGGCTGGTCTGCCCAGGGTTATTGATCATTGGTTTAAGCTGTGTTCCAAATACAAATAGCATAACAAGTCTCCCAATGTAAAACCTTCATGAGTTAAAATCTGTCTCCACCCACTTCCCACTAAAACTCCTTGGGGTTCTTAAAGCCTCTTGCCTAGAACTTGTGACTCAGTCCTTGGTGTCTTCTCTGTCAAGTTCTAAGCCCAGATGGCCCCCTGCATTCACTGGCATTGGAGAGCAGCAGCCAGACCCTTGTTGCCTCCACTTTTAAATCCTCAGCCTGGATCTCTGCTCTGGGTTCCAGTACTCTGGATTCAGCTACACTCTAGGCCTCGCTACATGAAACAGAGGTACCTGAAACTGGCCACGAGCAAATCAAAGCTCCTAGCACCCGAACCTGACTTTCATGTAAGCTGCTGTTCCACAGTTGCCCTTAGTCTAGGTTACACGGTCTCCCTCTGTTTGGCTCCTCGGGGTAGTGAGCTTGAGGTCAGCTTAGCTCCTCTTGCTCTCATATCTAATCCTGCACAGTTTCTGTGAACTCTAAATCAAGTCAGGTCTCTGCACCTCTGAGGTGACTTCCCTACTCCAAGTCTTATCATCTTTTGCCAGGATGACCGGGACAGTCTCCAGGTGGCCTCCCCTGCTTCTCTCCAGTCCTTTGTGACTTGAATCCTCTAGGACTACCAGGAAGATGCTTTGGCAACATGTTCCTGCCCCATTCCCCTCACTCTCTCCCTTCAATACATCCTGTCTTATCTGAAACAAAATCTTCCCTAACCAATGAAACCTGTTTGCATTGGTCTGGGAAATCCCTATAGCCCCAACATCAATCAAGGTCTTCGATGTGAGAAGTAAGGAGAACCAGAAAAGCAGATGATACAACTGAAAAGGTAGCTGAGGTTTGATTGAGCTCTGCAGCTGTGGCTGAGGCCACCATTGAGGTGAGATGGGGCACAAGAAGAAGAAGAGCAACGCACATGGCAAGAGAAGAACCAGGAAGGAGAATGGAAAAGATATGTCCAGGATACATGGTTCCGTGTCCCAGAAGTAATGGGGGTTTCCTTTCTTTCTATGCCTGCCCAGACAGATCCTTGGATGGCCTTAGCATGGCTGTGAGAGTTACAAGACTGATACCTGACTCCCATCTCTCTGCTGGGCAGAGAGAATACGGTCAGCCTGGCACTGGACCTTTGTCTGTCTGAGAATGTCAAAGCAGAAGGAAGCTCAGAAACAACCATGAAAGTTGGATCAGGCAGGTATTCCATAACTAGCCACCAGATATAGCATAAATCACCATTCTTGATTGAATGTGAAATTCATAGAGTGTTTAAAAAAGCATAAAACATTGCGGATAGTTCACAGTTTATAATAATTATTATGTGAATACACAGACTCCATTCAGTCCCCCAGTTAAGTAGGGCATCCCCATGTCCCACAAGGCCGTGTTCTAACAGCATGTGTTCCTATACACACAGCCCACCCAACAGGTAAACTATTGTCTCTACCTCACTCTTTATGATAATACCACCCATGAATTTTTTCCCAAATATTGCATTGTTCGGTTTTATTATATAATTTTTTGAAGATTTATTCAGAATGATGGTGTTTGCCATAGTTCCCTAATTTTCATTGTTGTATATAGTCATTCTGTGGAATGGATGATCACAATTTATTTAATTATTTGATGTGAAAGACATGGAGTTTAGGGTTGCTTCCAGTTGTGTCTGTGTCCATGGGGGTGTTGGGAGGAATGTGTTAACATTTCAAACAATCTTACATATAAACATGTTAAAATGTCTCTTATCCACATTTACAAGAATTTCTCCAGGGAGTGTTCTTGGAAATGTGTTGTGATTTTTTTTAGGTTACACTTAGCTTTATGAAGAAATGATACACTGTTTTCTAAGTGACTGAACAAACCTCCAACCTCCGCTCCCTCTAGCCATCCATCAGTTTACAGTTCTCGTCTTCAGATTCTCAGTAACCTTGGTGTTTGTTTCTGGGCTGTTAATTCTTGACCATCTTCTGCGTGTGAGATGGTATTTTATTGCGGTGAGTTTGCACTTCTCAGACTGTAATCGTACTGCGTGACTTCTCCCATGTCTCCGGCTCCTTTGGGTTTCTTTTTCTTCTGGGAAATGACGGCATGTTTGGCTGGTTGTCTATTGGCTCATCTTAATTCATAGAAGCCCCTGAAGCATTTTGTCGCGTTATGCGCAAGCATCTTTATTGGGTTACGCAAGACTCT
This sequence comes from Arvicanthis niloticus, assembly GCF_011762505.2. NCBI lineage: Eukaryota > Metazoa > Chordata > Mammalia > Rodentia > Muridae > Arvicanthis > Arvicanthis niloticus. The sequence goes on along the minus strand of NC_047675.1, from coordinate 20,304,767 downwards.
TCTGCTCTGCTCATGATTCTGATAGAAAATTTTTGGTTTTACTACAATTAGATGTGTCAACCTTTTCTTACTGTTTATGTGCCTTGGCGTAATTTGAGAAATCCTTCCCTTGTTGACATTTCCCTTCATTATATGTTAAAAATTCACAGTTTGGGCCTTTCATATTTATATCTGTGATCCATTCAGTGGGAGTTCCTTTGTGGAAGGTCTGTGTAGGAATTCTACTTCATTATTTTTCCTAAGAACAACAGATAATACATTTTCTTGGTAAAACTATCAAGTGGTCACTCCTCTGCTTTGATTAGCAAAGAATTCTCCATCTGAAACAGTTTCCTTCTGTTGATTAGCTTCTTCCAGACATTCTCTTCTGGTCTACTGGTCCAATTTATCTGTTTGTAAACATCAAATACCTCTCGCTAGCTTAATAACCATTACTTTATATTCCTAGCTCGAGAGAAAACTCGGCAGTCCTTCGTCACTGAAAGTGTGTCAACATTACCCCTGTTTAAATTTCACATTTCACTTGCAGAGCTCTATGGGGGACTGGATCATTGCACTTCAACTGTGACTGTGTTCTGCCCAAGGTCAGTCTGAAGAGAACTGACCTCTTCAGAGGGTCTGATCCTCTCATCTGAGAGTAGAGGGCATGTCTCCACCTTCCTTGGTGTACAAAACATTTTAAACACTGTGTAGAGCTTTGTCTCAGGAGCAGAATGGCACCAGAACTTAAAGCACATACCCAGAAACCGCATGGCCTGAGTTTAATACTATCCCCAGCACTGAGTGGCTGAGTTCCTCTGTTTGCCGGCATCTCCGTTTCCTCGTCTTTAAAGTGTGTTAGATGTGTAAGTGTAAAGTGTGTAAGATGCTGATGCTAATGATGATGATGATGATGGTGGTGATGGTGATGGTGGTGATGGTGGTGGTGGTGGTGATGACTGATGACTGATGATGATGGTGACAATGGTGATGATGATGGCATGGCAGCAGCAGCAGTGGTGGTGGTAGTGGTGGTGGCAATGACTTGCCTCATGGAACCGCTGAGGGGATTAATGAGTAAATAAACACAAAGCACTTAGAACAGCATCCACATATAAATATTTCCCAAAAATCTATTGGAAGTACAGATTTTTTTTTCAAGACAGGGTTTCTCTGTTAGCCTTGGCTGTCCTGGAACTCACTCTGTAGACCAGGCTGGCCTCGAACTCAGAAATCCGCCTGCCTCTGCCTCCCAAGCGCTGGGATTAAAGGCGTGCGCCACCACCGCCCGGCCTGGAAGTACAGAATTTGATTCCCAGAATTTTAAGTTAAGCCTACCTGACTTCAACTTTCAACTTTCAAACAGGAAGAGTCAGAAACCATTGGGTTGGTGTTACAGCTATAAGTGCAACTTTTGGAGTTATAACTAACTTCAGCGCCTCACATCAACTTTTGTTTGTTGGATGATCTTCAGACTCGATTTCCCCATCTGTAAACTGGGTGTGATGGGCCCTATCATGGGAGTGTTTCAAGGCTCTGTGATTATTGGTAGGGTTTACAGTTTCAAGGCTGTTGGCTTGTTTACCATGGCTGCCTGTTCACTGCTTCTCAAGATCTTATCAGTCTAGTAGATACCTGGGCTTTGTTCTGGACTCCTGGATTGAGTGAGCCTGCAACTGGGGCCAAGAGTCTGCATGCTTGTGGCATGGTTAGGGTAAACACCAGAAGCCCAACCTCCTGCCTTTCTTTTTATAACCAACAAGCATAGAACTCTCCACTTTTCTAATAGGAGCACGGGATTAAACCCAGGTACCTACTTACCGGCTTTGTCACCTGACACTGATGACTGTCTCAGTTTCTAATTTCTGAAACAAGATCATAATGGAATTCATCTCACTGAGTGGACACAAGGCTTAAATGAATCACTGACTGGGAAGAGCTCAAGTTCATGCTAAACATACAATGGACACCAGTGACCTGCAGGGGAGATCTTTACTTACTGCACAAAGTGACTCGAGGTACTGTGCTAAGTTTGCTTCATAGAACATTCACTGCTGCTACTAAATCTATTTCATAGGTTAAATAGTGGGGCTGAAAATGACCAAATCTCTTGTCTTGGGTTGAAGGGCTAGAGCGGGACTGGCTGGGTCTTGAGCTCAGGACATATACTCTTTACTACCCTCCCATCCAGGGACTCAGCAGTTTATAATTTGGTCCCCATCCACCTCTATGGTCCTCTGTGTTCATGGTCTCCATTCTCAGCAGCTTGCTCATCCATTTGGCCTAGTAACCTTGAAACTGATGCGATTCTGAACCCCAGTCATATCTACCTGTCAGCTGTTGCCTATGTTGCCTTCTCTAGCTCTCCTGCCTTTCAAGATTCACAAGCTCTTCGCAGGCTCATAGGCCCATCTCTTTCACTGTCTTTAGAACCTACCCCAAATGCTATTCTCTTTCTTCTCTTCTCTTCTCTTCTCTTCTCTTCTCTTCTCTTCTCTTCTCTTCTCTTCTCTTCTTCCCTGGGCACTTCTCATTTGCCAAAACTTCGACATCTGGAGATACCCTCCCTTCCCCACTTTCCTCTGCTTCATCATCTTCCTCCCAGGGAGCTGAGAAAAAGACCCCCCCCCCACACACACACACACACTCACCTACCCCCAGGCTGTACAGCCACTACAAGTTGGTACAGGTTAGTCATGTTTCTAAGACTTAAGATTTTGGTCCTCTGGCACTTGAAAGGAGACTCTTCCTTCACTACTGCTGTCATCATGTGACATTCATCAGCCATTCGTCACACAAGGTGGTCTGATTATAAAGGTTGGAGAGCCAGAAGAAGAGTCTATAGGTCCCAGTAGAGTCTTGATAGAGGCAGATGGAGGAGGGTCCAAGTTAGGCAGGTTTCTCGGTGGTAACAGAAACAGGGTTGCTCTTCATAGGCCAGTGTTGCCCGTGATGAGGAGTCACCCAAAGTCCACCACTTCCCAATGAGGACCGTAGCAAATCATGCCGCCTCAGAGCCATGGGATGGTGAGTTATTGTCAGTTCTAATACTCAATTCCACCATGATACTAAAACACACATTTCCATAGAAAAATGGGGAGAAGGTGGTAAAGTGGTCTTAGGAGATGAATCAAGGACTGTCTTTAAGAATGGATATGTATCCTCTAAGTATACAGTACTGTAGGTAGATCCTCTGTGGCTTGACACTGAGACTACCACTGATAAATGTGTATCCAGATTTGCTATATGATAAATACATGCGGTCTATATTTGTGCAACATATATCATATGTGGATATACATAATATACTTAGCAAGTACCATTAGTTATATGTATGCATATATATCCCTAAAATATGTGGGTAGCCCTAAAGTTCTATATTACATACATGTATGTGTGCATATGTGTAGACACATATTTCTCTGAGTGTAAGAGAAAACTGAACTAGTTATAAGTAAACTTTGGAACTAGTAAATATACCCATGTAACTATATAGAGGATATTAAAAAGAAGGGAGCAGCCTTGCAAAAATTCCCCCCTAACAACCCCCCCCAATCAGAATCCCCTCCCTCTGCCCAAACAGAACCTCTATCCTGACCTCTGATGGTGCGGAGCCTATTTGTCTGTCTAAACAAAAGAAAGCATCACTTTGCGTATGCTGTAAGTTTACGTAAATGCTATCATTCTGCCTGAATCCTTCTGCAAATGTTCTTGAGATTTTGCCAAGTTGATATGTGAATTTCCCCTTTTTAAACAAATGGGTTTGATTGAGGAAAGAGAATTGATTGGAAAGAAAACATCAAGACCACTCCAGGACAAGTAGAACATAGAGTCCCAGAACTTAGGTTCCATTACACCCACCCTCGCCACCATTCCTTTATGATTATATAAACTGAGGACAGGGACAGTAAAGGCTGTGCCCCCCAGTCTGTGTGTGTGTGTGTGTGCTCCTGCCACAACAGAATGAGGTTCCAGCCAATGCCTGAGACCAGAGAGCTTCCCTATTATGTTATGTTGGCAAGAAATGCCACTCTTTATTTTATCCCACCCATAATCAGACACCAACCCATTTCCTGGCCAAAGTTACTTCTCAGCTTCGAACTGCAGAAAGTAAACTGTTTTGCTGAATCAGTTGCTTCAGCATTAAGTTGGGGTGTGACTGCATGGGGAGGGGGGAACCCATTCCCACTAAAGCTGCTATCCAGCCTTCAAAGTTATGACAAGTCTTCTATCAGCAGCCCACCTCGGTGACCTATATTTTAACGTGTGCTATTAGATTATTGCTAATGAGACATCTTAGGGATAAAAGAATTATGCTCCCTGCTCAGGCCATGGTAGAAGTACAATTGAATTAAAGGCTGAAATCGTTCAGGACTCTGCTAGACAAGCTGTCCCCCAGGCTGGGCCTGAATGCAGATATTAGGCTTTGGAAATCACACAGGAAAAATAAGTATAATTGATCTAAGGTAACCGCACTCGTCTAAATTAAATAATGTGATTGTTACAGGCAGAAAGGCTCGGGATGAGGAGCGAGGCGGAAAAGGCTCCCTATCTGCAAACAAAGTTAGAAGTAAGAGCCCCAGGGAATTGACTTTTCCCTGATGAGCTGAATCCCCTCCTGGCAGTTTCCGAGAGTCCACTGGGTAGAAGCAGGAAGGGAACCTGATCTGGGTGTCATAGAATGTGAGGCTGGCCAGTCACCCCACTGCCATCCTTCCTTGGTCTCTCTTTCCCAAAACTTGGGTCTGTGGTGGGGTCCTCACAGCCCGCCCCCTGCTGGCTGACGGATGACATTTCTGTCCTATGTCTTCCCAGGGAGATATGCTCGAGGTTGTCAGAGGTCATTCATGGTCATCTCACCTCCTCAGAGAATGCTTCCTCTTATCCCATGCCATCACTTATGTGACAATTACATCCGAGTGCCAACCTGTGACCAGCTCCTGACAGTGTATCCGAAGACCCAAGCTGTCTGGGAGTTGCTCTTTTCTTGGGTCCCACATGCCGCATCCTCAGCTCTTTCTCTGAGTCTTTGTTACCTGGAGGTAACTCTCCTCTGGAAGCATGCAATGATAGGTGCTGGCTTCACACATTACAGGCCCACACATCTGTGCACTGAGAGTTCCCACCTGCTGGCAGTTCTCTCTCTCTTGGCTTCAGTATACACCACATGCAGGCGACTCAGTGGGCAGCCTATAAAGGAAGCTGTGGTGGTTCCCCAAGGATCTTGCCTGCTGTAAAATATTGCTGCGCTGGGGCCTAAAAGCCCACAGTGAAGACTTAGAATATCACTCTTTTGTGGTTAAAACCATCTAGAATATACACAGACCGAAGAGATTTCCTCTCTCCTCTCTCCTTTCTGCAATGTGTACCAGCCGGCCTTGATTGCCAGCTTGCCAGGACTCAAAGTCAGGAAGGAGACATTCCTCTGAGTGTGTCTGTTGGGATGTTTACAGGGAGACTTAACTTGAACATATGTGGCATCACTGCATGGGCTAGATGTCCTGACTGAATAAAAAAGGGGAATAGAAGAGTGCTCCCCTAGTGCCCACATTTCCTGAGCTGCCTACCTGTCAGCAAGTTCCTGAAGCCACGGGCCATGCCTGCTCTTACACATTCCTCCGCAGCACCAAAGATACCCCCTACTTAAGTTACTTGTTGTCACTATCTGGTAACAGCAATAAGAAAAGTCACTAATATCTTTTAGCATCCATCTCTTCCTTCTTCCCTTCCTTCCTGCCATGAACATTCACTAATCTACATCCTGGACAGGAACAGTTCTAGGAGCCAAAACTCTAGTGACAAATAAAGTCAGCTCAAGTCCCTCCTTCAACTCAAGGAGAAAAGGAAAGTCTAGAAAGAAACAAGCAAAAATAAATACAGCATGGATATGCATTGATAAGGGTTCTGAAGAAAATGCCAGAGTAGTGACAAGCCATAGAAAGCCCCAGAAGGGTCCTTGGCTGGTCCTCAGAAGCACCTTCTCCGAGACTTCTATATCAGAAAAATAAATAAATAAATAAATAAATAAATAAATAAATAAATAAATAAATTAGGAGGCCTCAGCCCTGTGAGCATCTGGGAAGGATTGTCTGTGTCAGAGGGAGGAACAGCATCTACCAATGTCAGTGGACAGAGGCTGAAGAACAAGGCCATTGCTTGCAAGGTGTGAATAAGCAGAGGTGGACAGCGGCCTTGTTTTCTGGCTCCTTCTGGCAATTCTGAGGGGTATGGTTGCCCTCTCCTATTAGTAAGGAATCTGTAAAGGATTTTAGAGTAGAAAAACCTGACTGAATCTGTGTTTAAAAGGTCTGGAAGGCTGCATAGTGCAGGGACAGAGACATGGGTGGAGCGAGGGAGCTAAGGAGCAGGCTCTAGAGTAGTCCAGAACAGAGAAAAGGAAGAAGAGAAGAGGCTCTTGTCCTGGAGGAGAAGGAGAAAAGATGATCTTGATGATACTGTGAAACCCACCACCCAAAGACCATCTGTGACCGTTTCAGAACTGAAAATTAAGGTTAATACAGGCAGACCAGACAATGGCTCTATTTCTTGACTTTCAGAGAGGAGATGGGACTGGCTCAGAAGCCAGTGATCCAGGGAAAACCTTTTTCTACCTTGCAAGTAAAGTCCATTCAAAGGCTGCTAGCCCCTGACCAGCTGTAGATAACACACACCACAGATTCTTACTGTTACAAGTACCTGTATCTCAATCTTGACCCTGTCCATAGACAGCTTACTTTCAGTGTGGGAACAGAAGAAAGGGCATCATTTGATTGGGTCTCCATGTAAATTCCCCCAGACAATATTTTAAAGGCAGGGTTCAGCTCTTCCTTTCCCAGTATTGATTCCCTCTCCTCCCCCGTTAATTAAAAAGAGAAATAATGCCGCTCCCACAGTGCCCCAATCCTCCCCATTGTAGCTGCACAGAATCATTCTTTGGCACTCAGCTTTTCCTCCTATATAATCAAGAAATGGTTTCCCAGCATTTACTTGGGTTCTTACATCACAGGTTCTTTCTGTAGGGAGTAACCAAATGATGGATGTATTGCCTATGATGTGGGCTAGCACAGACCATTCTCCAAACATGGCGAACCTCCAGCCCCATTGTGTCCTAGAACACAGAAAGGAAGAAGGGAGCCTGGGGCAGGGTAACCTGCCTGCCACAAGGGACTCACATATCATCCTGTAATTACTTCTTTCCAGCTTCTCCTACTGTTTGGTCACCTGGGGTCTTTTTGAATTCTTCATTACTTTCTGTTTACTTGACTTCCGGGTTTTTTTCCATGTTACCTTCACAGTGAGTTTAGTTCAGTGACTCATCCAATTGACTTCTTTATTTCTTTATTAATTTACTTTTTGATAACACACACACACACACACACATAATGCATGGTGGTCATATTTACCTCTCTCCCCCTCTCTTATTCCCCTCTGAGTCCATTCAACTCTTTATTCCCAAAAGCCTCCATCCCACTATGTCTTTTTTGTTTAGTGTTGTTTCTGTTAGTGAGCCACTGAGTTGAGCCAGGATTACCTATGTGGGCACAGGTGTGAAGCAATCTCCAAAGGCTGACTACCGAACAAGAGATAGGATGCCTATTGTGACAGATACACAATTCTCTTAAAGACAGCCCACCCCATATTTACATATCATGATTGATTGATCAGGATTTGTTTTTCTATGCCCCATAGCTTTACCCTTTGGTCCATATAAAATTCTAACAGATATGTAGCTCAGTATCTTGGCATAGAGGACCCAGATTCAAGTCCAAGAAACCACAACCACCTGGGTTTTGATAAAAATACCAGACATGCACATTGGAAATAAAATAGGATCATCAACACCTAGTGGAGAACCCGGGTATGTAGAAGAATTAAATTAGATCTTTCCTTCTAAGCCTGCACAAAAATCAACTTCAACTGGATCAAGGACCTCAGTGTAAGAGGTCAGAGTGGACCTTAACACAGGAGCACAGGCATACTTTCTGAGCAAGTTTCTAGTTGTGCAGGGAATATGGCGAACAAATCAATAAATTGGACCTTAGAAACTAAAACAGACAAACAAACAAACAAAATCCCAAAGCAAACCAAAACAAATACAAAACCAAACCAAACTAACCAACCAACCAACCGAGCCAACCAAGCACATGAACGAAATGTCCATATATGGCCAACAAAATAGCTCAGCAGGTGAACCTGAAAACCTGGGTTCCATCCTCTGGACCCATAAGGTAGAAAAGGAGAGCCTATGTTTACAAGTTGTCCTCTGAGTGCCACATGCATGTTATGGGGCGTGTGTGTGTGTGTGTGTGTGTGTGTGTGTGTACAGTGTGCATATGCACACACATTTACATAAACAAAAAAACATCAGATAGAGGATTCACTTCTAGATTGTAAAAAAGAAAAGAAAAGAAAACAAACAAACAAAATGCATCAAACCCACTTAACATTTTATAAATTCCAGACTCTCATGTCCCACCTGCCCATTTCCATTCCTGGTTCACAGAAGCCTGGCTTATATTTAACTGTTCTTAGATAATCACAAATTGCGACACTGCCAATTACCCATGTCTCGCCTACCCTGTCCCTCTAGACTACAGTACTTTCTAGATCATTCTATTATTGGGCTGAGAGTTCCATTTCCAGAGATGAAAGAGAAATCTGAATTTCCTTTTAAAGAAATCATGACTGTAAATAAAGCGAGTAGGAAATCAGGAGATCTGGCAGTTACAAGTGAGTCAAGGCACAGCCTTTCCAGGGCAATGAGGACTCCAGAGCCCATCCAAAGGAACCCCTCTCTGCATTTATCACCCCCAAACAGTGACTGTTTAACAAACATCCAGATTCCTATTGACAGAGTGGGATGTGCGTGGACAGGCAGCCTGTCTCCTCTTCAGACTTCTGTGGTTGTTAGGTCAGGAGGATCTGTTTCCCTAACTCTGACCCTTAGAGTCACACAGAAGAAGCTGATACTCAACCACTCTGCAGACATTTGAGGTTGGGAATGACAGTTCTCCCGGTCCTCCTCAGCCTACCACCATCCACCCTTTTTTTTCTCTTCCTTGGGCCCCTCTGTTTCTCAGGATGTCTTAGATATTGGTTCTAGAGTCGCCTCAGGAATTCAGCAGCTGCCAGGATATCAACGCTAATTGCTGAAGAGTCCACAGGGACACGTTTTCTCCCTGCCTCAGCCATTGATTTTTTTTCTTCACCCAGTTTGTCTTGATTGTATCCCTGTGGAACATAAATGCAAGCCCCAGCTCCACCATCCTGAGAGATCTTCCCACTGCTCTATCACCAAGGGTGGGCCATAACCATTTGTGATCACTCAGATACCCAAGGGTCACTTAGTAGCTGTGGCACTTCACAGTTCAGGGTGGATCAAGGAAGGACTTACCCCTCTGTCACAGGGACTCACCAGCCAGTACCTGGTAGAACACCCAGAGGCCTGGTCATGCTTTATTGGTTTACCTAGTGCTTTTCAGGTTGAGAGATTCTCTATAAAACACCTGCGTTTCTGTCTTTGTATAAAGTTTAGGGAGTTTCCTTTGGCTATGGTGAATTTGAGGGAGGGCACACATTCTCCAGATGATGTCACACTCCCTATTTCCCACTTGCTTCTTTGTTCCATCTTTGAGATGTTTGAAAGTTTGCAACCCCTGTTATTGACACATCTCCTTCTTTGTACAAGCATGCACTGCCCCAGAATGGTGGTGCTGTCTGGGTAAGAGTTATCACTGTTCCTATGTGAGCATCTAGGATTCCCCCATTTCCATCTACCTCCCAGCTGTGACTGCCCATCCCCCTACTTTAGTGTTGACAAACTGTTGTAAGTGCAGTTGGTCCTTATTTTTGTACATCCCACTCCCTTAAGGCACCTCTTCCCGCTGAACAAGCATCCTGCAGGATTGACTTTTAAGTCCTCTCATCAAGGTAAGAATAAGGCTCAGCATTATTATTGTTGTAGCTGCTTTTGCATATTTCCTGCACATAATAAGAAAACATAGTGACATCAGACCTACATGTGGGACACAGAAGAAAACAGAACCTAATCACTGTTGCCATTGTTCTTAAAGGACTTTAGAATTTCAGTGTGTGTCCAGACCCAGGGAATACTGCAAGATCATCTAGATGTAAAATTCAGAGGTAAAAGATGAACAGTGAGATGGGTTGGACGTATCAGAACCAGACTCCAAATCGATGCCCAGGGAGACATGGCACATCTTGAAGGGGCACCTGGATTTCAGAGGCTGTGAGGTCAGACCCAAGCAAACCCAGCACAGCAAACCCTGCGTCACTTGCAAAGCACAGGCATGGCAAATTTACTCTTGGACTGGTTAAGAACCAAGGACTGCTACACTTTCACTGGGAACCAGGTAAGTCCTGGGAAACAGTTGCGGTGTGCTACCCAGAACACATCTAGGAGGGGTCCACAATGGTTGGAGTTGTCTCCACTCTTTCAAGTGAGACAGGGGGTAGGGACTAAAAACAAATTCTAGTCAGCCAACAGTTTCTTAGTACTGCCAGATCAAGAACATGTACTATGAAATCATGGCCTCTGCCATCTTAGGAGATAGTAACTGTTCTGTGATCGAAGGCTGGAGTTGGCCTCACTCCCTGGGCCTGATGTAATCTTTTCTCTAAGACAGATTACCCTGTTCATCTGTCTAAATCTTACTGAGATAAAACAAGATCCCACCCAATTTGGTTCTGGTAGACCAGCATGGAACTCCAAGTACAAACACATATGGGAAGATCTTGACAAGACCTTTCTCTCCTGAACTGACTTCATTTCTTCTACATATGAGAGAGAAGTTGGCAGCTACTGGTACATGTCTTCTGGTTGGTTGGCTTAGGCTTGTGCATCCCACAGACTTCAAGATCTGAAAATTGTTCCTAGCCCATAAGCCCTTTCCCAATATATCCTGCATCCATCCATTTAGTTGCTACAATAAAGCACTCAAGGTGGGGTACTAAATACAAAAGGAAACCTATTATGCCTATATTTTTAGAGGATGAATGTTTAAGAGCAGGAGGCCCCAACTGTTGTGCCTCTTGAGAAGGGCTGGTGGCAGATGGTGTCATCATGGCTGAAGTATTATGAGATCAAACAGGAAGAGAAGCCCAAGCTTGTTCTTTTCGTAATAACTAACAAAGGAAACCATGTTAATCTTTATTTGATGGTAGACACCGCCCCCAGTGTTCTAATTCTTTCCTATTGCTCGCCATCTCTCCTAGGCTCTACCACGTGTCAACATCACTACACTGGGACACCAGGCTTCTAACATGTTGAGACACATTCAAACCATACCTGAACTGTAACCCTCATGTACAAGAGCACACCAGCCTTTCCTCTCCACCTCATGATGAAGCAAAGGCTGGAAATGACAGTTGAACTCAGCTTGGAGAGCACTCCCCAGCCTTATCTAAACAGGAAGAAACAAGTTTAGGAGCGTGGTGACTTGCAGTATTGCCCTATTCGTGCCATGAAGCCTGTGTTGATTGGGTAAAGGTGATAGTGGGTACACCCACGGAGGAGACGTGAATCCCTGTTGCTTGCCCCTTGGAAGAAATAATTACTTCAGTGAAATGGCAGATTCATGGTCTTTGTCTTATTCTTGGCTAATCCTTGCCAGGGGCCAGGGTACCATAATGCCAGGAGAGTTACAGGGACTTCGCCTTTGAGGAAGAAGTCCTCCTAGATATGGGATGATGGCTAAAACCATGCTGAGGTGTAGCAGGGCTGCATGGTAGGGGAGAGCTGGGGAAGCAGTGAGATCTGAGGATAGTTTTGAGAGTTTGTTCTCAGCCACCTAAATTTTCTAAGGGCTGTAATGCTAGGCACTTCATTTTGGCATGAACTAAGAAACAAATGGCTTCCACTTAAGTAAAGAGGCCCAGAGAGAAGACAGCAGCTCCTGGAATGTGGAACACAGGCAGTGTACCAGAGAGAGGGGTGCCTGGGAGCTAGCAGGTTAGATCTGGTAGGCAAGGCAGCATCTCTTGGGAATTATGACAAAGGCTGACTCTTGAAACATTTAAAGACATGAGAGTTTCTCATAGCTCCCAAGGGTCAGTTTGTCACCATTTAAATTTTCACACCAGCAAGAACTATTTGAGCAACATGAGCTTCATGTGTGAGGTGACTCCAGGGAACAGGAGTGAAGGAAGAAAACAAGAGAGCCAGGAAAAGAAGAAGGGAGAAGCCAAGGTGTGTTCCAGGTTGAGCTGCGATCAGTCAGAACTTGCTTCTACTGCAGCCTCTGCTCAGCATGCCTCCAGTCTTGTCCCTGGACAGAATGCAGCAGTTTTGCTCTTGGGTTCGTGGCCACTGCTCAAAAGGTCTTACAGGACACTAGTTGCTGGGAGCAGACAGTAGAAAGGCACACTGTACTCCCTTGAGGTTGCAAGGTAGCGTGTTACACCCAAAGGTGAGTCTGAGCCACCTCTGAGAATTGGTTATGGCAGCTGAGATGAAAACCAGAAGTGGGTAGAATGGTATAAAGAGAGGCACCAAAGGTTCTCTAGTGTTGGTATGGTAATGGGAGGGCAGAGTGCAAAACCAGCACAGCTTCCTGCCCCAACCTATTACTGTACCAAGCATGAGATCACCCTGTTCCCTGTCCTCAGGACTGGGCTAGGTAGCAGGGTAGACCTGGCACCAAAAACAAGCTGACAAGCTGAGGTCCTCCTGGAGTGTCTCAGACACAATGGAACACGTGCTCATGGAGAAGTTTTTTTATTTTTTTTTTCTGAGTGTAGCTGGTAACATACTGAGAGAGGTAGAATGAGATTCAGGGGACAATCTGTGAGGTTTTTTCTTTGATTAGAAGAGAGCGTATCTAAATAATAAATAATAAAATCTAAATAATAAAATCTAAATAATAAAATCTTAGTTGTCAGGAAACAGTGAGGCAGAAAAATCGTCCCCTTGTTCTTTCTAGTCAAAAATTCTGGGTAGGGGTCAAAGTAATGGATGGTAGGTTCTTCTGAGAGTCTTTAGCCTTCACTGTGGAGAGAATTAAATCACTCAGCACCTATGATAAGACTTAGGATACTTAGAATTTGTACTCTGGCCTGCAAGGCATCCTCAGGAGGGAGTCCTTTCTGATGCTTCTCCCATTCCAGCCATACTGGACTCCCAAGAGCTCCTGCACACACAAGCAGGGCCCTCTCCCAGCAAAGCTGTTATTCCTTCCCTTTTCTTAAAAGAAAATCCAAGTCATCAGATCTCAGTCCATAACCAAATGCAACAGGTTCTCTTCCTGCTGAGTATAACACCAGTAAGGGTGGCCACATTGCTGAGCAAGCCCAGTCAAGGAGTACATTCCTGAGAGTGTTCAACTTAAGATCATACAGACACGTTGTTAAGGTTAAAATGGTAGATACTCAGAGCCATGCTGGCCTATGTCAAAGATGGAGGAAAGAAAATTATATAGGCCTGGATAATCCCAGCTACTAGAGACATTGAGACAAGAGGATACAAGTTCAAGGTCTTCCTGGGCTACAGAGGGAGTTCAAGGCCAGCTGGAGCAATGCAGTCTTTAAAAATGTAAAGATGGTGATGTAACTCAATGGTGATGTGGTGAGCGCAAAGCTCTACCATCTCAAATAAGCAACGAAAAGAGTGGTGCTCTCTGGGCATGTGCAGATTGTGTCAAAAAAAAAAAAAAAAAAAAAAAAAAAAAAAAAAAAAAGCTTTAGCTGAGCCATGATCACTGTCTCTGAAGGTGTATGTTAATACTGGAGTTAGCTCCTTAAAGGTCCCAGCCCCACTGGAGCTGGCCGGGTGCGTTGACATGCAGGTTCCATCTAGGCTGTAAGTAGCTGGGTGTCTTCCTGTCTGGCTCTCGACAGCTATTAAGTTCTTTTGTTTCTTTAGTACTAGGAGTTAAATCCAGGGCTTCAGGCATGCTAGGCACGCTTCCTGCCACTGTGCCACACCCACAGCTCTGTCCGAACTCACTCTGTGGTCTAAGTTGGCCTTGATTTTGTGATCTGTTGCCTCAGATCCCCAAGTATGAAATAACGGGCTTGACCCACCAACTCTGGCTCTCTTTACTTTCCTGAAGGGAAGGAAGAAATGCTCCAAGTGTGAGCTCGGAGCCTTTGCTGGCTCCTCCTAATTAACTCCATTGCAGGAAAAAAACCACCCCTGAGCCCTCGTAGTGGCCTTTCTCCAATGTTCCTTCCAAGACCAAACCCATTTGGTACAGATAATGATGTTTAAGTTTTAGGCAGTTGGGAGGAGAAAATTGGAATGGATTTATGAGTAGACTCCTATGATAGATTTTTAAAGGTACAGTTTAGCTTTTGTAACTCCAGAAGAACCAAATAACTGATTTGGTTCAATGTTTCAAACGTAAGCTCCATTATTTTTTTCTGGGTTTGAAGTCCATCTAACTTCAGTAAGGGTTTCCAACTGGACAAGAAAGGGAAGCGTGATGCACGTCCTAAGGAAGGTCTTTCATGGTCCTCAGGAGCTGTTGATAGAATGTGAGGTCCCCAGCCCATAGTAAGCACTTAGAATCCCCCTACACACACACACACACACACACACACACACACACACACACACACACACACACACCTCCTGTCCACTCTACATCTAGTGCTCTCCCTGAGGCAGCCCCAGCATCAACTCAAGTTTCATTCCCTCTCTCTTTTCTCCTCTAAGTCCTTTGATGGTTATTGGGCCAATAAGTGGCCATCTCTCCCGATTCCTGGGAATACCTCCAGCCCCCTCTACACATATATAAAAGACTGTCCTAGACACTAGAAGGACTGCCAGGCAGAGATCTGTGGGAGCTAAGCATCAAATGATGCCTTCCAGGTTTGTTGTATTTTCAGAAGCTTGCGTGATCCCGTTGGCTAAAAGAAACACTTAACAATGGTGTGACTCACGTTGCAGGTGATTCATCTCACTTCATTCTCTCTGTATCTCTCACATACACATGTATGTATACTACCAACACACACACACACACACAGAGAGAGAGAGAGAGAGAGAGAGAGAGAGAGAGAGAGAGAGAGAGAGAGAGAGTCTGATTTCAGTAGTAACACAGAAAAAGAAACATTTAACATTTGGGGAAATTGAGTCGCTGACAGCAAGAGCAATCCACGAGGAAACATAGAAACTAATCCCATGGAATCCAGAAGCTGTGCATTACAGTCACCAAGAGGAAAGCACACCACAGTAGGATAGATAGAGGGATATTGAGCAGGAAGACCCATTTATACCCATGCCTCCTGACTCACTAGCCTACGTGGCCTATTCTGGGCTCCCATCCCTAATGTGCACACACATCCTGGGCTCAAGCCTGTCTAGCAAGCTCTCTGGGAACAAACAAGGATTTTCTTCCAACTCCAGGACACTCTCTCCCACCCTTAGTACTGGCACCACCCTGGGCAGCCATGCGTCAGTGGCTGGGGCCTGATGACCTCTGCAGGAACTCCTCCATAAAGGAAAAGGACAATGGCACAGGAAGCACCTGCCTTCAAAGGGCTGAAGAACTAAATCGGCTTAGTGCTGGAGTGTCCCCAAAGTGAGAGTTGGGAGTTTTTAATTCCTAGACTACCTCTGGCCCAAAGATGTGCACGTTTTATCCCCAGTGTTGAGACTAAGCAGCTGCTAAGTCTCACAGGGTCTCCGTTTCTTTGTAAAATAGACCCATTGATTCATTTGAGACTCTGCTGGTTTGCAAAATCAGGTAGATTCTGTTGAAGGTAATTTGAGAAACATTTAAGCAGAGGTGAACGTTTAGGTTGGATTACTGCGATGACCCACTGAATCAATGAATGGAAGACTAAGAAGCTTCATGAAAATCAGTGATACTGATTCTGCAGACACACCCTGCTCAACTCCACCCAGACTCCTGAGGACTAAGAAGCTGCAGAGCATTCCGTAGGATGGTAGGAGTCCTCTGAGTCACTCCTGTGAACTATCAACTGTTCTCCACTAGCTAAACCCGTGAGCAGTGTCCCTGAATCACACACAAGCCCTGCAGGCAATGATGGGAGGGAGCAGCCATTGGAGTTCGAATGAGGTCTCCCTTCTGGGTTTCTAGTTCTCTGTCCTTTAAAGAGCCAGGAACATGATGGCACTTTCTTCTCAAGATTTTCTGTGGGTTTATTTTGTTTGTTTTTTGTTTGCAGGAAGCCTTTTCCAAGTCTGGAGTATTTGCTTACTGCTTTGAAACACTATAACAACAGTAGGTAGGCAAGATGTGCCACACAAATGTAGCCAGCCTTGAATGAAAAGAACATCTTGCCTCTACAGGCAAAACCAAGATTGTGTGCCTGGGGGTGAGGCACCAGGCAGATGCTACATTTACTGAAGTGTGTTAGTCAGCTTCCTATTGCTATGTCAACATGTCTAAAATAACCAAATTACACAGAGGGTAGATTTATTTTGGCTTATGGTTTTAGGCGTTTGGTCTATGGTCACTTTGGGCCTCTGGCAAGCCAAAATCTTAAGAGAGGAAGTAGACAGCCTTAGAAACCTAAACTTGCCCCATAGCAGCCAAAAGTGGGGTGGGTGGGAGGAGACCTAACATGTCCTTCAAAAGCATCTTCCAAAGAGTCAGGCTCCATCCACTAGGCCACACTTCCTAAATGTCCCCTGGCCTGCCAAGAAGTACCAGGTGTTTGGGAAAAACTTTAGATCCAAAGGAGGGTGTTCAGACTGCACCTTCAAAGAAATTAGCTATGCCAGGAAGTTATTTTAGCCTTCTATAGTTTCTCCTGCCAGTTTCTCTTGACATCTGACAAATCACTAGTTTTCCTCCAGCCTG
Organism: Arvicanthis niloticus; assembly: GCF_011762505.2. Taxonomy (NCBI): domain Eukaryota; kingdom Metazoa; phylum Chordata; class Mammalia; order Rodentia; family Muridae; genus Arvicanthis; species Arvicanthis niloticus. The sequence continues at coordinate 20,287,998 of NC_047675.1, read as the reverse complement.
TGAACCTGAAAGGAATTAACTACAGCAAGCTTCAATCTCAGCCCTCCACACGCTGCTGTTTACAAGGCCTGTTTACCACTTACAAAGACATTAGCGCCTTTTCCTTTTCTTTTTGTTAAACAATTACATCAAGGGGAAAGATTCTTGTTTCAGTATCTTCTGGTTAATTATTTTTCTACCAGATTCTAGCTTGAAACACTAACAAAGCAAATGACGTAGTCCTCAAAGTCTAAAAACCTTTTGTGAGTTTATAGTATGACTGTTTTCCAGTGGGGCGAGACAGAAAGAGGCAGAGGCAGAGGCAGAGAAGAGGAAAAAGAGGAGGAAAAGGAGGAGGAGGAGGAAGAAGAGGAAGAGGAAGAGAAAAGGGAAGGGGAAGGGGAAGGGGAAGGGGAAGGGGAAGGGGAAGGGGAAGGGGAAGGGGAAGGGGAAGGGGAAGGGGAAGAAGGGGAAGGGGAAGGGGAAGGGGAAGGGGAAGGGGAAGGGGAAGGGAAGGGGAAGGGGAAGGGAAGGGGAAGGGGAAGGGGAAGGGGAAGGGAAGGGGAAGGAGAAGGGAGGAAGAAGGGAAGGGGAAGAAGAAGAAGAAGAAGAAGGAGAAGGAGAAGGAGAAGAAGAAGAAGAAGAAGAAGAAGAAGAAGAAGAAGAAGAAGAAGAAGAAAGAAGAAGCATTCCTCAATAACTTTACCTTCTGTGGTTCCTGCCTTGAGTTCCTGCCTGATGTCCATCAAAGATGAATCTCAGCCTGGAAATACAATACAAAATAAACCCTTTCCTCCCCAACTTACCTTTGGTTGTGGCATTTACCACAGCAACATGCATATAAACTAGAACAGACTCATGAAAAACAACACTTGGTTTTTCCAGAATATTTGTTTCACCTGAAGAAACACTCCGTCCTCCACGTATTGTTTATTTTCTGCCCGTTCTCCCTGTCCCACTAAGCAGAGAGATCTTCCCCGTAGTGCTAAGGCACAGTTCTCTCTGGTCCTAGATTAAGAGACTTTGAATCAGTCATTCTCAACCTGTTGATCGTGACCGTTTGGGAATCGAATTACCCTTTCACAGGGCCTGCACACATCAGATATCCTGCATCTCAGATACATTATGATTTGATATATACAATATGATATACGTAATAAAGCGTTGCAGCATTGGGAAAGTTGAGAAGTACTGCTCTTAATGAAGAAAGGTAGGAAAATTGAAACAGACGCTTGTCTTCCGGCTCATAGCTACTCTTGGAGCTGCCTTGCAAGATTTCACCCTGGATTGCAATCACACTCCTGTCACTGTACAAAGTCTCATATCTGATTTTGTTTTGTTTTGTATAACTCATCGCAAGCATGCTTAGAGGTCCTTAAGCATCAAATATAAGTATCTATGACCCAGGAACTTAGGCTTAACTTACTCTAATTTTCATATCCTGACACGGTAACAGTTTCATGATGGTTTTATAGTAACATAACAAAGACATTTCCAACTCAAGGAACTTCCAAGAGTATCTTGGTGGAGCTATCAGGTAGACCGGGCACAGTGAAGCAGCGAAATTCTATACAGGCCTCCTCCGTTGTTACTTGGTGATGTTCTTAGCTTTTGAGTTGCTGGTAGCTCAAAACCACAGAGGACTATTGCACATAGAGGCCTACTACTCACCAAGAAATCACAGCTAGATCATCACAAAAACATTAGGTCAAATACAGAACTTGGCAAGGGATGCCTTTTAAGGAGTCTAAGGATAGCCAAGGTAAGTTGGCTCCTGACACACAGGGTTCCAGATTTCCACAGCCATGGAAGTTGTAACCCATCAACTGGCCCAGTAGAATCTTTATCACAGGTGTGGATCCGTTCACCAGGATTTCAGTTCACAAGCTCAATTCTATACAACAGATGCATTTACAGACCGTGACATTTTTTTACATTTACTTATTTGTTTTGTGAGTGTTCACATACATACACAGGACACTGTGTGCTTGTGGCGGTTAGAAGACAATTTGCAGGAGACAACTCTCGACTTCCACGTGTAGCCTCCAGGGGATAGAACTCAAGTTATCAGGCTGAGCCACAAGCACCTTTTGCCCACCTTGTTGGCCCCCTGAAGATACTTTCGAAGAAATACTTTTAGTGCTTCTGCAGTTTCACCATGACCTTCTCCTGTGGTCAGATGTGAACTTTTCCACTTGGGTTATCATGGATATGCTCAAGAAGGTTTTCAAAGTTCCAGATCAGGGATGCCTGGTATGTATTCATTGGAAAATGTGTCCTGTGATGATCAAGACTGTTTGTCCTGTTCACCACTGTGTCCCTGGCATCTACCCTGGCAGTACGCAATGTGCCTAACAAATATTTGTTAAAAGACTTTAAATGGAGGAAGGTAGGGTGAGGGAAGTAGAAGCCGGTCTTCCAGCTCATGGCTACTCCCTTGGTTTTAGCTTGCACTCTTTCAACCTGCATTGCTATGACACATGTGTCACTATTTTAGGTTTCATCCGTAATGTGATGTGTCCCCTGCATCAAACATGGCCTTTCCTGGGCTCTACTTTGCAGTTTGCACCCTCCGCCCTGCAAGCACACGTGTACTCTACAGCTACCTTCCTAGTCTGTGCTTATCAGTGCTGTCTCTAAACACACAAGCATTCACCTACCACAGAGGGAGTTTCTCTGCTATTTCTTGGAATTTATGAGCTATTGAGGGAGACCTTCGTGGTTAGCCCATGAAGTCAGCCTATAAATTTAATTATGTCTTCTTATTTTTCCTTGTCTTTATTGAGTGTATTCCAATAATGTTTTCAGAATTTCCTCCATGAAGTTCTCGTGAATTATTCTCACACACCCTTCTTTTAAAGCATTTCATTTAACAGTCAGTAAGTGATAACTCATCAAAGCACAGATGATGGGTATTAGTCTTGTCTTATTTTCTTCTGTTTTTGAAACAAGAGTCTTAATCTCTCTGGCCCAGGTTGACCTTGAACTCACAAACTTGTGATGATCCTCCTGCTTTAAGTCCTCTGAGTGGCTGGATTATAGTCATGAGCATGCCTGGCTCAGCATAGTGTTCTTGTTAACTGTACTTACTAATCAATCTGTAGACTGTTAAATTTTATGTGTTTTATTTTTTCTTTTCCTGAGTCTGGCTTTTCTTTTCTCCATCTGCTCAATACAACTTCCATTCCAGTGGTGACAGGAATCATAGGAATCAGAAGAGTAGATTCTTATCTCCTTCCTGGTTTTAGAGAAATGCCTTCATCCCTGTGTATTTTCTTGAGGTTTCTGGTACATAACCAAGTGAAGGAAGTTTCTCTCTCTTCTGAGACAGTTATTATAGGGAAAGGAAGAGTTCTATGGATGTCTTGTTTAATCTATTCTGAGTGCTATGGCTTGGATAAGTATCTCCCAAAGCCTGATGTGTTAAAGGCTTTGTCCCTAGTCCATTGTCCCTATTCCTATTGGGAAGTATCAAATTTAACTGGCAAGGTCCAGTGGACAGACATTAGATCATTACAGGAATGCTCTGGAAAGAGGTGCTGGAACCCTTCCTTCTTCCGCCTTCCCACTTCTTGTCTGCTCTGAATTATCTTGCTCCAACAGGGAGCACTCTTCACCATGATCTTGCTGCCTTGCCACAGGCTGAGAAAGGACTGGGATTGTCTAGCCAGTTTCTGGAACCTTCAAAACGGTGAACCAAATTAACCTTTCCTCTTTTAAAGTTCATTTTCATGGTATTTTGATATAGTAATGAAAAGCTGACTAACGCAGGTTCCATGCTGTGTGATGTTTACTTCCTAAAGAACATAAGCAGACCGTTGGCCTTCTAAATATTTCTTTCCTACTTTTGAACCCATGAATATGCTACCCTGAATGGCAAAGCCATCTAAGGTTACAGACCTAATCCAAGTTACTAATCAATCATACAGTCCCAGATTTCTTTTGTGAACTCTGGAAAGCAGAAATGCCGGCCCAGGGTTTAGAATGAGATGACGGGAAAACAACTTGGTTATCTTTGCAGTCTTCGAAGACAGAAGAGTGAGCCATGAGCTGAGGAATGTGGTGGCCTCTCAAAGGGGCCATGGGCAAAGAAATTTCTTCAAGTTTGAGTGACCTCATCCTAGGAATGTAGATTCATATTATACCAGATTCCATGTTGTAATATGGTAAGACTTTCATAAAGCTTTATGGAAACAGAACAAGAAAAATGTCATCCATCAAGGCACTCTCCAAATGCACATTGGAAACACATAAGGCAGGCTAAAACAAGAAAAGACATGTGCTATAGGCCCCAGATGCTATGTGGTAACATCCTTAGCTCATTGGTTGGTTGGAAATCGGAAGTCTGTTCCTACATTCAATGGATTTACCTATTTGTTTCAAAGATGTCAACTTATCTATGGAGGAGGGCAATAAATGGCTTTTAAGAAGATAGAGATGTCCTAGTATCATCTGGTCTGGACTTACAACAGTGTAATCAACCCCCCCCCCCCGCAACACACACACACACACACACACACACACACACACACATTATTGAAATTCTAATTAGTAGTCAGCCTTGCAGAAGGTTGGGGGATAGGGCCTATTCCTTTGAGAAACTTTGATTCATATGAAATATCAGGCTCTCATCCTGTAGCTGGACAAAACACAGGTTGAGCTCTTGCCCTGATAGAGAATCTATTGATAAAAGTCAAGAAACTAATTAGGAAGGAATGAGTCTTAAAAGCTTTAATGGAGGTGGGAAGGAGTCTGGAGAAATGGCTCAGTGGCGAAGGGCACTTGCTCTTGTAGATAAACCAGGTTTTGTTCCCAGAACCCACATGGTAACTTGTAACTGTGTAACTCTAGTTCCATGGGACCAATGTCCTCTTCTGGCCTCTGAGGACTCCTAAATGCATGTGGTGCATGTAAACCCATACAGACAGATACACATAAAACAAATATATAAATAAAGTGATCTAATAAGGACAAATGGGTAGAGTCTGATGGGAAGGTGACATTTTATCTCTGCACTTTAAGACATTGCCAATTTTTAAAATACAAACTTCTCACAATCTTCTTCAAAAGGAATGAGTGGTAAAGCACTGCATTGAGAAGAAGAAGAAGAAGAAGAAGAAGAAGAAGAAGAAGAAGAAGAAGAAGAAGAAGAAGAAGAAGAAGAAGAAGAAGAAGAAGGGGAAGGGGAGGGGGAGGGGGAGGGGGAGGAAGAGGAGGAGGAGGGGAGGAAGAGGAGGAGGAGGGGAGGAAGAGGAGGAGGGGGAGGGGAGGAAGAGGAGGAAGAGGAGGAGGAGGAAGAAGAGGAAGAAGAGGAAGAAGAGGAAGAAGAGGAAGAAGAGGAAGAAGAGGAAGAGGAGGGGAGGAAGAGGAGGAGGAGGAGGAGGAGGCCTTTTGTGAATTATTGGACATCGGTTCTGAACCAACACTAATTCTAGAAGACTCAGAGCATCATTGTGGTCCAATGCCATTTTAATTTAGTTGCATCTCAGAGGTCTCATAGGACTCTGAAGGGTTGTCTTCCCTATTCTGTTTCTTTTATTTATTGGCATGAGGGAGGTGGGTAGAAAGAGAAGGACTATGCAAGAGGGTGCATGTATAGTTGCCTCTACTGGCAGAGTCATCTGGCCAACCCTAGCTTCCCCAATTTTTTAATAAATGAGAGATCATACTCAGCACTCAGTTAAGGGCTATAAGGGAAAACAGGTTAAGACTCTGTAGGGAAAACAAAATTTGGCCCTCAAACAATATTTGGGTTTATGCTGTAACATCAAGCCTTCCTTGGGTTTCCAACCTACCACAGACATTGACGATTTTGGATATTCCAGCCTCTATAATTGTTCTAGAAGTCTTTAAATCCTTTCTCTCTGAACATAATTATGTAATATGTACACAACATACACATATATACATCTTCTCAGATCAGTTCTGTGCCTTTGGAGAGCCTTAATACAATGCCTGCAATGGTTATGCTTGAAGTGAGTTTCTTACAGACAGTATACAGTTGTTGTAGTATTAAATTCCACTGACCAATTTCTGCCTTATAAATGGCCCATTTAGGTATTCACATTCCATTCAGTTATTAAGGTTACTTAATAACTTTCATCTGTCTTTTGTTTTTGTTATTTGCTGCTTTTGGTTTTTCTTTTCCCTGACTTTTTGAACATTTCTCTAATTCCATCTTGATTTATTAGAGTATTTATCTCTTACAGCTTTTTAAGCTTTTGCTCTGGGTCGGTCCCTTCCCTTCTTGCCTAGGTGTTACTTTACCACTTTAGGTCCAGAGGTGTGCCTTGACTCTCACACATTTATGATATGATCATCTTTAATACTGCTCCTAGATACTCCTGGAGCTAATCATACAGGGTCATTTCTACTTCACTTATCAAACACCATTTAGAAACCTCAAGAGTCTATAGAAACTAGTCTCTTCTTTTACCATATTCATTCTTTTCCCACAATGTCCCAACACTTCTTTTACCATTTCCAATATTTTTGGAGAACTTCCCTCAGCAGTTCATTTTACAAACTTGATGGAAACCACAACAAGCTGAAACGTTGGGAAAAGTTCAACAAACAAAATACCAACACCAACATGACCGTCTAAACATTGGCTGAACAAGGAAAACAACAGACAAATAAAAACAAATAAAGTGGATGGGGAAAGTCAGGGGCTTCAGTCCTACACAAAGAACCACAGGCAAGTAGGGAACGCCGAGAGTCGAGAAATAGTCTTTCCCAGAGAAGTGCACATCAACTGTTTGTCTAATACCAAATGGTCAGCCCTAAAAGCAGATTGTACACACACACACACACACACACACACACACATATATATATATATCACACACATATATATATATATATTTATGTGTGTGTGTATATATACATATATATATAACATTATGCAGACTAAGCAAGCTGTATTTATACATTGAGGAACACACACATACACACACACACACCAACAACAACAACAGCAACAGTTAACGAAAAGGAGCAAGGAAAAAAGTATGAACTTGAAAAAGAACAAGGAAGAATGTCTGCAGAATTTGGGAGGAGAAAGGAGAACGGGGAAATGATATAATCATATTGTAATTTCAAAAAATAAAAGAAGTAATACAGAACAGATGACCCCCCCACCTGAAAGACAGAAAGATCAAACCTAAGTAAACCATAATAAAATTCCCTAAAATCGATAATAAGAGAAAATTGTTACAAATATCAATACTATAAGAATACATTACAATGGGAATACATGGCTCAGTGGTTAAGAGCACTGGCAGCCCTTCCATAGGACGCCAGTTCAATTCCCAACACTCTCGTACCAGCTCATTAGCATCTGTAACTCCAGTTCCACAGGACCTAATGCCCTCTTCTGGCCACTACGGGCACTGCACATACATGGAACATAGACATGCATGCAAACAAAACTCTCATACACAAAAATAAAATAAAAACAGGAATTCCTTGCATAGGGGGAGACTGTGAAGAAAATTGCTATCAACTGTTTCTCAGAAACAAGAAGAGGAAGATGGCAGTGGGACTCTTAAATTATTAAAGTGTGTTAGGGGGTGAGCGGGAGGGGTGACATACAATTATTTATCTAGAAAAACATGTTCTTCAAGAAATGAAGACAGAAACATATTTAGGTCAAATGAAGTTGTAAAAATTATTTTCATAAAGCTTGTGCTTAAGAAATGTTCAAGAGCTGGGCAGTGGTGGTGCACACCTTTAATCCCAGCACTTGGGTAGCAGAGGCAGGCTAGTCTCTGTGAGTTCCAGGCTAGCCTGGTCTATAGAGCAAGTTGTAGAACAGCCAGGGGTACACAGAGAAACCCTGTCCAGAAAAACCAAGAGAGAAAGAGGGCGAGAGGGAGGGAGGGAGAAGGGGAGGGAGGAGGGAGAGTCAGGGAAACAGAAAATTGTTCAAGAACATTCAGAAGAAAAGTGTTGAAAAGGTGGAATTATAAAAAAAAAACAAAAACAAAATAAAACATTAAAAAATTTAAAAAACAGAAAGGAAAAGAAAAATGCCAGAAATAGGAAGTAAATAAGGAGAGCAATACAACAGAGCCCTCTCGGATTTTCTTTCCCTCTCAGATTCCTTCTCTTAAGTGCAATTTACTATTTAGAATAAAAATGGTAAAAAGAGTTATTGGGGGTTTCAAGATGCACACATGATTCCTGGGGTAGAGTACGTGAAGACATACTGTTGGAAGCACCATGTGTTAAAAGGCATCAAGTCTTGTGAGTGTGTGTGTGTGTGTGTGTGTGTGTGTGTGTGTGTGTCAGGAGTAGACATAAAACATATCAAAGTAAGGAACAAAAAGGAAAAAAAATCAAAATGATACAAGTAAAAATTGACTGATCGACATAAGGTTAAGAAAAGAGAAATTCAAAGAATGGGTGGAAAAAACAGGAAGAAAAGATAATGAAAGTCAGCCATGTCAGTTGATGGCACTAAGTGTCAGTGAGCAGAATCCTCCAGTTAAAGGACACAGACTGAGCCCAGTGTAGTGACAAATCCCTGCCATCCCAACACTTAGGATGCAGAGGCAGGATTGCAAATTCTAGGGCAGCTTGGGGTACATCCTCTGCCTTATAGCTTTTGTAGGTGTGGATGGTTAAATAGTTTCCTAGTATGCTCAAATCTTGAGTTTCAATACCTGGCATTATAAGACACACACACACACACACACACACACACACACACACACACACACACACACACGCATAGAGGTAGGAGGGGGAAGAGGGGAAGAGAGAGGGAGGGAGGCTCATACAGATTATAAAATACTCATTTTATAGAGTATTTTATATAGAAATGAGTCCCTGTACAGTTAAAAGAATTGAAATAGAAAATAAGACTATCAGCTATTTCCCTGCATCCTGGCACCAGGTTGAGAAAACCCCATTGTCTTTCTTAGCCAGATGATCTTTTTCCCAATTCATCCTTATATTGAGAATTTAGCAAATATACTCTTCTCTGCTGAGATACCTGTTCCAAATGCCCACCTTATGCAAAACCCTTACCCTTTGCCTCTATCTCCTCCTAAGTAGTGAGGCCAGCACATGTGCTAAGGAAAGCTGTAACCTTCATCCCTTCAGCTAGCCCAGGTTGCAGCTCTTTGCAGTTTTGGCACTGAGGACTGCCCTTCCTGGATCACACACTCATCTCTGCATTTCCGTTCATGCTTGGAATGTTTAGCATCCTAGAGGTTTTGTGGCTGGTGGGTTCTCATATTATCTACTTTCCATGTTTCTGGAAGTTTCAGCCTGCCATATATTCCCTTGGCTGTTTTATGGGTTCAAATTACATTGTCTTAATTAAAAGTCCCCTCATGGAGAGCCAGGCAGCCTTGGGTTTGAATTCCTATCCCAGTGTTCACAGTTACGTAACTCTGAACAAGAAGCAAAACCCCTCTGGTTTAACATTCATGGGAGATTTAGAGACGATAATTTCAGGTTTTCATGTTTGTCATAAAGATTCCTTTTATACTTATATGAGGAACACTAAACAAAAGAAAATGTTACCATTATTTCTTCAGCAAACATCAAGTGTCAGGAAAACTAGAAATGGTGGACAGTAAGGATGCACACAAGAAACTAATTTCAGGGACGAGGCTGGGATTGAGCAAGTCCATAGCTTTGTTTGATTAACGACAGGGAATTCCCAAGTGATGATACGACACTTGATTTAAAATCTGATTATTATAAAATTAGATTGTGGTGATGGCCATACAATCCCGTGAATAAACCAGAACAGATGCTGTATGAAATGTGAACTGATTGTGTGGAGTTCTTCTTAAAACCTGAAGGACAGAAAACCATGTGAAAACCTGGGGAAGTCTATCCAAGAAGGCAGCAGAGCAGACTCTGAGGGCAGACTTGACTTTATCCAGCTTGAGGGAAAGAAGGAAATTGAGTCTGGAAGAATTTGGTGAGAAAGGAGACGGAGGGCAGCTGAGATCTAGCGTCCAGGAGGAGTCAACTCATAAAGATTCTGTGTACCATGCTGGAGGTTTTAGTTTACCCACATTGTAACTGGTGACCTCTAAGACACTTTAACTGGAGAAGTGGTATCTGTCTCGTGCTTTGAACAGATCACCATGCTTCCTGCACTGCAACAGAATACACAGAATGCTGTAAGCATAGGGAGCACAAATAACATCCCACAACAGCTGGATCAAAGGCCTTTACCTCAGTTCCTCTCCACACCCTTCTTCACCTCAGCAGAGTATGAGAGGTAGAGACCCCGTACTCCAGCACTATCCACAGGGAAGTGGTCCTGCAGCATCCTGAAGCCCACCTCACCTCTGAAGTACAGGAACCGTAAGGAAGAACAGGGTTACTTACCCTCACCAGCCTGAATTCATCTGTCTGACCCGATCTGAGTCACGGATCACTGTTAAGAACCATCTTTAACCTGTCTCAACCATGGTTCACTGTTCAGAGCATTTTCCCCCTTCTTTTCTTCCTTCCTCCCTTCCTTCCTTCCTTCCTTCCTTCCTTCCTTCCTTCCTTCCTTCCTTCCTCCCTCCCTCCCTCCCTCCCTCCCTCCCTCCCTTTCTTCCTTTCTTTTTCTTTTATGTATGAGTGTTTGCCTGAATGTATGTGCCTGGTGCTCATAAAGGCCAGATCCGCTGAAATTGGAGATAGACCTGGTTAGTCACACGGTGGTGCTGGCAGCCTAGAAAGTGCTCAGTGTCTTCAGGTCCCAAAACCTATCTCTCTCTCTCTCTCTCTCTCTCTCTCTCTCTCTCTCCCTCTCCCTCTCCCTCTCCCTCTCCCTCTCCCTCTCCCTCTCCCTCTCCCTCTCCTCTCCTCTCTCTCTCTCTCTCTCTCTCTCTCTCGTATAACTTCCGTTTTATTTTTTCAAGGCGTTTTTCCTTCTGCCCTTATGAAACAACTTCTTTACATGGGCTTTGGTGGAGGCCGTGGTGCAGCGCCAGGAGGTCTGAAACGTGGTGGGGGTTTTCGGCCCTTCCGGGTTTCACAAGATTGATTCCTAATGACCTTGCTATGTATGGTACAGCTCACGCAGGAATGCAGCTTGGCACAGAGCTTGGAAAGTACATACGTGTCGAAGACGCTTGCTTCAGATATGTCCCTGACAGCATCGGTTTCTACTTTGTTCCGAATGACGAACTTCCTAATGGCCGCATCTTTGGTACGCACAGGGTGCAGTTCGTGCAACGAACTGGCTGCACATGCCCGCAGCCCTTTTGGGCACGACCGTTGTTTCTTCTTTTGTTCAGTCATCTTGGAGCCAAGATCCGAGAGCCCCAGAACCATTCTTAATCACTTCTATCTTTTTTTCCATTTAAGAACTTAGTCACAGTATGATATCTAGAACTTACAAGTAGGGAAACACATGGCAATTGTTCAATCTGCCAAACAGGGCAGGGCTTAATGGTTCAAAGTATGGCTGCCGGAACTGGCAGATTTTGGCTTAATTGTACACCTTACCACTTAATGACTAAGTTCTTGTTTCTGTTCACTGGAACTAATGACAGAATGCACATGGTCCATTGCGTATTCAAATGAGCCACTTAGGATTACACATAATACCAGTCACCATCTGTATTTTTATTAAGGGAAGGATAAAAAAAAAAAAAAAAAGAAGAAGTCTACTTATGTCTAAAAGACACGAACCTGCTGACCCATCATATAATTGAAACTATCATAATCTATATAAGCTAGAAAGATACCTAACCTGCTGACCACCTCACATAACTGAAATTATCCTACTCTATTAGTCAGAACAGTATCTTCTTCTGTAATGAAATAATTAAAATAAATGTGAATAATTACAAAAACGTTGGAAGGGTTTTTTTTTTTTTTTTCTTGAACTGAGAATGTGTCAGTCACTGGCTAACCATTGCTAACAATGGATTACATGTTGAGCTGGAGGCTTTTAATAACCCCAAAGCAAAAGTCAAACTCATGCAAACTGTGAATAAATATGCACAGTATTCTACTGTTTCCAAAGGAATGTTGGGTTAAATATTAAAATGTTTATTCTTAATGAGGACTTTAACCATATTAGAAAGTCTTACCCTGTAAGTAAAAGGTAGGGTGGAAACCACTGCATTTGTTACTCTGTAGATGAAAGGATATTTAGTCGAAAAGTGACAAAATGCGGCAAATATTCAAATATTAGTAGTAATTAATTGAGAATGATGGAAGTCAGATTGTATTTATTATGACCCACCTCTTTCTTTTCCGTGTGTGTGTGTGTGTGTGTGTGTGTGTGTACAGATTCTTTTATAATAACTTGAAGAAAAAAAAATCATTCCCTTAGTGTATTACAAAAACCAGCAAGTTGGGTACAATGTTGCAAAGGACACAGCCAGCTAGACATGTGGTTCCCACCCAGACACCTGAAATGTCACCCAGGGAGGCAATTATCGCATAGCAACAAGAAGAACAGCAGCTGGGATGGGAAGGACCAAAGCTCTTCAGGCAATTAGCCTGTGTACCACAATCTGTGAAATGTATATTAGACATACCAGGAACGTTGGAGGGGCGACACCCCTCCTGGTGCCATATCACAGCAATGATGTAACACACTGAGAAAATGACTAGTTAGCTTTCCTGGTCACTGTGACCGGTAGCAACTTACAGAAAGAAGGGTTTGTTTTGGCTTATGATGACAGGGCACAGTCCACCATGCTCAGGAAGTCATGGTAGCCATTGGCTTCACAGTGTTGGGAGTATGTGACAGCTGCTTGCTCCGAGTTCAGAGGACCAGGATGCAGAGAGGACAAGAAGCTGGACCAAGCTGTGACCCAAACGCCTCCTACAGACATCTGCCTCCTCCAATGAGCTTCCACCTCCAAAAAGTTGCATCACCCCTCAGAGCTGAACCACCAGCTTGTGACCCATTGTTCAGACACATAAATTCATGGAGGACAGTTTACTTCTAAGGCATAACAACAATTTAACAAACAAAATCAAACAAACAAATAAACAAGAAACTGGAGAGAGAAGAAAAACATCTAACATGCCATAAATGTGTTTGCCTTCCTAGAAAACACTATCTATGAGTATCTTTTTATGCCCTTTGATGATTACTATATAAAAGCCAACCATCCAAGGACTTTCATAGCAGAAAGCCTGTGTATTCAGTATAGCCCACACCTCTCTATTAAAACACATTGCCTTCAGTGAGCCAACCCATATTTGAAATGACTTGATAAAGAAAAGCTCCTGAGCTTGCGAACCAAGCATCTTCGATGCTGCGCTTCATGCAGAGTGAAGAAGAACAAGCACATTCTAAAAGGGAGACACTCTTCTGCTAAACACCACAAGGGATGGGCTGGTGGAATGGCTCACTGAGTAAAGGTGCTTGCTGCCAAGCCTGACAACCTGAGTTCAATCCCCAGAATGCACATGGTGGAAGGAAAGAACTTGCTTTGTAGACCAGGGTCGGCTGGAACTCAGAGATCCACCTATCTCTGCCTCCCAAGTGCTGGAATTAAAGGGAATGGGCCACCAATCCAGCTGCAAATGTAGCATATCCTTTAGCTAGAGCTATCCCCATTGACTATCACACTCAGAAGAGGAAAGTTGACCACACATAATGCAAATACTTCAGTCTCTAAGTACTTGGTCCACCATTGTCTCCCAACAGAACTGGTTTGATTGAAGTGTGTTTGGTTTACCAGATGTTTTAAGAAATGATATTTCTAATTTCCTTTCTACAAATTCGTACATAGGACCACAGTGGAACTTAATTTCTTATCATAAATCTTAAGAGGAGAAAAGCCTCTCTAAGAGAGAGATTGGCCGGGCAGTGGTGGCGCACGCCTTTAATCCCAGCACTTGGGAGGCAGAGGCAGGTGGATTTCTGAGTTCGAGGCAACCCTGTCTCAAAAAAACAAAAAACAAAACAAACAAACAAACAAAACAAAAAAAAAAGAAAGAAAGAAAGAGAGAGAGAGAGAGAGAGAGAGAGAGAAAGAACGAAAGAAAGAAAGAAAGAAAGAAAGAAAGAAAGAAAGAAAGAAAGAAAGAAAGAGAAAAGAGAGATTGTTGTCAGGGCAGGAAAATCCAGCCCTGCTCTGTGGAAACTGGCCAAGCATTCAGATAGTCTTAAGTTCCTCAAGAGTAACTGCATGGGGCTAAAGAGATGGCTCAGTGGGTAAGACACTGGCTGCTCTAGCAGAGGCTCCAGGTTTGGTCTCAGCACCCACATAAGGATTAGCAGCCATTTTGAACTCCAGGGCCTTCATGGACACTGCACACACAGGATGCACAGATTCACACGCAGGCAAAACACCCACATGACATAACATAAAAATCAGTAAATCTAAAAACCAATAGCTACCATTATTTTGGGTAATGAGTTTTCCAGTAGAGCATACTAAGATCAATAAAAAATGATGAATATATTCTGAATTAGGCAAACTCATACTCAAACTGTGGTATTTTTTTAAGTACCATAAATTTATATATTCAAAATACTAACAGAAAGACCAGAACTTTGTAATTGTCAAGTATTACATTGCAAATGTATTCATTGGTGAAATCATAAAATAGAAATATCACACTAACAGAAGTGGAAGCATGAAACAAGGAAATTATGGGATCATTTTTGAGAGCCTCATAGAAAGCCTTTAATTCTTAAAACTACTCTCTCAGGATTAGAAGATTGCTATGTGGACTTTCTGTGCTCACCCGCATACATGAATTTACTGCGTACAGCACACGCCAGTGTAAACAGTACTTAGCATAACTAATTAAGCAATTGCTTCAGCTCATCCCACGCCTTTTTAAAAGGCTTCTAAGACACGTGACAGGCAAACAATTACATACACTTAAGGATAAAATCCTGGTGCTCAATTATCCCAGTGTGTATTTAGAACACACCTGCTTCATGTGCGAAAGTAGTTTAAAGTCATGGCTTTTGATTAAATTTGGTTTCCCACATTTTCAGGGGACTCCTGAGCCTCAAAACTTACTTTAAAACCTGTAGCTTATGGCTGACTGTCTAATTGATTCTGAAACCCAGCCAGAGCAAAGAATTTGGTACCAAAGGAACCAATTATTTGTGTGCATTCTTTTTATAAATTGGTTCTTTATTCACAACTTCACATGTTAGGTGATAGCAAGAGCATGCAGAAGTGGGTCCCAAGAAAAATGTCAGTTGAAGATTTCTGCTTAGCTTAGGTGGTCTTCCTGCCTGGGGGTACACACGGCTACAGGTTAACAAACTAAGCTGTTTGATTCCTTGGCTCCTGTTGACGTGCTGGGAGCTTCTGTTTTTCATGTGGGTATTTCTGACAAACAATTAAAAGTTTGAGAGGAAAAATTAACAGGACAAAGCTCTCTCTTGGACTGCATGGTCAAATACACCAATTTGGCCATTATGTAAAAGGAACAAATCTGATTTGTTTATTGGGAAAGTGCTATCTTCGGAACCAGCCAACTTAAATTCAATTCAGCTCTGTAGCAAACAATTCATTTTCTCATTAGGCAATCACTGTTCTCCTCAATAAGGCAATTCCCAGCTTGTGGCCCACTGCAATCATCTTTAAAACACAGTTCCTTCTATACTATGGAGAAGGTAAAACAATCTGCTGTCCTTACCAGGCAATTTAAAGAAACCTGCTATCCAGATGCAAGACCAAGGGAGTGTGTGCACTTAGCAAGTATCAGCCAGGAAACTGAAATTGAAATGGAAATTTAAGCCAGAAAGATGGAGATCCAAAATTCTGCAGAGTTTTGCAGATTCCCATCCTTGCTTTCAGAAAGGGAAGGAATTAGAGAAAACATACGTTAGTGCACGTGAAACAACTGAAAACTGTTTGTACTTGCTAAACACACGGTGTTGATTAATGCTGACCAGTACAGAGTAAGACCGATGGATTTATTTATTATGAAAATTAAACTGAAAAATTCATCAAAAATATACAGCACTTATCATCAGTCAAGACAACCAGTAGAGTACGATGTATTAAGACAAAAGGAACTTACTTGATACAGGCAGGTTAATAAAAAACATTTTAGGAAGAAAATATGTCATTTTAGTAAAAAAGCTTTCTATTGTGAACAACATTAACTGACAAGCACATTCGCAGCGTGGTCAACACCTTTCCCGTGTCGCCTTCCCTCACTGGGAACATTGGCTCAGTCAACCTTTTTGTCTGATGTGCCCTCCTCTTGGCTCTCAGGACTGACTTTATTACTAGCAACAGAGGGAGCTGTCTGGACTTCTTCAGGCAATGAAAATACATGGCATGTCTGGAGGTCTAAGTACGTTGTAAATATCTTGGCATATTCTGGGTGCTTTAGGGCGAAACTTTTGAATTCCTCTAGAAGAGAGAAAAAAATCAACAAAATTAGGGCTTATTTTGGCATGGTGAAACTTAACAAAGTATCTTAATCATGTAATCATTGCAGAGTCCTGTTGCTCAACTCGGAAAGCTGCTCATGAGAATATATGTTCAGCTTCTCTGGAAGAGTTTTTCCAACATTTAGTCAAGTTGAAGATACACATTTTTATGACTCGCTAATTCTATTCTGAGGTACAAACCTGTGGAAATTGTAACCTGAGAGACATGTACGAAAAATAGTCATAGCAAAGCAGTGTCATTCAAAACAGGAAAAAAAGAAAAAAGAAAGAAAGAAAATGGCTCAGATCAACAGGAGCCATGGGTGCAATTGTAGCATATTCACAGAGCTTAAGGAACGCAATGCCAGTGAATGAACAGTGCAGGCAAATTTGGGACTATGTAGCTGAATGGAAAATGCAAGATACGAAAGAACAGAGATTATAGGAGCTCATTTACATAAAGTTCAAAAACTTACACAGAACCTGTGGCGAAATGATGACACAAAACAAGGTGGAGATTTCTTTCTGAGTGGGGAAGAGACTATGACTATGAGGGGCCATGAGGGGGCCCTGGGGGCTCTAGAAAAGCTCCATTCATCTCTTGGATGGTAGCTACACAGGTGTTCCCTTCATAACATACGTTGTGCCCTACATTTTTTCCTCTTCGTTTTCCATTTTTCTTTGTTAATCTGTCATCCAGGACATTCTGTGCTAGATTTTAAAGCTATTCTAACCCTTAACTCATATAAAGAAAGATGTAGTCTTGACAAACTGAGCCCAATTTATAATCAACAATGGAGAGGAAAGCACATTTAATAATCATATTACAAGAGCGCTGAGTCCTGGCTCTTTTATATATCAGTGTTGTAGTTCTGGGATCTGAGCTAAAGATACAGATTTATCAATGAGAATTTCAAGCTCAAATCTCCAATACACTTGAATTTCCAAAATACAATACTGCCCTTAGTTTTAAGGCTTCTTTCACATCTTTAGCCTATTTCAGGGATGAGAAGAACCTAAGTGACTTCTAAGACAGACCTGGGAGCACAAGAGGTGACTTACTAAACTAAGGCGATACTTTTAAGACAGGCTTTGTTCAGAGGATTAAGGCCCTTGGTGGACTATCCGTGACACTAACATGCATCTTATTTCTGCGTGTCAGGCATGGTAGTGCATGCCTTTAACATCAGCTTGAGAGACATAAGCAGGTGGACCAAGCCAGCTAGTGCTACATTGTAAGACTCTGTCTTAAAACAAACAAACAAACAAACAAACAAACAAACAAACAGTATCTCATTTTTTTTTATGTACTGGGAAGTGACTATAGTAGAATTGTGCCATTGATTTGACTAATAGAGAACCAAGAATGCTAACAATTTCAACAATCATGTTCTTACCTCATGTTGAATAAGTGTTGAACTTATTTTTTAAAAAATACTTAAATATCCCAACCCTTTTAAATTTTGTAATTTAGACTTATATAGGATTAGGGGAGGGGAGAGATTCTAGGTATTCTGAAAGGGAAAAGGTTGAACTGAAAAATCAAAAGGCTGGCCATTAGTTCTGGCTACCAGATCAGCAGATTGCCTATGTCCCAGTGGATGGTCCAACATCCATGTGCATATGTGCACCACTAATTGGACTCGGTGAGTTATTTACAAAAAAAAAAAAGAGAGAGAGAGAGAGAGAGAGGAAGTAACATTGGGAGGAAGACTACTGAGAGGGCCTGGAAGGAGTTGGAGAGGGAACATGAGAGGTGGGTGTGATCAAAAACTGTATATGGGTCTGGAGAGATGGCTCAGGGGTTAAGAGCGTTTGTTCTTGCAGAGGACCTGGGTTTGACTCCCAGCACCCACATAGAAGCTCACAATTGTCCATAACTCCAGAACCAAGAACTCCACTGCCCTCCTCTGACTTCCGTGGATACATGGTGCACAAACATCCACACAAGTAAACAACTCATACACATAAATTAAATAAATCTATAAATACACAAACAAAATAATGTAACATAATTCTCTAGCAGATGATTTAAGCTGACAAAGTATGGCCACCTACAAACAATTTTAATCTAATGGAAATCATTATCTTCCAATGAAACACTTCATCAATTCTGGTACTTTGAGGGCTGCAGAGATGTCTCCAGTCGTTCCCGACACCCACATGTTGGCTCACAACCATCTATAACACCAGTTCCTGAGGCTCCGATGCCCTCTTCTGGCCTCCGTGGGCTCCTGAGTATATGGGATGAACATAAACTCATATATTTTACAAACAAATACAGAAATAATTAAGTTTTAAACGCCATTAGTGTTTAGAATAATAGAGAATGTTATAGGAGCAAGTGACCAAAGAAAATTTAGTTCACATGAATTTTTGAAGACTTCTTAAAAAAAAATGAATAGATTCATGGCCCTCTGTATGTAGTTAAAGAGAATATGGGTAGCCAGAACCCCAGTAACTAAACACAGAGTAAAAGAAATAGTTGCCCTGCTTCTCCCATCCTATGAGCATCCATAAGCTGGAGCTCTGTGAATACTGTCAGGGCAATGTAATTATGTAGTTAGAGGATACTCCTCCAGCCAGAGCAGAAAGCTTACAGAAGATAAGACAGCCTGCCATCCAGGACCACATCAAAGTAAGCAGGAAACAATCATTTAGGCCTCTGTACAGAGATGTATTTTAAAGACTACCCTGGGAAATATAAAGAAAGTGATTCACCACTGTTGCTTTGATATATGATCTCAAGCCATCAGGATGAAGGAGAAGCTAATGATGTTTGGTCTGTATCTAAACCATAGGATGAAGGAGAAGCTAATGTATGGCTCTGTATCTATACCACAGGAGGAAGGAAGGGTTAATGGATAGGTCTGTATCTATATCACAGGATGAAGAAGCTAATGCATGGTCTGTATCTATATCCCAAGCCATCGTTTGTGATGATCACTTCTTCATGGGGAATTGTGACAGGATGAAAAAGACAAAGCCTGTCCACATTTACATAAACTACTATATTATATATTAGCAAAATGTTTGGTCCATACCCCTCCATTGCAGTTGACTAGCTCACTCAGGGAAGCCTAGTCACACACAAGGTAGATATGAAAGGCACCGAGGTGCAGTCAATACGACAGGCTCTACAGTCAGACTCTTAGAATTTGGATCCTGGTTCTGATGATTTTCAGGTGGTCAACCTTAAGAAAATTACTTAAGTCCCTTGTTCTTCACCAAACACAGATGTGAAAACATAGGATACTGATTGCAGAAGTTTAGATACACAAACATCAAAGAGTACCTAGCATGTAAGTCTTCAATAATTAGCTATTACGATCACCACCATGACAGTATTACCATCAGGGCCATCACTGCTATTGCCAAAATGTAGCCTAGGGAAAACACGCTCACCTGACTCTCAGTTCATAGCCTAGATACTCACTGAGTAAAGGGGGATTGGGGTTGCCTACTCACCATAGGAAACAGAGTCCCCTTGAGCAATTTCTCTGAAGAGACCAGAAACATTAAGGTCGGGCACTCCAAGAGAAGCCTGCAGAATGGTGCAAAACTCCTCCTCTGTTATGTAGCCATCCTCATCAACATCAAAGAGCTGCAAGGGGAAAAACACACAGAGGTAGAAACCTAAAGCATACAGTATTGAACTATACTGGAAAGTTCAGTTAATAGTGGAAACAGTTATTGTATGATATATAACTATGTATATATACACACATAATGTGTGTATATATATATATATATATATATATATATATATATATATAGAGAGAGAGAGAGAGAGAGGGAGGGAGGGGGGGGAGGGAGAGGGAGAGGGAGAGGGAGAGGGAGAGGGAGAGGGAGAGGGAGAGGGAGAGGGAGAGGGAGAGGGAGAGGGAGAGGGAGAGGGAGAGGGAGAGGGAGAGGGAGAGGGAGAGGGAGAGGGAGAGGGAGAGGGAGAGGGAGAGGGAGAGGGAGAGGGAGAGGGAGAGGGAGAGGGAGAGAGGGAGGGGAAGAATGCTCTCTATTACTCTTATAACATATAAGACTTAACAACTTACTTATTACAGCAGTTTGGCTGAGGAAAGAGATAGAACTAGAATAGAGGCAAGCCAACAGTACATACTAAAAGATATTGAAGCCCAGGAGGAACATGATGAATCTTACTCAGAGAAGTCTACAAAGGCTTTTCAAGGAAGCTGTCGTTATTGTTGGCTCTCATAGCATAGAGAAATATTCTCACAAAATAAAAGGAATGGCAGGTGAGTCCCTGGGAATTAAGTTGGAGAAGTCAGAACCAGATTGTGGTGGGTGCATATGGCTCCACCTAATACTGGAATCAGGAGGGGTGTGATCACATGTATTATGAAGCAGAGTAAGACAGGGTGGGGGGCAGGAGACTGCTAAGATTACAAGCAATAACACTAAGTGAGTCTACGGTGAACAAGTTGGACGGGAAGGGTAGACTTTATAAGCAGGATTTGCAGAAATGGTTTGTAGCAATGGAGGGAGCCAAAGAGCTGAAGGTTTCCAGTTGGGTAACTGAGGAAAACAGCCATAAGAATTAATTACTGCCAGATGAGACCAAGAGTTGGACCTAGAAAATGAACTTTGAGTTAGAAGTGCCAAGAGTAAGAGAAAATAAATCAGCTACAAGCTCAAAAGACTGATGAGGCTTCAGGTAGAGATCCAGGAAGAACTGAAAGCATCCATGAATGCAGCGGACCTGGTGAGAAGAAACGGAGTCAAGGCACAACCCTGAACAGCCACCACTGAGACATGTGGGCAGAAGAGGGAACGAGACTCAGGAGCAGATAGATGAATGTATGTCTTCAAAAGCTAACAGAGGGTTTGAATAACAGAAAATGAGCCTTGACGGTGGTGACAGGCACCAGACTACAAAGTCATGGGAAAATTGAGAAGAACAAAATAGTTGCGAGATTTGGTAATTGGGAATGAGACGCTTTCAAGAACCAAAAGGGAGGTAGTAATGAGAGTCAGAGGACACAAGCGACAGGGTGGCGTGGCGTGGGCATCGGGAAGAGCTTACAGAACTGAGGCAGGGGCCGTGAACCAAGACAGGCATGAAAGGTGGCTGCTATATTTATAGGTAGAATAAAAGCCGTGGACTGGGGAGGTAAGAAGTCAGTCAGCGTCGAAGGAGTAAAGAAATGATGGGTAACGGATAATCCTCTCTGGGATATTAAGAACTTGTAATTAGAACTCATTCTTTACAGGCACTGATCAATGGTATCCAGTTTCCATTTCATGTAGTAATCCTTAATGCTCTCAACAGTACTGGGCAACCAGTGCCACTGTGAGCCCTCTCCTGGACATGTGGCAGCTGAGGTCAATGAAGGTAGGTGGTTCTGTCCCAGGCCACACAGCTTGCAAGTGGCAGAGCTAGCATTCAAATGCTAGTGGTCAGTACTGAAAGCCCCGGAGGTTAAAATCCCTACTTTAAATCAAACATTAGATCAGAGACATAGAAAAAGATGGCATTGGGAAAGTCTGACAATCATGGAAGGATAAACAAGTGGGAAAAAAAATCCATACTTCAAAGTTGGGATTTGTTACCCCAAGATGGGAAAACAGGCTTCTGGCGCATTTCCTGTATTAAGGTTTTAACTGGTGTGTGTGTGTGTGTGTGTGTGTGTGTGTGTGTGTGTGTGTGTGTGTGTGAAGCCCATTTCCCGTGTTAAGCTTTAACTGGGAGAGGGGCCAGGTGAAGGTGTATACCACAGGCTCCTTATGTATCCTGGACTTCAAACAGTAATGGCCAGGACTCAGTGGTGCTGACTCTCCACTGACTCTAACTTTCCTCCAGCCTTCCAGCCTTTAATGACTCTCTCCAAGCCACCTAACAGTTTAAAGGTTTGGCAAGGTTGCTGGTCTCACTTCCCTGTTTCATCTCTTCACGAGGTCCATCCTGGGCCTTCCTTCTTCTGTGCTGATTCTTGGCCACAGTTATCCTAGACCCTTCCCCTCCTTGACTTCCCTCCCTTACTAAGCACTTCCAATCATCTCTGCTGTCTAATTCACAGATCTCTGACAAATCCCAGTGTGGACTCTGGTAGGAAGCTTGACACCCAGTTTCCTTAGGGGAACAATATTTCCCAGCATATAAAACACTGTAGGACCCCTAATTTTAAAAATCCTGTACCTCCTATTAAGCCTGAGGCCCAAAACCTTTCAGGCCACCCTGGATGTAAATTATGAACTGCTCTCTACTTTAACTGTAGGACTTAAGGAAGAGTATAAGATGTTCCAATAGCTAGGACCGCTGGGCTGGGTGGAATGAGCACATTCTCCTTGGCTTCCTCCCTGATCCCATAGTTACTAATAATTTTGCCAATCAGTGAGAGCTGATTCCACTGCTCGCCACTAAAACCTTCTACTACTCTACCTGTATAGTTCGATGTAAAGAGGAAATAAAAGATATGAAGTTAGCTGTAATGTGCGCACCACAACAAAAGATGTGGCAGGGTCATATATACTATCAAGGCATATTACCAAATGAAAAGAAAAAAAAGCTAAAATATTCCCAAAACATAAAACATATTTAAAAGGCAGCTTAAGGTAACTAGTGTAAATTGGGCATAGTAATCTGTACCTGTAATCCCAACATTCAAGGGACTGAGATAGAAGTACTCCAAGTTTGAGCCAGCCTGGGCTACAGAGTGAGACCTTGTCTCCGTTAAAAAATGTAAGTAAATAGATAAATAAAGAGATAGATAAATAAAAATCAATGTACAGCATGACTCTTGCCGTAGGGATAAAAATGAGCTAATTTTAGATGTAAGTTTTCCTTTCTTCCCTCTTCCATCTTCAAACCAAGGTCTAGGCTGGTCACAATTTTCATGACTTCTTTAAAAACAGTAATTACAGTGATTACAGTCCAACTTTTCTATTGGGTCTTTCATTGTCAAACCAAGGGTGACTATTTGCTCAGCTAAACATGTAATTACACATATGATTCCAAGACACCAACAGAGATGTCTGGATTGGACTAAGTTAGCTCTCTGTGTCATTTTAGGTTTTTTGATGAGTAAGTCTAAGCTGAAGGGTTGGAACTTTGGAAAAGTGTCGAGCCCCTGCATCATGCCCATCTTCTGGGTTCCAATCATCAGGATTCTTTATGTCCTTTTCTCTCAGTTGAAAGCAATCTGCAATAGAAAAGGCTCACTGGGACTCCTCTATCAACGACAACACACACGGAGTCCCAAGGGGCCATCTCTGTGCCTTAAAACATGAAAAGGGAGTCTTGATCACACAGTTTTTCTAGATAATAGAGATGGATGGAGAAAGGCTTTTTGGAGCTGCAGTGTGATCTGTGTCTTAGAGCAAGCCAGGAGAGAGAAGAGGACGAGCCTGGAGAGGTCAGTGGTTTTCATGCTACACAGAAAGTGAGGCTTTTATTGTACCATCAGTGAACCCAGCTTGGCATGCCCAGTTGGGAGATGACTTCGGTTGCGAGATGACATCACAGACTTAGAACTCAAAGGAAAGGCCACAGTGAAATGCAGGTGAAACATCTCTACTCTCAGACATTCACTTTGGCAGATAGTGTGTATGAGGGGCATGTGCAGTCTGCATCTTCACAATACACACTTTCCTCAAGCTTTTCTGGAGATGAGAGAGATTTTTTTCTCTCCTAATTTAGATCCCTGCACTATACTGAAAACATGTTGAATTCTACTGTAAGATTGGCAGGGTAGAAACTTGGGACATGTCTGATGATGTTGGCCTGCCATCACCACCATGGACAGATGCAAAAATAAGGACAGATCAGAACGCTCTAGATGGATTAGGATAAGGGGCAAGGAGTGGTATTTATTTATAAATCTTACTCCAGGGCTTCAAAAAAGAGCTGAAAATAAGTAACATTCATTTGTTAAATCACCTGTTCTTCAGTCTGGACGCCCGTACCTCAGCTGCTTCCATTTTTGTTTAAATGGGCGCTCGTGTTTTCTTTATTCTCAGTAGCAATTGACTTAATCGCATTACCCTTCCAAACATGTCACAGCAGATCTATAAACTCAGGGGACAGATTCACTGATTTTTCCAAATAATGGAGTTAGAGTCAACACATATTTGCAAGGCTAACCAAGATGTGGTCAGTGGGCTTGGCAGTACCTTAAATGCCACCTGAATGATCTCTTCTGTATTGGCAGGGTTGCACAAGACAGCCAGGCCGATCACATACTCTCGGAAGTCAATACTGCCATCATTATTCTGTGAAAAGATAGCAATCAGTTAGGAGGGCCACTTATTGAGTTAGTGTTAATCACACCAAAATGCATGCTTATGTAGCACTGTAGCATCATGCACTGGGCCACTGTCGAGAGAAGTTTCCTGAGAAGGACAGCAAGGGACAGGCTACCCACTCCCAGTTCAGGAGGCAGAACATGTTACATCCAAGAATAACTATAAACACTTACCACTGAGGCCATGCCAAGTGACCCACTGACACTCAGTGTGGATTCCTAAGTTCAGAATGGCTTTGATGAGAACCCTTCAGGGAGGTAGGGACTAGGACTTTAATAAAGCATTGAGTCCATGGTGAAAATGGTCCTGCCAAGATGGCCAGCATCAGAGGCTCCCCAAAAGGTCCTGGAAGGTTAATAAACAACAAACCCACAGAAAATGAAAGTGAAAGGAAAAGGGGGAAACTGAGGCATTAATCAAGATGCTTTATTTAGTTCTTTCTGGCTTCATGTGGAATGGACCAGGAGCAACCATGGCATACCAAACAACCCCTTGGGAATTTCTGGTCCTAGATGTCTATACTTTGAAGCCAACGAAAACCAAACATAAAACCAAACCAAACCAAACATAACTAGCACGATACAATTCAGGAGGGGTGTCATTATGACAACAGAAAACAGGGTGGATGATTCTAACCCAAGCTGATTCACACACTATTAAGAGAATGAGAGCTTAAGATATAGAGGAAGAAAAGAGCCAGGCTTGGTGGTGCCCACTTTAATCCCAGTACTCAGGAGGCAGAGACAAATGGAGCTCTGTGAGTTGGAGGCTAGCCTGGTCTATGGAGTGAGTTCTGGGACAGCCTGAGTTACAAAGTGAAATCCTGTCAAATAAAGAAAATCGAGGAGGAGGTAAGAGTAACTTCTGTTCTCTTGCTCTAATTGTCTCCGAGGCTTACTGCCTCTGGTAACCTAGGCCTAGTCCTGGAAGCTTCTAGCCTTTGTTTAATCTTATCTAGACTTAGAATGTTTTTAGCCTCTGAGACTTGCTGCTGAAAAAGCTTATCCTTTCTAGTTCTATCTGAACTCTGTTGGCTGGTTTAACTCAGCTGTTCTGTCTTAAACTCCTCTCCAAGCTGACTGATTCAATCTGGCTTCTCTCTAGGCCTCCAGTGAATTGCTCTGCTTGGCCTCAAACTAACGTTGGCAATTTATTCTAATCGCCTGGATCCTTCTCATTTTTCCAGCTCATTCTGTCTTCACCTGTGTCTAGCTTGTTCTCTGCAACCTGTCTCCTGGTAAAACTGTCTTTTCTCTATTAAGTCTTTTCTCTATTAAGGAGTCTTCTCTTCTCTGCTCTCATGAGAGTTGGGCATGTCCTATTCTGTCAAGTCCTTCTGACTTCTCACTTTGTCTGACCCTTAATTAGACATCACTTTCAAACATATAGCTTCCTTCTACAAACCAACTTTACCTTCTTTGTTTGGAATTAAAGGTGTGTACTAAGGGTGTGTCTGTATTCCAGCCAGAGGGACTACAGGTGTGTGCTAGGGCTGAGCCGCACCACAACTAGAAACAGGTTTTTTTTTTTTTTCCAGTAAATAAGACAATCTCCAGTTTACAATCTGACCAAATATCCTGCAACAGGAGGAGAGGTAGGTCAGAACATGAGGGAGGAATGGAGGAAGGGAGAGCAGACACAGAGGACAAGAGGAGAGGTGGGTCAGAACATGAGGGAGGACTGGAGGAAGAGAGGACAGACACAGAGGAATCAGGGAAATGAGACGGAGAAGGAGAAAGAAGGTTGAAGAGGAGGAGGATCCCAGGGTGGGGACCATTTTGGCAATACACCCTCAAGTGATGAATCTCCTGGTAAACTATGCACTAGGGACAGCAAGGCCAGAGTGATTCTTAATCTCATGAATTAACAATGGACACTTGGCACAGACATGCATGTGATCTTCAACTATGTACAATCAGCAGATGCACTTTAAAAGGGAGTTTATAAAAGCCCCCGAAATGTTGGGTGATTCTTTGTAAGCACATTTTCATCTGTTTCTCAATAGCTGAGCTCTCAAAAGGTCAAATCACTTTCTTCATATTACTTCATCTCACTGCAGGGTGGAAACTAAAAAGAATAATAACTTAATTTCTCCTTCGCCGAAGAAAAGACAGAAACATGGATTTTTTTAAGATTTCCCACAAGTATTAGAATTTATTTCTAAGACAAAACCGAAAGACACTCAGCTTCTCTTTTTGTCCAGAAACATCTGAAGAATAACTATTTAAAAAAAAAAAAACAATCAACTTTATTGCTGCGTAAGTTATATCCGGCTGGATGCATTTACTTTAGGTGTCTAACTGATATTTCGTACACCAGGTAGTCACTGCCACAGCGAACACTTGTATGTCACTATCACGGAAGCACCAAAGAAGACGGTGGTTTAAGGAGTGCAGTGTGCTTTTGTGCATCAGTAGTTAGTTCTTTACATACAGTGCACAGGGGTTTTTAATGAGCCTTGGACGTTGAGGAGCTTCTTGAATCATAGCAAAGTTGTTCTACAAAGATAAGGTACCTATACAACCAGCTCTCACTGATCAATACAGGAGAAGTAGATGATCAACCCTCACTACACCACTGATCCTATGTGGAACCCAGGTGAAGCACCACAACTCTTTTGCAGAAATGAAAATGTAACAGACCCTTCCTGTATCCACTATTCATGGAACAAGACAATGTGCTGTGCTGACATTCTCCCTAGTCGATAATGGCTAAGCATTCTTCAGCGGGCTTTTTTAATTGATATAATTACATTACTCAAACTCTTGACTCACATGAAGAAGAATATGTAATTTTTCTTTCTAGTAATGTGAAGGAGGAAAAAATCAAGATGGAAATCACTTGGAGAGATTATTTTATTTTGACTAATAACATACTACTGAGGCTTTTAATTCAGGATAATAAAATTAAGAACTGGAAGAAATTGTAGAAACTACTAATGAAACCAAGACATGCATTTCATTCCAAGTTAATAAAGCCCACTGTTTCTATAACTACAATTAAATTTAAGTAGTTTGACCAGCAATCATTCAAATCCAACAGTTTTATAAAGTATATCTTAAAATGGACAAAAAGTTATATACCAACATATATGCTTTTAATTTGTATATTTTGAATTGAATTTGTGACTTAAATTGTTCCATAAATCTGTGTTGGTTTAAACTTCCCCAGGAAGAATTATAAAGTTAATAGCACCTGGCCCTAAAATTTATTTCAGAGCCACATTTAAATGAAGAAATAAACCTTTCAATGGAAGGTTCTAGTCATTTCTCCACATCCTTTGCCAAGCAGAGCTGAGGAATAGTCCAGACTTGGCGCCAAGGAGTCACATGGAGGCACTGCAGAAAGAATCGTGGCCAAGCTTTAATGAGCTCCATCTGTGGCCTTCATCCTTGCCCTGGAGGTCAGTAGGATCAAAAAGGCACAGAGTGTGAGAGAAGTCTAGTCACCCAGCACCTTCTACTTGCTTCCCTGGCTTCTAGAAGCCAGGAAAGTCTAGGTAAATCATTCTTACATCAGCTGTTTAAAATCTCAGGAAGGGGCCTAGAGAGAGCAGTCAGCAGTTGAGAGCACTTTCTCTTGCTGAGGACCCAGGTTTGATTCCCAGCACACACATGGCAGCTCATAACTATCTGTAACTCCAGTCCAAGGGGATTGAATGCCATATTCTGGCCTCTGCAAGCATGATACATCTATGGTACACACACACACACACACACACAGGAAAAACATTCATGCACATTAAAAATAAAATCTCAGGAGGAATAAGTGGCCTGATTCTGGGCATCAGTTCTTCCAGGATGTTTCAGAACTTAATTTGTTTAATGTATTTTTTTTTTTCATTTAGAAGAAGGTATTTTTTTAAATAAGGTTTTCAGTCTTGCAACATTTAAGGATACAATTTTGAATACCTGTTACAAGGAGTGATTGCCAAGATTTTTTTTTCTCTTTGTTGTGTTATAGTTGATAGTATCTTTGTGAATGAGAGATAAACAATGTTCTCAGAATAACATGCAAAACATTCCCATAAAATACAGTCTGCTTGTCTGTAACAAGATACCATCTATGATGACACACCATACCCCTGAAAGACACTATTATTAAGACATTCTATATCTCAGTTATCAAAACAGTTGGGAAGTGTTCCAATTACCTGGCTATTCTGACTGAGAGTATATTTGTACCACCTTTTAAAGAATACTACCATTTTTTCTTGTAATTAAACTATCTCAGTATACTTAGTTTTATGTATCAAATAGTAATTTATGACATTTTTCAGGATCAACTCAGATTCAGTACAGGGTTGTTATGCAGAAGAAGCTTCACAATACTAAAATATATTCCTAAAGTGATCTTGGAGACGACAGACAAATTAAGAATGTTCTTCTGGAAGTTTCTCACTCTCGGGTATACAGCATACATTTTCTTTCTATGCTTTTATAGGTTATAGAATTTAGCAGATACAACCAAGATACATTTATTTTTCAAAGTTACACGCAGTTTTGGAATGTAGTGGACTGGATAATGTACACGTTCTTTTTCTCAGTTTACTACTTTGATTGTATTCTTTAATGTTAGACATTCACAGACAATGGGGTGGATAAATCAAAAGCCTTCTTCACAGGCTATACATAGTTTTCCACATAGAAATGAGGACTTTTTGTTGGGGGCAGTATAGGGATTGAGACAGGGTCTCAAGTAGCCAAGGCTGGCCTAAAGCTCACTAACTACATAGCCCAGGCTTGACTCCAATTCCTGATCCCAGGCCTTTGTTTCAAGTGGGAAGATCACAGACATGTGCTTTCATGTCCAACAACGAGGTACCTTTTTGGGTTTTTTTTTTTTTTTTAATTTGCAAATTAATATTTTCTCTAACTTGAAAGTGTGGCTTTAAATGTTAAATGTTTAATGAAAACTAAGAAACTCAGTCACTGTTCTGGATGTTGCTTCTATATAGTAACCAAAGATTTGTCTACTTGGGACAACATAGAGTTAGGACTGAATTTTCTAGTATCCACGCTGGTGACTGGGGTTATTTAGATAAATTACCTATGACTATGGAGGACAGCAGATGCACATGTGAGGAGGGAAAATTCATGAAACTAGGTATTCCCTTGGCTGGAAGAATGAAGGAAATGTTTAACGCCACTTCTAGTATGCATTGAGAGTTTTATAAGACATTTATCATGAAGATTGGAATAAAACCACAGGCTCTACCTTGTCCTTTTTACAATCACAATGTGGAGATAAAATTAGAAAAATATTCTGAGTCCTGACAGACATCTTGGCAGCTTGCTCCCTTTCCTGGCTACTCTGCTGCTCCCGTGTCTGACGTTTTCCTGGGTTTACTCTGCAGTAGTTAGGCTGGTATGGATGTGTGCTTGCTGGCAGCAGCTTCACACTTAAATACCCACGGTTGGCCTACGCCGACTATCAGACCAAGGGAAATTACAAGTCCCTTGAAGAAAGCAGATGCGATCTTTGTGCTTGGCTCAGTTCAGAATTATGTGTGTGGTATTTCATAAATGCTACATGATGGCAGTGACGCTGTACACAGAGTCCAAATGCCAACCTCTCCCAGCCTCACTGGGGCTTTCTGGCAGGAGCTCTAGACCTCCTAAGAGGCCGGCTATGTCGTTCTGTTCCCATAGTTACGTCTTTCTTTTAAATGAGTTAAAGGAGGAAAAATAATTTAGTTTTGATCCCAGAAGGAGTCTCCAAAGTGGCCCCAGGATGGAAGGAATGAACTAAACACAGCAAAGTGCAAAGTACTGACGGGCAGAGAATGGAGGAACAGTGGCTTGCAACAGAGCCTCTCTTGCGCAGTCTGTTCCAACATACGTGCTTCCTGGGCTTTGCTTGCTCAGCTGAAACAAATAGCTTATACCAACATAATCTAGCCAGATGAAGAGCTGTGCAGCAGAAAGACAGGGTTAATGCAGATGCAGGCTGGCAGGTTCTTACTGTTCCCATTCTCCCATTCTTGATCAGAGGCAGCCTCCTGCTTGGCAGTTCTGACTGGGACAGATTTGAAAAACCCTGGGAGACAGCCATAGCTTAGGACTGTCAGCTTGGCAGCTCATTAGCATGGCCTGAGGAGCTTAAGGAGGAGAGGTTTCTGAAGAGACTTCACTTCATCTGGGAGTCAGTCATTGCTAAAGGATTCTCCCTGCAGTGCTAAATTGCAGCCAGAACCTCAAACGTCAGCAATAAAAGTCAGCAATATCTGTTGTCTATTCGGCTTCATATTCCACTTCATTGACTGCTAATTATGTGTTTTGTCTTGTTCTTTTCTCTCTCTCTTTTTTTTCTTTCCCCTTGCCTGTTGTTTCCAAAGATAAGCAAAAGAACTTTCCTTACTCTGAGGTAGGGCAAGACAGGACAAGAGCTGGCTAATATCACCTGGGTGCGCCTGAGTCTGTGCGAAGTAAAGGGAAGAAGAATCATTTTGATTCGTTCAGGCGGCCAAGGACGCTGAACAACAGATCCACCTTTGTATTCCTCCAGGCCTTTGACTCGTCACAAACTCACCAAGACAAAACCCGCTGTGTTTGTCTTACTAGAAAACAGAAGAAGGGCTCTAGACTCTTAGGCAGGTGCTTTATATTTTTTTATAAAATGATACCCCTGACATAAAATTGCTCCAGCTCATGTTTTTAACCCATTCCTATACAGTAAAGTAAGTTTTCTGCAAAGTGCACTTCTTCATAGTATGGGACCAAATGTGAAACTTTCAATAGAAAAGACAACTTCTAACCTTTCCCTCTCAGCCTTTGAAGGGCAAAGTGGTCCACCTCCTGATGCTTTCTTGAGGTAGCCAGTGATTGTAAGCAATGCAGATCCATTCACCAGGATTGAACAACCTTTCAAACTCAACCAACATCTGCCCATCACATATACATGCCTCTGTATGTCCTCTCCCAAAAACAACTGATCTACAAACCACTCTGAACACTTTCTGTCAAAAAAAAAAGTTTTAATTAAGCAGTGAAGTGTAGACTACGGTCAGGAATATGCAACGTTATAAAAGAGTATAAAAAAAAACATTATACCAAGAAATGGTAGCTGGTGGGTGGGCTATGAGCTGTGGCTCATATGACAAGGCTTTCTGCAGACCTGTCATCCAGGGAGGGTCTCTACCTCTCTGCGTTCGTTTCAGGAATACATGGTCAGCTGCAGCCACTCTCGGATGGAGACCTGAATCAGCCCATCCCTATCTCGGTCCAGAGTCTTGAAAGCCCGAAACATGGCATCCAGGCGAACCAGGCAGCTGATGAAGTTGTTAAAATCCATACCGCCATCTTCGTCAGCATACCGGCGGACAATCATGAGGTAAAGTTGCTCATTTAGCTGGAAGCCTGCTGCCTGCAGGGCCCCATGCAGCTGGGAGCTTCTGAGGGAGCCAGAATGGTGGCTGTCATACTGCTTGAAAACACACTGCCATTTCTTGATGTTGTTCCACAGGTACTTAAATTCCTCAAAGCCCAATTTCCCTGTGGTGTCACTGTCCATGACGGACACAATGCTCCTGCAGGTGTCAAGGCTGAAGCCATCCGTCTTCAGCTCCTTATGCTTAGAAAGGACTTTGTTGAGAATATTCATCAGGTCAGTTGCACCCACCTCCATGTCAGGTCCAGCCAGCTGTGTAAATTGCTGCCGAAAACGCCTGACTTCTTCACTTTCCGAGGCTTCCACGACGGTAAAATGCTGCTGTCGAGGAGGCGGCTCTGGGGTGTACTGAGCTGCGGCAGCCTCGCTGATAAAATTGACAATTCCTCCAATGATCCCTCCGATGTTGCTCCCGC
Source organism: Arvicanthis niloticus (assembly GCF_011762505.2). Taxonomy (NCBI): domain Eukaryota; kingdom Metazoa; phylum Chordata; class Mammalia; order Rodentia; family Muridae; genus Arvicanthis; species Arvicanthis niloticus. The sequence goes on along the minus strand of NC_047675.1, from coordinate 20,255,619 downwards.
CTGCTCTTGCCTGACCACCTCCTCCAAGAAGGCCTCCAAGAGCCCCTCCAAGACCCCGATCTGCACCTTCCAGGATCGCCTTTGCGAGAAACATGCTTGCAGGCTCCCGAGCAGGGGTGAAAGCTGCTAAAATCCTGGAAATGGTTTAGAGGGAGCTGCAACAGAGTCAGAGTAGTGCACCTGTGGAAGAACTGGCTTTTCTGTACCAGTCTGAAAGGGCACCACACCCAAGATGTTTCACCTCCAACTGAAGTTGCTGAGTTCCGTTGGGTCCTAGCACCTGCCATGTTTTCACTGGCCTCAGTGAAGTTATGTTCCCATGTCTCTAGATAGTTCACATTAGAATTCTACCTTAAATGGAAAATACAAAAACCATACGTTTCGACAGCATTGCTTTCCAATTTTATCAGCACCCAAAATAAGACGTGAATTTTGCTCACAAGAGATAACTGGCTCAAATCAACATCTTCTTTGCCAAGGAATGTATATGGTAAGGGTAGAATTGAAGAATTCTTGGGCATTTGAAACGGATATTCCCATTCTTTCCTCCAGAATCCTATACTTAAGAAAAACTCGGAAGAGGGTCTTCTTTAGTCAAGGTCTCCAGATGCTACCCTGAGAAGTTCTGATTCTGGAGGTCTTCTCAGTTATTAGTACTTTTGAAATCTTCTCGAGGATAACACTTATAGAAAAAATTAGTATATATGCATATGTCTCTATAGATCCCACAGCGCTGGAGTCACAGGCAGCTGTGAGCTGCTGGTGTTGGTGTTGGAAGAGACTTCGTCCTTTGCAGAACAGACTCTTGATTACTGAGCCATCTCTCCAGCCTTAGGTGTCAATCTTATTTAAATGTTTGAAGGAATTCATCAGTGAAGTCATATGGGCTTGGGCCTTTCTTTGTAAAGAAGTTCCAGACTTAGGTCCAAACTTACATTCTTGGGGCTAAAGAGACGGCTCGGTCGTTAAGAGCGTGTACCATGTACTGTAGTGCGGAGAACTCACTTTAATTCCCAGCACCCATATCAGGTGACTCACGATGTCTGTCAACTCTAGCTTTGGGGGTTCCGATACCTCTCTCTGGCCCCTGTAGGCATATAAACACACATGTGCGTGCGCACACACACACACACACACACACACACACACTTACAAATAAAATATTTTTTTAAAAAAGAGGCTGGTTCATTTGGGTCACTAAAAGAAAAAGGACCTTAGGTCTTTACAGACTTTTCTGAGTCTTCATGATTCAGTCATGATAGGCTACATATTTTTAAGAATTTCTCCATTTTTGGCTAAGCTAATCTGGATGGGTAGTGTATGGTTGCTCATAACACTCACACTCATTGTTATCTCTGTAAGATTAGTGGTTATAGTTCTTCTACTGTTCCCGCTACTCTTTGCCTGGCTTTTTTTTTTTTGTGAGATTCGATCATAGAGTTTTATGTATATGAGTACTCCATTGATCTCTCCAGCCCCGATCATAGAGTTTTAACAAGCGTTCTCGCAGTCAGTGTGTGACAGGTTGGTGTCAGACAGTCCTCTGGGTCTTCCTACCTTTGATATGCTACATTCTAATCCCAGTACTCCGTGTGGCTGTGGAAGGTCCATTGGTGAATTCAGAGACAGACAGCTAGGGCTGAATGGTTACATTATCATATTGCGTAAGAACGGGGGAGATTGCGGAGTTAGTAAAGTGTTTGTGGTATGAACATAGGGAGCTCGGCTTGGACCCTAGAACCCATGTAAAAAGTCAAGTGCCACAGCACATGCCTGTAACACAGGTCTGGGGAGGTGGAAGTGCCACAGCACATGCCTGTAACACAGGTCTGGGGAGGTGGTGACAATAGAGTCCTTGGGCCTGCTGGCCGACCAGTCTGGCCAAATGAGTGAGTTTCATTGTGTCAAAAAGTAAAGTAGGCAGTAATTGAGGATGAGATCGACATCAACCTCTGACCTCTACATGTGCCTGTGTGTGCCCATGCATGCACGTATGTGTGTGTGCACACGTGTGCATGCGTGAGCGCACAAACACACACACACACACACACACACACACACACACACACACACAATTATTTTATTACTGAGTACCCTGGGGAAGGTTCCAGTTTCAAGTCTGGAAAATGACAGTAAAATTATCTTCCCTGCCTGCTTCGAAATGATTAGATCTAACTTCTTACACGTTGGGATATGGGATAGGTAGTTAGGATGCAAAGGTAGGTAAAACAGAACTGCTATGCTCAAAACCAAGTAGATCATAAGAACTGACCATAAGTATAAGCTTGTGTCCATTTACACATTCTATTATTAATACCAAACCATTATAATTTCATAGATCATAATTTGGTGTTAAGGTTTCATAAAAATCCCCTGGAAGACAAAAAAAAAAAAAATCCAGAAAGAGAAAAACTCAAAACAAGTAAGCACTGCTCAAGATCATGAAATTAACGTGTTTTATACTATCCTACCAAGCTAACACAGTTGCCAAAGGAGAAGATGGATTCTGCTGAGGTGAAGGAAAGAGAACGTCTATTGCAGAAGAAATAATGCATACGTCTGTCTGCAGGTGGTCATTCTCCAAGTGTGCAATGATACACAAGGACAGTGCAGTAGTACACAGGGGAACCAGGGGATGCTGGGTGCTCCAGAGGCAGCAAACAGCACAGTGTGACGAGAGTCAGTTCATAGGAGCGAAAATGCTGAGAGAGCAAAGAATCAGAATTGGACTGAAAGGGATTCTGGACTGCTGTGTAACAGGGTTCAACTCCTGGGCTCCTGCAGAGCCATCCATAGCTCAAAGTCAAAGGAGGACAGAGGTGAAATCACCGCGAGTCTGTACAATTCTACAACAACAAATTGGCTGGCCATCGAGAAGAGAATGGTAGCTAGAGACTCTCAAACTCTCCCTCATGACTGACGATCACCAAGGAGCCTAAGAGGGCCTGGAAATTGCAATGCTCCTGCTTTAGCTCTGGAATGCTGGGATTAAAGGTATATGCTGCCACACCCAACTAACTTACTTACTTACATTTATTTATTTATTTATCTATCTATCTATCTATCTATCTATCTATCTATCTATCTATTTGATCATCCATATGATGTCCTCAATATTCTGTCTCTCTTGGCCAGGCCCAATAACTGGCCTTATTTCTCATGGGCACAATGAAACTGCTTTTATGAGCACCAAAAGACAAAGTGTAGTCCTTAGCTGTATAAGAAAAAGTACCCAGAACAGACTTCCTTCCTTTTAAGAGATTCACAGGGCTCACTGTGTCTCACACAGACTTAAATCCATTCACAGAAGCCTCTTTAAGAGAAAGGGGCTTTAAGAGAAAGGGGCTTTGTTTTGTATGACTCTTTTTAAAAAAATAATTATTTTTATTTTACATGTGTGGGTGTTTTATCTGCATGTATGTCTTTGTAGCTCATGCATGAAGAGTCCATGGAGACCAGAAGTGGGCATCAGATCTCCTAGTACTGAAGTTATAGTTGCTGGCTGCCCTGTGGATTCTGGGAATAGAACCTGCTTCCTCTGGAAGAACAGCCAGTATTTTTAAGCATGAAGCCATCTTTCTAGGTTATTTTTATTTTTACTGCTGTAAATTAACTTGATAGCAGTTAATACCATGTACAGTGTTCCTCAGCCGATACGTTGCTTCGTTATTTTGCTACATTTTACATTCCTCTCATTTCTTTACTGTAAAGATGTTCGGCTAACAGTTTATTATAATCATGATAGACTAAAATGCTGTTACTAAATAAGTATGTCTCTTCTTCGCTGGACCGTTTAATCCTCTATGGTTATTAGAGCATTTATAACAACTTGAACTGCTATCTGAGAAGAAACGCCATTGCTGAAGCCTGCAGGAAAAGGTTAGAACAGGCCACACCTAACGGAAAATGCAGTCCCAATCTAGGGGGAAGAGTTCCTAACTTAAGAGATAAACGATGATACGCAAACGCTGTCAGCAGTATTATTTCTCTTTGCACAGAGTGTAAAAACAACTTGAATATCTACCAACTGGTGAATGAATATTTGCTATAAAGAAATACTATAAAGAACAATTCTTTACTGAGTAGTGGGAATCTTTTTTTTTTCTTTTTCTTTTTTGATTTTTTTTTTTTTGATATTTTATTTACACTTCAGATGGCATCCCCTATCCCCATTCCCCCCCACCCCCCTTAGGAAACCCCTATGCCATGCCCCCTTTTCCTTTTTGCATTTATACATTTTTTTTTAAAAATGTTAATCATAGGCTTTATAAGTTTGGAATTGTTCCCACTGACCGACCTAGATATAACAACTATCTTTGACTGGTGGAGATACATGAATATCTGCCTCCCTGTCTCCCCCCTCTTTCTCTCTTTCATCACCTAGCTTCTCCTCTCCTTCTTCTTCTCCTCTTCTTACTCCTTTTCTTCCTCTCAGTACTCCTCCTACCCTAGCTCCTCCTACACATCACCCTTCCTGTTAAAATGAAACTTTTCTCTCAAAATACAATTAGAGCATAATTATGCCAATTTGTACCAGTGAGGTACAGGATAGTCCTAATACCCAGTCCATCCTTTTGTTGACTAACCAGCTCCTCTGTCATCTATTCTAACTAGAACATTTAGTTCTGAACCTGGCTTTAGGATGAATGTCAGCTGACGAACATCCACTCAAATCTTTTCTCTTAAGGTCAATAGCTATATGTTTTCAACCCCATCAGAAATCCAGAATGACTGAGTTAACTATAATTGTGGGAAGCACAAATCGTAGTTTCTAAAACTTAGCCAATTTATAGAGACCTCTGACCACCTGGACACTCGCTCTACTTCAAAACGTTGGAGCATCTGTTCTTCTGCCTTCTGGCCCAGGATCTTCTGACAGACCTTAGTGCTGCAGAATTATTAAGGGCTGATTACTCTGGAAAGACATATTATTATTCCTAGCACTATGTTTATGCGTTGTATCATTTTCAAAAGTATTCCTGACTACAACCTACTAGATGCATTACTCCTCTAAGTAGGATCTGAACATCACAGAGAGGGATTGAGTCTACATTAGCTGAAGACTCCCAGTTGCCATCTATGGTAAGGTCTTTCTGTCAGGCATGGCTTTACCTCCTGCAACGTGATGTGGAATGAACATTCTGAGTTTGGCAATCATTTGTTGATCAGAAAGCCATGTTGGATGAAATCAAAAGCCTTTCTGGAGTCCATGGCAACTGTATCAAACTGTCCCTTATGCTGGAATCTTCCTCTTTCCAGAGTGGGGATGAAATCAGTTGAACACAATCTTTTCTTTACAAAACCTGCTCTCTACTTCCCTTTGCACACCGGGGAGGCCAGAATCACTCACCTGCTGCAGTGAGGAAGTCTGGATATTGCAGCCCCTTTCTGTTCTAAATACTAACTTCTCAGATACCCAGAAACAATAAAGAATTATATAGACGATAAAGAATTTAATTCTTGGGGCTGGAGAGATGGCTCAGTGGTTAAGAGCACTGACTGGTCTTCCAGAGGTCCTGAGTTCAATACTAAGCAACCATATAGTGGCTCACAACCATCTGCAATGGGATCTGATGCTGTCTTCTAGTAAGACAGCTGCAGTGTACTCATATAAATAAAAATCTTTAAAAAAGAATTTAATTCTTATGCTTAGATGCATATTTATAGATAAAATGAGAAAACTAAGTCAGCCTAAGAACTAGAAAAAATATTCAGACATACAAGACTGCCAAACTTTCAAGACAATTGAGTAGGAAAGTTCACCTATCCCATCTAGAAGTTTTAGCCTTTTCTTCTAATGCTGCCACGTGAATTATGAAGTGAGTTTCCTAGAGCAAAGACTGGATAGCTGGACTTAAAATCAAGATGAGCTCTTCTCCCAGGCACGATCAAATACTACACTATTGACTCAAAAATGACATGGAAATTAAAAAGACAGTAATGTCCTAGTCTCTCTACAGCCATTAAAGGTGCATACTAAGTGTTCTAACTTTCACCAGGAGTGAGATCCCTGTATGACAGCACCTTGCCTCTAACAGCAAGAGGCAAGCCAGAATGTTTGTTATTATTGGCACTCAGGACTTAAACTTGGACTCATATGAAGAACAGGACAAACAGGAAGAGCTTGGGATAAAGAAACACAGTCATTCCACAGAATGAGACAATAATGAAATATCTACAGGATTTTACAATAGCCAGAAAGGCTGGGTTGCCAGAGTTCTCAAGTATACACAATCCCTTCCTGTGTAATACTTAAGCAAAGGGCTTACTGCTGCCACCAGAAGAGCTCAGTACTAAACAGCAGAAGTGGAACATGACACTTAACGATTATTTTTAAAGAAGGAAAATAGTAACCATCTAAGACTTACTGGTCAATGGTCTGTGAGGAGAAAAGTATTGGTTAATTGATTCTGAGCTCATGGCAGACTACAGCTGAGGGGCTAGAAATCAAGTTCTCTTTCTTTTCTGTGTGTCTGTGAAGATGGGTGATACACTACTACTTCACACTCAGGGAAGAGGGCTGGAGGGAAGGCTCAGAGGTTAACAGCACTGGCTGCTCTTCTAGAGGACCCTAGTTTAACTCCTAGCACCCCGCAAGGTGGCTCAGCTCTTGCTCCAGGAGATCCGTGCCCTCTTCTGGCCTCTGGGTGCATGCAATATACAAGTGGAACAAGGACATACATGCAAGCAAAAAACACTCTTACATATAAAAAGAAAGGAAGGAGGGAGGGAGGAAGAGAGAGGGGAAGAGGGGAGGGGAGGGAGAGAATAAGGAAGGGAGGGAGGGAGGAAGGAAGGAAGGAAGGAAGGAAGGAAGGAAGGAACTTAAACTCTATGAGGAGATTAATAAGGGGCTTGTAAAGGATGAAGTGAACACTGCTGTTATGGTCCTGGCAAGACACGGTTGTATCTATAGAAATGTCTGCCCCATAACTGCTCCCGATTAAATGCTATTATTTCTTGACTTCATTAAATGCTCTAAAGTTCCTTTAAATGTGCTGACAAATAATTTAGCACTTAGTTTGAATTGTTTCTATACAACATAGAGAGGTCTTTGTTCTAAACCATTGTCTCTGACTTATCTGAACATTCAACAAATTGCCCGATCAGTCTTTGATATCAGTAAATATAAGTGCAAACAAGCGAAGTTAAGCCCAAAGACAAAAAGAGTCCTTTGCTTTTGTGTCTCAAAGAGACAGGATCTTGCCAAAGGAAATTACTCCAAACCAGCAAACAATGGCTTGTCACATTTGGAACCTTTATGTTGTCTACAACCAAGTATCTGAGTATCTAATGGAACACACAAGTAATAGCATTTTTAGGACAAATCAGTAGAAATAATTACGCTTTGGTAGATTAGCTAGAAATGTAGCTAGAAGAAAAGAGTAAAGCAATAGTCAGGTTTCTCCATCTCTCAAATCCTAACAAATGCATGGGGCTTAGGGCACATGGAGAAAAGAAAAGAGGGAAAGTATCCATAGAGAGGAATGGTGGGAGTTTTCCCCCACAAGAATGCACAGCTCCTATAAGATCAATAGGAACACCCAGCCCCCATTAAGTCCTGAAATTACTCAAGAAGCTCCTTAGAGCAATACACCTAAAGTTGCTGCATCTCCGTGCTCTCCTACCGAACAGTCCCAGCTCAATCCTTTCACGTGACTGATAAAACAGGCCTGGCATGTGTGTCAGTGTGTGCGCAAGGTGTGGTGACAATTACATAACTCAGTGCTTAACAAAGAAGATCTTCACAGGTACAGACGTGCAGCTGCGTGAAAAACATGGGAGAAAGGCAGAGACAGATGGGGGTGAGCAGATGGACAGACAAGACAGACAGACAGACAGTACATTAGTCATTAATTCTCTGCATTATTTTCTTTTCCAATACGTGGCAGGCAGAAGACCAGCTCCTGGTCTATATGGAGAGCCAAGTACAGGGAAGAAAGATTTATAGCTGGAAAGGTGAGTGAACTATGTGTCTATGAATTCCTTCCCCGGCTCTGGTACTGTGTCAGCTGTACCTGTGCTATTCCTGATTTAGTCTGTAGCCCCCTGTGAACACACCATCTACCAGATGAACCCTGGCCCAGCCTTTCATGTCTCTGTCTCTTTTTTCAAGACTTCTGTTTAGGAAAACTCTTCTCCATATATTTTTTAGGGAAAACCAATGTAAAAGTCCTCATCGTGAAGCATCGCTGTGCGTCAGGCTGAAGCTACGCAGCCCTGCTACTACGTGGATGTTTCTTTATGCCCATTTTAATCCTGTATGTGGCTCAAATTATGGGACCTGCCTTAATTTTATTTTTTTAGTATAGAATTAAGATCATCCTGTGTAAACTGACATTTTGAATTAATTTTTTTCATTAAATTGTGTCATGAACATTTCACTGTTTAAATATTTCCAAAAATCACTCATGGCCTAATGGGTTTTTACATATAATTAACTTTATCGTCTGTCTTAGTCAGGGTTTTTATTCCTGCATCATGACCAAGATGCAAGTTGGGGGGGGGGGGGTATTCAGCTTACATTTCCACATTCCTGTTCATTACCAGAAGAAGTCAGGACTGGAACTCAAGCAGGTCAGGAAGCAGGAGCTGATGCAGAGGCCATGGAGGAATGTTTCTTACTGACTTGCTTCCCCTGGCTTGCTCAGCTTGATTTCTTATAGAACCCAAGACTACCAGCCCAGGGATGGCACTACCCACAAGGGGCCCTCCCCGCTTGATCACTAACTGAGAAAATGCCTTACAGCTGGATCTCATGGAGGCAGTTCCTCAACTGAAGCTCCTTTCTCTGTGATAACTCCAGCTTGTGTTGAATTGACACACAAAACCAGCCAGTACATCATCTAAAAGTGAGACCTCAAATCAACAAGAACAGATCAGAAATCAGTGCCTGCAGCAACAAGAGAGACCACGAGAAGGAGGGTGGGAATGTTTTGCCAAGCAGAGGCAGGTAGGCTAACCAGGAAACTATCAGGTTACACTGTTCAATCAGGGTAAACAACACAAGTGCACATGCAGAATCCATGAACAGGCAGGGTCAAATCAAACACATACACTGCCTAAGGAGCCAAGGAGGAAGACCTCATGTTTGCATTAGTGACACTGTGCATTCCACCCCACAGAATGAAACGAATGCCAATTCTTATAAAACAGAAAAAAAATAATGATGATAACAAAAAACTTATTGAAAAAGTCCATGGAGAAAGATGCCTGGTAAAACAGGCTGCAGTTCTCATCAGTATCACTGTGCCTAGAGCCAACTGCCTTCTCTCAATCAGAGTGACTCAATCTGTCTGACTAGTGATTATCATAATCCCTGCTGCTAGCTCTCTTTCTCACTCCCAAATCTTCTTGTATTTAAATGTGACATAGAAACACCACTGTTGCCCGGTGTCACCAATCAGAAGCTGGAACATTCCTGTAACTGCCAGCTATGATAGTTCAACACCCGAAGTACAGGGCAAGTTCTACAAATACTGCTTAATGCTGATGAGGGGATCCTGAGGCTGTCAAAGGTGTGCTGCCAAGGCCCCCATATGCCCATTTCACATCCTTCCTGTTTCCTCATCTCCTCTCCTTGTTTGGATGTCGGTGCTGCCATATCCCTTCCTGTCAGCATGTCGACTAAAGAAACTGGAACCGCTTGTGTGGGTTTTGAGACCCAGTGCAAGAAAGTTGCTATAGAAATGTCACAGAGGCACAGAGCTTGTCAGAGTGGCCAACCAATGACTGGTCTAACGTGAGGCCCATGCCACAAGAGGGAGCCTGAGCCCTGAGACACATAGACAGACAGACAGACAGACAGACAGGCAGGCACGCGCGCGCGCACACACACACACACACACACACATATGTCAATGAAGTGATTCCTAACGGCATTCTGCTATGCTGCTGAGAACAGATGCAGAGAGCCACACTCAAACATTAAGTGGCTTGGGGAATCCCACAGAAGAGAAGGAGGAAGGATTATAGGAACCAGGAGGGGTCAATGACAGTAGGAAACTAAGGCCCACAGAATCAACTAATCAGGGCTCACAGAGGCTCATAGAGACGGAAGCTGCAACCATGGAGCCTGCATGGGCTTGCACTAGGTCTCTGCATACATGTGGTGGTTGTTTAGTTTGGGGTTTTTGTGGGACTCCTAATAGTGGGAGACTGGGTGTCTCTGAGTCTTTTGCTTGCTCTTGTGAGCCTTTCCCTTCAACTGGTTTGCTTCATCCAGCCTTGATATGAGGGTTTGTACCTAGTCGTACTGTATCCTGTTATGCTGTGTCTAGTTGATATCACTGGGAGGTCTGCTCTTTTGGGAAGAGAAAGGGAGGAAGAGGAGCAGATCTTGGAGAGAAGGGAGTGAGGGGAGAATTGGGGGATAGAAACCTACGGTTGGGGGCATTACTGTAGGAGAGAAAAATAAGTTTTTAAATGGAACAGAAAAACAGTAGCTATAAAGTTAAAGGCACCTCTACTTTACCAATTTGCATAGCTGCATCTAATAAATTTTCTTCCTCACCATAAATCACCATTGTGCTTTAAGCACACCATGACATTCATGTGCTATTTCATGTAAGAGGGCATGTTATTTGAAAGCTGTAACAATCCCAGAAAAGATGCATAGGAACTACATACAGAAAAAGGCTGGTGACTGATCTGCATCACGTGAAAAACTAGTTGATTCTACAAGGTCACAAAACAAACCACTAGGAAGATGACCACGCTGGAGAAGTGGAGAGGAGAGAGAGCTAGGGGTCAGGAAGTTTGCTCTGTCTGTCCTCAGTATGATTTCGTTGAAATACATCTTTTTGATAGATAACTGAGGATTCTAGAATTAAGCAAAAGGGAGGAGGCACCCTTTAAGCTCTCTCCCAGTTGAACTACAAAAGAACAAACTGGCTGTAAACAAATGAGGGTTGGTGATGCAATTTAAAGTCCAGAAAACAATCAGTAAGGGTGTGAACCATGGAGCCCTGAAGTAGAAGGCCATGTTTAAACTGCCCCAACTGGACACAAGGCAAATCCCCCTCAATTGAGAAATAACGGGAACGGCTTATTGACATAGTCAACACAATGGCTGAATTAGGACTTTAATACTATACAAATCCATTTATATGGCATCTTCAATATGCATAATGACTGGGACGGACAGCAGATTAATGATTAAAGGGGATTAAAGGTGGAGGCAGGCTTAACTACAAATGAATAGCTACAAGAGAATTATTGTATATTTTTAGACTATTTTAAGACTAGTCTGTCTTAATTGCTACAAGCTTCTACACATGTGCTAACTGTAGGCAAAAGAGTTCATATTAATACTTCATCTACTAAAATAAATTTTAAGGGAAATTTGAAATCTTAATTTCTGTTTTGTTTTGTTTCTCTTTTCCTGAAGAAACTTCATTAACGAGCTGGTTAACTCATTGCACAAGCTTACATACTCGAACGGTGGAGATTTCATTTGAATGCTATCAGGCAATGTCATATAAAAATAAAACCCATTTGCTCTTCCTGCATTTCGGAAGCAGCCCGGAAATGTTCGGGATAATACCATGTCTCCACTGTACCAGTTCTACATACTTTTAAAAGGTCTTCCCAATTACATAAACATTCCCAATGCTACACTGCAGATGTGGCTATACAGTCAGCTTTTACTGCTGAGAAGATGCCTAAATTAATTTACACCAATTGATGTTGCATTACATATATTACCAACTGTACTTATTATCCATACTAAGGAGAAGATCAATTCATGACATTAAACTACATTGGTTCTTCTCACACTGACCCGTAAGTTCGTCTGCCTTGCACTCTGTAGGGACTGGCCACATAAAATGTTAGAGATAGAGCTGAACGTACCCTGTCAAAGAGTGCAAAAAGTTGTCTCAGGACATCAGACACAGGTAGCTTCAAGTATTCTGCAAACTCCTCGATTCCGATTCTGCCCCCCTTGGAGGAGCTTGCAATAGATGCATATTCATCCAAGTGCTTCCGGATGCCATCCCAGTCTAATCTAGAGAAAGAATTGTAAGTGTGTTATTAGTTCTAAGTCACACAGACCGCTAATGAGTGTTACTTTATCAATTTGTGGGAGGGAAAATATTTTACGTTAAATTTAAAGTAGAAGTGAATAAGCATTTGAGAGGACATATCAAACACAGATGAAAGCATTTGATTTTAAAAAGTGTGTGGGTATAATCGACAAAACCCCCAAATATTGGGAGGAAAGAAAGGCCACTAAGAGCAGAGTGGGGGACGGGAAGTGATCCATGAATTTTTAACCTGATGCGATCTGGAAAGTCAACCATTGCTTATTGAGTTCTTATGAAAGGAATTATAAGTATTTCAAAAAGCTTTCAGGCTGATATTCATAGTTCACAAAATGGTACAATGGGGTCATTCACTAAACTATACACACTTCCTCTTGAAAGTGAGAATAATAAGCTATTGGGGTCAATAAATTCTGTAAATTCCAGTAAGGATAAGAAATGAATTAACTCTGAAGACAGATGTGAGGGTCAACTCTTACACCGAATAGCCAAATTACTTACACAAATTAGATCACAAATGAACAAGGGGAAGGTTTTTTTCCCTAACAACAACAATATGTGAAGGCAGAAAGGCTGTTGCCCACATGACTCATCAGGAAAAGGTGCTTGCTATCAAGTCCACTGACCTGAATTTCATCTCTGTCATGGAAATCATGGTGGAAAGAAACAATTGAGTTTGGAAGTTGTTTTCTGACCTCTACACATGGATTGTGGCATGAATGTATATGTGTGTGTGTGTGTGTGTGTGTGTGTGTGTGTGTGTGCCTTTTAAAAAGGCGGACGTAGTGCAGGTATTTTAAGTAACAGAGTTGTCTGGGTCAGTTTTTCCCATGTGGAGTTCTGAGCAGTGCATGCCAGTGCCATCCACGGTGCAGACCCTCTTGTAAGCAGGTCTGCACTCGCCAGCTGCTCTGGGGCACCAGAGTAATTTATATGTACATACATACGGATAACTCTTGCTTCTTACCTTGAGAAGCTCATACAGACACCGCTGTGTCAAGTATTCTTGATAAAACAAAAATAGATTTAAAAAGTAGAACATAAATTCACCATTCTGGCTTTCCTACTAAGCACCACCCCAAACTCCCCCCCCCCATAGAACCAGAACTGAACAATAATAAAGTAAGAGAAAGCGAAGGTGGGATTCCTACTCTTTGAACATTTATGAGGGTTTAGTGATTTAAATATACACTTACTTCAGTTTCCGGCTAATCTTGGTGAATTCTACCAGCCCGGCCTCCATAGGCAACGTGAGCTGCCCTGCTGAGATCATCAGCCTGCAGTCTTCATACGTGTGATCCGTTACTGGTATTTTCAAAGCTCTACAAGCAGTAAGGAAAAACAAAACAACAACAACAACAACAAAAAGTTCAGTGAAGCGCTCAGTTTCCCATTCCCCCTGAGCTGGTGAGCAGGCCGGGGTGCCTGGAGAGAAGTGAAGAAGCCCTCAGATTGTCCTCATCTGTTTTTTACTTTCCAGTCTCGCTCACTGAAGCGCCTTCTGTCTGTCTATCTGTAGAGCCAAAAATTTGTATTTTGCATTCTAACCGGAAAGGCAATACATTACTAGTAGTATCATAAATCATACAACATAATAGTGGTATGGGGGCTGGTGATAGAAAATATAGGCTTGAGTCCCACACTGTCACTGCCTCATATGAATTGGGGAGAAAGTGCTCAGTAACTGGGTCTGCTGCCTTCCTCACCTCAGGGTGGCCGCTAGCACAAAGCTAGATCATGTGATTTAAGGGCCTACATGGCACTTGGTTCGGAGAGCATGTGCTGTACCGGTCATTGCTTTTTGACTTTTATACTGTAACACAGGTCTCAGCCTGCACTCCAGGCTCAGCCTCCTGAGAGCTGGCACGAGCTGGCACATTTTCAGGTGGGTTTATTGTCTATTTTCCCACTTGTGTCTCATTGTAATAAAAACCGCATGGAAGACAAAGCAGTAATTTTAATATTCATTTTATATATGAAGAGAAGGAGCTCAGGGTGGGGTGACCAGTTCTCTCACTCTTTCTGAGAAGCCATCACTAGCCCTGCTCACCATGCAGGAAAAGAGCTAATTTGAATAAGTCTCTTTTCTATTTTTAGGTATACTTTGGGAAACTGAGATATATGATACAAAGTCTTTCTGGTTCTAATATTTATTTTCTCATTTTTAGACATCAACTGACGTAGTTACAAAATTTGTTCTTATGTTATGGGAAAAAAATCAAAACAAAATTTGTAGCTGGTTTAAAAAGTAAATAAAATTTATACACCCAAGCATTCTCAATAGCATAGTTTCCATAAACACTTATCCTATTTTGAAAACTAACTTATTTTGCTGTGAAGTAACACATTTGTATATGTGGAGAAGGGAATATAAAATCTGGACTTAGTAAGCATTTCCATTGTTGTGATAAAACATTGTGAACAAAAGTTGGAGAAGAAAGGGTTTATTTCACTTATTTTCCCAGGTAACAGTCTGTCACTGAAGGAAGTCAGGACAGAAACTCAAGTAGGACAGGAACCCAGAGGCAGGTGCTGATAAAAGTACCACAGAGAAGTACTGCTTTCTGGTTTGCTCCTCATGGCTTGCTCAGTCTCTTTTCTTACAGCTCCCAGGACCACCAACCCAGAGGTAACATCAGTCACTGTGAGCCAAACCCTCCCACATCAATCAGTAATTAAGAAATGTCGATACTAACTAAGGGATGCTGAAAGGGGGGACACAGACTTCCCCAGGGAAGAACACACCAGTTGGTTCTTCAATACCAAACCATCAGCCCTGAAAACATACATACAAATAACATTATTCAGACTGAGTATCTGTATTATGTATTCACACACACACACACACACACACACACACACACACACACAAACCAACAATTAATGAAAAGAGAAGCCATGAATTTGAAAGAAAAAAAGGTTATATAGGAGGATTTAAAGGGAGGAATGGGAAGGAGGAAATTATGAGATATTATAATCTTGAAAATTTAAAGAAATAATAATATTTTTTTAAAAAATCCTCCCACCAAAAAGGAAAGATGAAAACAAAACAAATCAAAAACACAAAAACAAAATTTTAAAAATGCACTACAGACTTGCCTATGGGCAAATCGAAGGGAAGCATTTTCTCAATTGAGAATCGCTCTTCTCAAATGATGCTAGCTTGTGTCAAACTGATACAGAACTAGCCAGGACAAAGTCAAATTCAGAGTTTTCTGTTGAGTTCTTAATAAAGATGGGGGGAGGGGGAATCTGTGTGTCTATTTGCCCCAAACCTCCTTTTGTGGGGGTTCACAGAAGGAGGTAGTACCTGGGAAAGAGAATACCCCAGAGGGCCCTGAGGCTGCCTGGGTGGTCACACAGCATAATACATTCTCTCCTTATAGGCTGGGTGATTTATCTAAACAAAATACTGGCCAGTTAAAATTCCCTTAAGTACAGAAAATATTCACCATCTGTTGTGCAGTTTCCTTCCTTCCTTCCTTCCTTCCTTCCTTCCTTCCTTCCTTCCTTTCTTCCTTCCTTTCGTCCTTCCTTTTTTCCTTCCTTCCTTCTTTTTTCCTTCCTTCCTTCCTTCCTTTTTTCCTTCCGTCCTTCTTTTTTTTCCTTCCTTCCTTCCTTCTTTTTTTTTTTTTTAAAGATTTATTTCTTTATTTTATGTGAGTACACTGTTGCTGTCTTCAGACACATCAGAAGAGGGCATCAGATCTCATTACAGACAGTTGTGAGCCACCATGTGGTTGCTGGGAATTGAACTCAGGAACTCTGGAAGAACAGATGGTGCTCTTAAACACTGAGCCATCTCTCCAGCCCCATAGTGCAGTTTCTAAATGCTGTTCCAGCCAACCTTTCATGGATACAACTGTTTTCCTTTTCTGTGCATCCTTCTACAAGCAACCCTCTTCCTTTTGGATGCCGTAATTGTTAATGCTGTTGAAACACCAGCCTCGGGCAGCCCAGAGAGTAAGAAAAGTGGCCTCAGAAAGAGTGCCTGGAGCCACCCCAAAGCACTGTCATGACCGGCCAGGACCTGTGGAAGACACTAGCTGCTCCTTCAACTTGAGACACACTTTTCTCGGTTTGAGGTGGCACCTGGGAAGCATCTGTAGATTATTTCACTGCCTGTGTCCTTTAGCATACCATTTTACTTATCAAATGAGTTGGCAAATGAGAACCATGGGGGGGCGGGGCGGTGTTAAGCTATATTAAATGACATCTATCATTATTTCTCATTATCAGTTGGAATCTCCAGGACATACTTACTCTGCCATTAAATTCCGGACTCTACTGGCAAAAAGGACAGGATCATTCTTTTCTTCCTCGCTTGGTGCTTGAACAGGCATAAACTGAAAGACAAACATCTTTCCATAACAATCCTTTGGGCCAAAGACAGTAACCGTTAAATAAATTAAATGACCAATCAATGCACCTCAATTGTGGTCTTCCTGGAGCTCATGCTACATATCACGGACGGGACACTGGGCTTGGACTTGGGACACAGAAGCCTGGCTGTGTTGAATTTCTGAGCTGCCTTCTCAACTTCAAAAGATGGCCATGGTCACCTACCAGCTTCACTGTGCTACGGAAGAGAACTGAAGCCTACAATTCTGGATTTACAGCACGGCAGTGCCTAACATCTCCCTCTCAGAGCTGGATTCTCTTCATCTCCATTTGATGTGAAAATGGCCTCCCCCAACCCTGCCTTTTCTTTAAAAAAAAAAAAAACTTATACTAGTATCTATTCTACCCATTTCAATGTCAACTACACTTCAGTTATTTGATCAAAAATAATGTGTTTCTTAAATTATTTTTGTTTTGTTATTTTTTTTTCCTACCTAAAAAAATTAAACTTCAGAACTGGCTTTCTAGCTTTTTGTCTGTCATTTTTCTTTCTTCTTTTCTATTCTTTCTTTCTTTTTTCTATTTTCATTTTGAGCTTGACTCTATTCTCTATCTGACATCGATGCCTGATTTTTACTGTCCTCACTTTCTTTAAGTTCGTGTGTGTGTGTGTGTACAAGTCATGGGGTGTATGTGCTCAAATGTGCACATGTATGTGGAGGTCAGAGGTCAAATTCAGGATGTCTTCCTCTACTGTTTTCCTCTTTGTCTGGTTTTGAGACAGTCTCTCCCTGAACCCAGAGCTCACTGACCCTCTAGTCTGTCTGGCCGAAGAGCCACAAGGTTCTGCCTATCCCTGCTCCTTTTTACCAGCGCTAGAGTTATGAGGTGTTCAAGCCAGGAAGCAGACAGTTCACCCACTCTCCTCGATCCCTTTAATTTATGTTTTTTTTTTTTTTTTTTTTAACACCAAGAAGGTTTTAACTCCATACTCAACATAGTCAGTCAGCACTTACAGTATTCAGGGACAAGATTATTAGGACCTTCTTCTCTAAAGAAGATCTACATCTTAATAAGCTACATCCATATATCATTACAATCCCTTACATTAAGTACAATTATACATGGCTTTAAAATCTTAGCCTGCCTACCCAGTGTTACACAAGTCACATGGCCCAGGCTCAGCCCAAGGCTGGCCAGACTTTTTTTTTTTTCCTACAGAACCATCTTCTCCTGGAGCATGAGAAGCAAGGAGTAGGAAATTATTAATTTTGAGTGGGGCTGGGGACAAGCAAGTGTAGCCAATGCAGTGGGTGGTGGACAGGGAGAAGGTGCACCCCAAAGCGCTAATGCTGTACAAAATGTTCTATAGAACATCCAGTCTCCCATCATGGGAAAGCGCCATCCATTTTGTCTCTACTTGCTTATTGATATATGTTTCTGAGCCAGGGACCGGGCTACATGCTTCATGGGTGCCATTTCATTAATTTTCTCATTTATATCACAAATATTATAATGTCTAAAGATGAGACAACTCAAGGTATCATGGCTCGAGTTCATTCAACAAATATTGTTCGAGAATGAACCTGTCATATGCCAGTCAGTACACCAGGCCCTGAAGATTCGGCAATGAAGTCCCTCCCCCACAGGAAGCTCTGCATGAAGTACAGCAGGTGTCACACGGATGAGTCACGTCAGCCAACGAGAGCCACTACTCTGCTGGGTTCCTTATAATAGGGGCGTTACAGGTGGCTCTGTCAGTCCTGAGGCAAACCCTACCATTTAAAATGAAATGTTAGCTTTTTAACTGACAATAAAAAATATGGCTTAAAAGACTAAACAGCCAAGTTCACATATAAATGGCAGACCAGAACTCAAAAGAAAGAAAGAAAAAAGATTTGTCCAAAGAAATACCATTATTTTTTCAGATGGACCTAAATTCAAATATGGTGAGGCATGCTATAAACCTTAGGATATTGGTGACTCAGATGAAGTTTGATCAAAGCAGAGGGACAAGACAAGGCCTAAGGTTCTTTCGCTTGCTTTACTTTATGGATTGGTGTTTTGCCTGCATATATGTCTATTCACCACATGTATGCATGGGCCATTGAAGCCAGAAGGGGGTGAGAGCCACCATACAGGTGGTGGGAATTGAACCCAGGTCTGATGGGAAATCAGCCAGTGCTTTTAACTATCGAGCCATCTCTCCACCCCAAGGTCGGAGTTTTTGAGTAATAACTTGGGTGGTTGGGTACCAGAAAGGAAGACATTGGGAGGAGAAAACGAAGGGCCTGGAAGATTCTGTAATGGCCCCAGGAGAGACCTTGGGACACTGAATGGGAGGAAAGAGGATGCAGAGGATGTCAGGGATGTCAGAGACATTCCTAAGATAAACGTAAAGGGCTTGCAGAACAATGTGCTATGGGTCATTTTACATTGTGTGCTTATCTAATTAACTTTACAAGGAAGCAACAGTATGTTGAAGAATAGCCCTACTGTGTGAGCCAGGGAAAGGCATTTAGCCTTTTGGGCTTCAGGTCCTTCTGTCAAATGAGCAAAGTAGACTCCATAATCTCTTAAGGTCCTTTCTGATCCCAAGTCTCTACTGTGCATCTAACTCTTTACAGTGGAGAAACCAACCAAGCCACCAGAGGTCTCCACATCACTTAATATAGCTAGAAAAACAAACTGCAAATCAGTTACTAAAACTTCTCTCCACCTTCCAACAGAGTAAAATGTATTACACTTACATAGTATGAAATTCAAAGAAGAAAACAGGAGGTTAAAAATCAATGTTTATTAAATTTCTAACAAGACAATATAAAGGGATAAGGTTTTTAAATCTCCAGACAGTTTTCCCATTTTTTAAAAAGCCAATGACAGTTTACTTTGAACTCCAGAAAACCAGCAGACATCCCTGGGAACTCACTCATCCCCTGTTTGACTGAACCTGCCTCTGGCCCTAAAGTTCCTGCTCTCCTCCCTGCCTAAATATTCTCCAGTTTTCACCATGCTGTACTTTGTCTCACAGCCTGTCCCCGTTAAAGATTTGTTGTCCTGTTTTGAAGCTTTATGCTTTGTTCTTTATGGTCCCCAGGTCTTCTCAAGCCTTAAACCGTACACAGGATTCAGGGAAAACTCCTCTGTGTATCAGCCATGTTTATCCAATAATCAGGACCACGCCTGTCACCGACCCTGAACACCTGTAAAACTAGTTTGCTCATTGTTTTGTAACCACATCAAGCACATCTTACCAACTACTGACTAAGAAAGGGAAGACAGCTAACTATCACCATCTTCCTTTTGTCTTGGAAAGCAAAACCACTGTTAGATCAATGTGAAGAAATGTGATGCTGTAGCTTGTAGCTCTTACGATTCCTTCCCTAAAGCTTCAGAGAGAAAATGGGAAAAAAGGGCAAAGACTGCTATCATCGTCAGTTGGTGCTTCCTTCCCAAGGGAAGAACACTGCCAGATGAGGTAGGATGTAAAATGAATGCTTAATGAAAGCTTACCACATAAGTAGCCTCATTAAATTTCACAACCCAATAAAAAGGTGTTATTATCCTACTAACCAATGAGAACATAGATTTAGAGAAGCTGAAGTAATTTTCACACATATAGGCAGGTAGTAAGAGGAAAAATATTGTTTTTTTGTTTTGCAACGCTCATGTCTACTAACACTTAGAAACTTCAGAATTTTGTCAAGTTCCAGAACAAAGTTGCTTTGCCAGACAAGCATACGTGTGAAATTGGGGTTTTCTCAAAGGCCTATTTTAGATACAAAATTATAAATTTTGTATAATTATAAAATTATAAATAATTTTAAGTTCTTTGGCTATTTAAATAAATTATTCAAACATATGGGTACATGCAGCAAAACACTGTGTTCAGCAATGGGCCGAGTACATAAGAATGAGCCTGTGAGGTTGCAACAGAGATGTTCATACTTGTTTTTAGACGTAAAATGATAAGTATTTATCATTGTATCATAACTGCCTACGGTATTTTAAAGGTACTGAACAGGTCTGCAGCTGAGAAGCAACAGTGTCTACCACATAGCGTAGAAAGCTTCTGTGTGAAGAAGCCTTTTTTTGTCTAGACTTGTACAAGTAGAGTCTATAATGTTTACATAAAATGCATTTCTGTGAATATACCGGCTGTTATATAATATATGACTGCATTTGAGCTTTCCCCCTAAACAACTAACTTTTTGAAGACGTAAAAAAATATTATATAATATACAGTCATCATCATCATCAGAATTCACCCAAGTTCACTTTAAAAGTGTAAACCTAATACCATATTCTTGAAGAGTAAGTCTTGCCTTAGGTTTATTCAAGGTCGAAGGTATTTTAATAGCATGTTTACAATAATGACTTGGAAATAAAGATTTCTATCAGAGAGAGAGAGAGAGAGATAGAGAGAGAGAGAGAGAGAGAGAGAGAGAGAGAGAGAGAGAGAGAGAGGTCTGGCTTACCCAGACACCTGCAATTCCAGGGACAAATGACCACCAAACAAGCTTCCTGTGGGGCAGCTCAGCTCTGCCACCAACGTTACAGAGAAGCCTGAGTCTCAGCAGCAAGGCCCAGATTATTAGTCTGTACTAGGGCCTGGCCACACTTACTGCCCAAAAGGCTGCTGGGCTGCATTTCTGAGTTATATTCAAACAGTGGAGAACTAAAATATTGAACTGTCACGAAGCCATTAGACCCAGGCATGGTGGTATACATCTTTAATCTTAGCTACTCAGACATTAAGGCAGGAGAGTTGCAAGTCTGAGGCCCATCTAGGCAGCTTAGTGATATTCTTTCTTAAAATAGGCTAAAAATGCTCAAGATATATGTAATTCCATGGTAGAGTCCTTGCCTAGCCCGTGTGAAACCCTGCATGAAACTCCCAGTACCATGAAAGAAAAGAAAATGAGTACAGCAGTCAGGAGCTCCATGGGAGAGAGAACTGAAAATCCAAAATAAACAGAACAGAACTAAGAATACTAAACTTAAAAGTCAATAAATTCCAGTTCTGCACCACAATCCAAATATATCAGCTCAACGCCCCACTGAGTCAACTACGCTCAACAAGGCTGAACGTCACGTGGTGGAGCTGTGGGACACAGAATACATTCTTTCCTTTGCCAGAAGAAGAATAAAAAGACTGTAACTTCTTTCTTGCTCTTTCCTGACACGGAAAGGAAATGTGGCAAGAGCAGTCAGAGACAAGATGGGGAACTTATGGACCCTGATGTAACACAGTTTCATCACTGACAGATGCAAGGCAGGAAAGTCCGGGGCCATGTGACTTCACATCTGCAGCTGGCTCTTGACTAGAGAAGAGTCGATTTAGAGTGAAGGGTAATTGATGGTGAGGGGTGTGTGAGTGTGTGTGTGTGTGTGTGTGTGTGTGTGTATGTGTGTGTGTGGTGTGTATGTTGTGTATATGTGTATGTGGTGTGTGTGTATGGTTTGTGTATGGTGTATGTATGTGGTAGTGTGTGTGTGGTGTGTATGTGCTATGTGTGTGTGATGTGTGTATGCATTGTGTATGTGGTATGTGTGTGTGGTGTGTGTGCATGGTGTGGTGTGTGGTATGTGTGTGTATAGGATGTGTTGTGTGTGTATGGTATATATTGTGTGTATGGTTTGTGTATAATGTATATATATATTGTATATGCAGTGTGTGTATGTGGTGTATATTCAGAGTATGTGGTGTGTGTGTAGTGTGTATGGTGTGTGTGTATATATATGTATGTATAGTATGTGCTGTGTATGTGAATATTGTGTATGGTGTGTGTATGTGGTGTGTGTGTGTGTGTGGTATGTGTATGGTGTATGTGGGGGGACTGTGGGGTGTGTACGGCGTGTGTAGTATGTGTAAGTGTGTGTATAGTGTGTATATGTGTATATAGTGTGTGGATGGTATGTGCTATGTGTGGTGTGTGTATGTGCATTGTATATATGGTATGTGAGTATGGTGAATATGTATGGTATGTGTTATATGTGTGTATGGTGTGTGTTGTGTATGTGTGGTGTGTATATGTGGTATGTGTATGGTCTGTATGTGGTGTGGTGTGGTGTGTGTGTGTGTGTGTGTGTGTGTGTGTGTATTATAGCTTCCAAGACTGCAGAGGTGATGACAAGGTTGTTTTAAGTATAGGTTGGTTGGTTTCTTTTTTAAAAAAAGAAACCAGAGCTAGACCACATAAGCAGTTACCAAAGAAGAGAGAGCAGTGCTCAGGGCACTTAGGGACAATAGTGTGAACTTGTCCCAAGTGTCCTCTGTGCAAAGAGTTTTGTGTTCTAACCATTTAAAGGCTCTAAAAAGACCCCCAGTTGACTGCATTTGCCTTAGCGTTTGCTGAACATTGTGGGACACAGCTCAGTTCTTTGCCTCCACAGAAACAACTAGGATTATCCCAAGAGTAAATGCTCTGCTCCTTTTTTTTTTGACTATGCTGACAGATGTTTTAAAAGTGGATAGGTACATAGTGACACTCATAAACAGGTATCTTCAAAGTATGCGGACAGCATGCAAATCTCCAAAGAATTCACTGAAGTTTAAACTGATTCTGAACTCTAATCTACTCCTGTGTATTGCTTGGGATTGCTACTTACCTATGAATAGTTAAACAATTAAGTTATCCAGCATGGAAAAATAGTATTTTAAATGCCATAGTCCTGCTACTTAGAACACAAGTCTCCAGTCAGAATTTTGCAGTACACATAAAAGTGTAAGATTTTCTTTCTTTGTTAAGCATAAGTTTATTTTTATTTTACTTGTATGAGTGTTTCTGCCTGCATGTATGCTGGTACTACAGGTGTAGTGCTTACGGAGGCCAGAAGAGGGCAGTGGATAACCTGGAACTGGAGTTATGAACAGCTGTGAGCTGCCATGTGGGTGCTGGGAATCATACCCTAATCCTCTGAAAGAGCAGCCAGTGCTTTTAACCTCTGTGCCATCTCTCCAGCCCCTACTTCCATTACCTAACCCACAGGTGCACCTGGAACATCCAGGCTAGAGTCTCAGATGCCAACACTCTAACCTTTGGTAAGGACTTGAGGGTCTCACTTGCTATCTAGAACCAATTCTTAGGGTCTTCAAATTTGGATCCAAATTTTGAAAAGGTTCTAGTCATTTGCTCAATCTCCATCTGCTCCTGAAACTCAAAACCTGTACTGTGAACAAGGACACGAGCCACACAAAACTCCCTAAGGTACCCAGGTATAAATGGGAGCATCCAAAGCTGGTTTCTCTCGTCCACGTCTCAAGTATTACCTCTCCGTTTTCATACAGCTCGTCTTCGAGGAAGCTGGCTCCATCAGCTAACACTGCTCTTTTGGTTGGGTGTGGGACATTCAACTAGGCAAGGCCCAGCATTAAAATGCACAAGGGTGGGAAGAAGGGAAGCACATTTCACATGCCTGAGTGATTAGCATGATGGAGAGTCTCAGAACTTATATGTGCTTGCTGGCTTGATTCCAAGAGCTAAATCTCACATCGGGGACTTAGACACCGAATCTATAAGACGGGGGTAGTTTGAAAGGTGCTGGACTGCAGCCTCTAAGCTAGGATTCAGGTTCAGAGAAGAGGCTTCATCTTAAGCCCCAAGGCTGCATTTGAACGACTTACCTCAATTTCCACCTTCGTGAAGAGTTGGCAGAAGGTGAGCACACACAGCTGGATGCTGAAAAAGAGAAGAGAGAAGCCTGTTCTCTCTTGCACAGCAATACAAGGACAGTCTGTTCTTCACACACAGGAACTCCCACATCATGCTACCTATATATTTTGGATTTAGATAAGTTACATTCAAGCCATGACTCCGCTCCAGGTTAGACAACTACTCTTGTGATTGAAAAACTAAATCACCCAGTGAATCGCTGTGTTGTATTAGTGAGTGTGAGCTGAAGCTCAAATAGATCAAACCTCAAATGTACAGTTTCCTTGATCGCACCCACTCACAGGCCTAAGTCTCCATAGACAGTACCGATAGTCTACTTTTAAGAAAAACAAATATGCACGCGACACAGAGCTCAGTGGTGAAGAACACTGGCTGCTCTTCCAGAGAACCCAGGTTCAGTTCCCAGCATCCATCTCGAGGCTCATTCCTGTCTGTAACTACAGTTCCAGTACTCCTTGAGCATTAGGCATGCATGTAGTGCACAGACATACATGTGGGCAAAACATCCATACCCATAAAATAAAAATAAATAGACCTGGGGCTGGAGAGATGGCTCAGCAGTTAAGAGCACTGACTGCTCTTCCAGAGGACCTGAGTTCAATTCCCAGCAACCACAAGGTGGCTCACAACCATCTCTAATGGGATCTGATGCCGTCTTCTAGTAAGTCAGCTGCAGCGTACTCATATAAATAAAATGAAATACGTAAATCTCAGAAAAATAAATAGATCTAAAATAAAATTTTAAAGGTACACAAATGTGTCTACAGAAAACCTCCTAAGTAGGACATTGTCTTTCTAAATTCTCTGGGTGACAACTTTTAAAGTCAGTGGGGTTTTCCTTAAAATTGCAAATTTTATCAAAGCTTGAACTATGAAGAAATACCCTGAAAACTTACAAATTTCACTGTAATTCTAGACAAAGGGTTTCTGTACATGGCTGGCCAACCCATCAAAGACAGTTTTGAGACAAATGTCGTGCCTCACGGCTTTCCAGGATGAATTTAGACTCTAAGCCAGATTTCCGTAGGATCTTCAGTTTAGCCTCTTCCAACAATTGACCCAGCACTCAGGTCCAGTGGATTAGACCATATGTTTAAGAAAGCAAGCAGTCAAACTTTCATTTGTGTGTGTGTGTGTGTGTGTGTGTGTGTGTGTGTGTGTGTGTGCTATTAAGAAATTAAAGAATGATGTATCTGTAAAACTTATCTGAACTGAGACGTACTTAAGTTAGGAATTTCACCAGGGAATGCTGGCTCCACATGGATGGAAGGGGCACTCAGTGCCTTTGGCTCCAGTGGATAAACCTGAGGTCACACAGATAGCTCTGGGTAAATCCAGTAAGTCACAAAACAAGCAGAAGGACATAAATGCAGGAAAGGGGGTTTGTGGGGAGAAGGACAGGTTAACGGGGTGGTGGGAAGAAGAGAGGAGGATGAGGAATAACATACCCAGAATGCACTGGAGTTACATACCCAGAATGCATCAGAGTAACATACCCAGAATGCATGCTTCATGTGTGAAAAAGCCTAAGAACAAATTTAATAAACTTAATAATTTTGGGTTTTTTAAGGAAAAAGGGAATTGAGGAGTTAGATTAAGTATTTATTAGAGTTAATTCTGATATAAAAATGTGATTGCTTCTAAGCCTTCCCTCAGAAAGAAGAAAGACTTTTTACTACATATATACTCCAAGCCATACCAACCCACCTTAACCACTGTCAAGTGAACTATCTTAAATTTTTTCTATTATTACACTATGTGTTTGAGTGTTTGGACTGCATGTATGTCTGTGCACAATGTGTGTGTGCAGCATCCACAGAAACCAGAAGAGGTCATCAAATGCCCTGAAATTGGAGATGCAGCTGATTCTGAGATGTCCTGTTGGTATTTGGGTCCCTCTGCAAGAATAGCCAGTGATCTTAACCACGAAGCCATCTCTCCAGACCAAGTGAACTATTTTCAACCATTTATATAGGGCCTTGGGATCAAGAATTTGGACAGGGATATTGTAGTGGCATATTTTCCCGAAAGTTGGGAGGAGCTAAGTTGAGAGGAGTAAGGAGAGGAAGAGGAAGGACGAGGAGGAGCGAGGGGGAGAGTTGTAGATGCCATGGATGACCATGCATGTACCGAGAGTAGTCCTGGGTAACAACTTACATCTTGATTAGTTAATTGGGAAACACCTCCAATTGTGTGGGCATCTTGATATTGAGCATTACCAAACATATAAAGCCTTTGGATAATCATTAAGCATTAGAGTCTCATTTTCTACTGGGTATCATGTGGATGGTGGGATGGTCTGGGCTCAGCCCAGACTTGTGGAGACAGCATGGAAGATTGGCAGAGCCATCTCCCATGCTGGTGTCTTGTGGGTGGCAGGGCCAGTGTCTCTGGCCGCCTGAGCTGGTGGCCTAAGCCTCAGCAGCAGGGGGAACATACATGTGACCTCAGGCCTAGCCTAGTCGGGAACAACTCTGTAATACAAGACAGATTGGTGCCGCCATTTTAAATATCTCCCCCAACAGGATATATTTACTGTTTAAAGTATGAAGGTTGAACATAACAGTTCACTAAGCATGTCCTGTTCACAATACAGAAAACACTTTTTTAAAAACTACCTTCCACAGCTCTATCCCTTCTAAACTTACTCCCCACCCCCCCACCCCCCCCATGTCCCTTCTCCCTTGGGGTATCTGCTCTGGCGAAATATCTCTGTTTTGGTGAAATAGCAATTGAGAATATAGATTTGAGAGTAATAGACACAGTGCTTGCAGAAGCATTCAGTAGGCCAGAAGACAGGTGGCAATAGGACTTGCCATAGGCAAGGCCCATGTGCATTTGCACAAAACAAACTGTGCTTTTGAAAGATCTTGTGTGTCTGTCTAATTCATGAGGCATCTTTGACACAAAACATTTTAACCTCTCCAAAATTTACTTTCTGGTTTCATTTTTCCCTTTATCCCACACTCCCAAGAGTGGAAGGCTGTATTCTTAAGTCCCTCTGTGTTCTTCCCTTAACTGGGCTTCCAGAAAGCTTTCTTTTATTTGACCTTCACAACCACCCAGACTGCTGTATAACAAAGCCATACAGATAGATCAGCAAGCTCAAACCCACGCTCTCCACAGGACACCTCACCTAGAAGTGCCCAAAGGATACCACACATTAGAAGACATAAATTGGTAGCCACTGAAATTCCAGACACTATGCTTCTAAGACGATCAAATGCTACTTGTCTCTCTACATTTTTTGTTGCTCAACAACTCGGAATTCAACATTAGTAGCAGCGTGAAACATGCAGCTAGAGAGTCAATTGATTCCTTAAAAAACTGAACATAATACATTGCCCACATCTCCTTCATCGTCATGTTCTCTGTTTCTAACATTATCTGCTTAACTTCACCTGAAAGAACTGAACACTGAAGCTCAAAAAGAACGTATGTGTTCTCTATAATAGCATTTATTTAAGTGTCCCATGAGCTACCTTTTCTAATTCAAATTTATTATCTCAGAGAAATTTCTGAGCACACACACACACACACACACACAAAAGGAGGAATACATACTGCCTTTTCTCCCAGACCTTCCAAAGCTCAAGAGATTGTGTCAACACTATGTGGAGAAGCCAGGGTATGCTAGACCGTATTGATGGCATTCTCCAAAATACATCCATTGTTGGTTGAGTTCTGTTGACATTACCAAAAAATGGGTAAGGCCCTGGGGATGATTTATAAATCCAGATTTGCATATGGGTCTTGCTGAAATTTAAGGAAGCCCAAACTTTTCTAGCAGCAGCCAAACAAAAGATCTTGAAAGAAAGCCCCATTCTTGTAAAAGGCCTGTTTCGCTTCAGCTTGTTTGATGATGAAAACATCCCTCGCCTCTCTAAGAGCTCGAGAAACCGCTGACCCCTGTGCTTTCGAGATCTAACACCGTGGAACTCAAGTCCGGGGTAGCCACTTCCTTAACACAAACAGACCCGCCACAGCAGTTTCAGGTCCCGAAACTCAAGTGATCTGAACTGCCAAAACCAACCTCATACAGTCTAAGCAGACAGACTACATGATGCTAAACCTACAATGGGAATGAGACCGCAAGATCCAAGCTAAGCATGATGCAAGCCAGGGCTCTGGAATGTTCCTTACAAACTGACGGATAACCAGTATTCTGAAAATGGTGTTTAGCAGACATTCATCTCATTGGGTGTTTAGTCGGCAAGAAGGTGATACTGTCCCCAGAGATATGGTTAAAAGACTCAAGACTGATTAGAAATGTATGGTTTTTATACAAACAAGATTTTGCTTTTGAAGAAGGAATCAATTATATTTCTTTTCTTCATTAAGACAGTTTGTATGAAGTATTAAACTATGAGTGACTTACAATGTATATCCTTGCCATGTCCAGGTCACAGTATCCTAAAAGGGAAGTAATCAAACTGTTAGTCCAGACTTGTAGGGATACCTATGATCTCAGCAGATGAGAGATGGAGGCAGGGTTAGTTTTAGCTACATCATGAGTTCAAGGCCAACTGAAGCTATATGAGACCTTATCTCGAAAAACAAACAATTCAAACAAAAAATTTAAATAACAACAAAATAAAACTAATCTTTGTTTAACATTAAGACTCACGTAGACTTACTTCTTCTAGAGTAAAAAGCAACACATTAAAGACTAAAATATGCTTGTAATTATTAAATAACATGAATTAATGCAAAAACTCATTAATTACACAGATTATATAGCTGCACAGAGACCATTTCCCACCACTATATATTTTTATGGAACAACTCATTCTGAATTTAAAATTTTGTACATGTTCATTTATTTTTTTCCCCAAACAAGCATATCTGGAAAAGTGATGTGCATGTAATATATGTAATTTACCAATTATCAAAAATGATTATTTGGAAGAAGAAAAAAAATAAAGCAGTACGCAATGAAAAGATTTTAATATATGAAGATTTAAATATACAGACAGAGGCCTGAGTAGATTTAATTTCTTTTTTACTGGAGATATTCAAGTTGAGAAGCCAGCCATTAGATAGAAAGCTACACAGGCCCAGAGCTCATAATCCTTCCTACTATGAGTAACAGTTACATCGTCCCTTTTATTACCTTGTGGTAAGGCATGAAGCCCAGTGTCTGGAGAAGGGCAGCACAGCTAATGTGTAGAGGATAACAGTGTGACCAGCTGATACACAAGACACTGCTTCCTGGGGCAGCCTTGGACTCTAGAGAAGACGTGGAACTGTCTACAATAGTTTCTACACCAATTGCCAATGCTCACACAGCCAGTAAATAATCCACCTGTACTTACTGCCTTCCCCCAAGTTTATACTCTGCTTCCGGCCTTTCTACCACCAGTCACCTGGGTATCTGTGTTTCCTTGTCATCTTCAGGAGAATCATAACATTTCTACTTCCAGTCTAATCAGAGCCTAACTCTGAGGCTCCCAGTCCATCACAGAGACAGCAGTACAGGGACTATGTTATGCCTTCCTGGAGCTAAGTTATACAGAATGGTGTTTAGTACTGGCATCACATTTTAAAATGTTGGTGGCAGGTGGCATTAATCTGTCCGATTGCTTCCCCCATTTAGCCTTTCATCAATGAGATATTTAAAAGGGTCCTAGAAAACGAGCTATTTGGAACACAGAACTCCTTCCCTTACCAGCTTGTTCGGATATCTGAGGAGGACGGGCTGCACTGGAACTCCTGGGATGAAGGCTCCTAGAAGCACATTGAAATTGTATAACATGTTTGTACATGAACAAGTGGCATATAATAATCAAATGGTATAAATACACTGATTGCTTGAGAGTAGACCAAACAGAGGCCATGCAGAAGTATCTACAAGTTAGTACAAGTAAGTTATTAGTCATGGGTTATTCAAAGTAAGGTGTGAGCCTTAAATAAAAGGCAAAACATTAAATGCCGTGCCTCGCCCCCTTAAGCATATATTTATTCACTGTTTTCTTTGATAAAAAAAAATTGACATTTATTTCAAAACAATTCTTCAGTATACGTATTATTTCACCATTTATTTATTTTTATTTTGGGGATGGTTTTCATTTCCCAAGTACATACTATCCAACCTTAAAAAAAAAAGTAACGATAAAAAGTTCAGGTGTACAGATAATAAGAACCAAAATGCTTGAAGCGAAGCTGTCATGCTGGCCTGAAGTGAGCCATGCCTTTGTGCAAAGCATACTAGCAGCCAACACAAATAGCCCGAAGTGTTTGTTACAAGTTAAAATGAAAGGTGCACTCATGGCCGCCTTTCTAGCATTAAAAAAAACAAAAGTGAACTTTGGAAGGCATTTTTTTTTAAAAGCATGAATGATATCAAGGTAGATATCTACTTCGTGACAGAAGACCCCAGATATCTATGAGGTTCCTTGGAGGAAAAAGAAAGATGTCAGTGTCCTCTGAGCATGCGCACACAGAGATATACACATAGACACATACACAGAGACACAGACACACACATACAGACACATACATAGATTCACATATGCAGATGAACACAGACACACAAATACATATATAGATATACATAGGCAGACATACACACACACACACACACATACGCTCACGAGCACACACACACACACATTTCTCTAAAAGGGAAAGACAGCAAAAGAGTAAATAGGCATAAGTTCTGTGGAATCACAGCATCAGAAAGATTTTATCAGAAAAGACATGCCAGGAGCAAATGAATTATACTGTGCTTTACAATGCAGTCATCTGAGAAATCTCCCATACTATATTGTTACAATACATAATTTAATTTATCTCACCTGGTTTAAAAGTAATCAAACAGGAGCGATTAGTACAAGTACCTTCTGGGAAAACTAGTATCTTGGGAGAAAAGGAATAAATTTAATATTTCAGTCTAATTAATAGATTACCTCATTATTCTCCTATGACTTCACCAACACTGCCAATGCTTCAAAAAATAAAAAATCAAACAAAAGTCTGAGTCTTGATTCTAGTAAAAGCTGGACTCAGATGGCTCCAAACACTCCTTTAAAAGAAGTGTAATTTTTTTTAAAAAGAAAGTGCACTTTGACCATTATGATAATTAGAAAAAGATAAAGACTTTGAATAAATATTATTCTTAATTTATAGAATACATTGTTCTATTTACACATTTCTTTTACGTTTCTCAATGCTTTTCAATGATCTGAATACATTTAAAAGAAGACATAAAACAAGGTAATATCTTTAGCCAAAATAGATCTTGATGTTATAGTTTCCTCATTAAATGCTATTTACTCCCAACATATAGTTCAGGGATGCCTTGACAACAGAAGTGGGAGTGTGCTGCCTTCCTCAGCTGCCTTACTTACGTACAAACACTGAAAGCATCTCCATTAATTAGGGCATAAGCTTGGTTTTCTGACACTTTTAAAATTTAGTCAAGAGTTAAATTCTAGGGATAGAAAATCAAATCCCTGTACTCAGAGCAGTTAATAAATATATGATTTGTCAAAAATGGAGCAGGAAAACATTGGCTCAAACTACGAAATAGGAATTAACGAGTAGGCATAATTCCATCCCCTAATTGATAAATTGGGTTTCCTGTGACAACTGGACACTATGACCAGCAGTTTTACTCGGTATAAATCCACAAACAGCTTACTAACAAGGACTGCTAGCAAAGTGAGTCAGAGACATCTCAGGGAGGAAGGAGTATTCGATAGCCTAGCAGCTCCAAGGTATGAATTATTTCCACAGTCTCCTCCCCTCCACGTGGCTGTCAATCATGGCTTGAGAAGGATTCCAAACCAGATCATTTTACCTCTGGACAGAAAAAAAGTTCTGCAAACTGAGAAAAACGAGCTGAAATCTGCCTCCTTGTTATCTCTCGCCTACTAATCCTAAACATAACTTCTTGGATCCGAAGAGAAAATCTAATTTTTCCAAATGTTGGTCCTCACGGGCCTCGGTTTCTCAAGACCACAGGGTGGGTGTACTTGAACATCTATGTGTGACCATAGGAGAGCCACCTGCTACAGTATCTGTCTGCTAGTGATCTTGTTTTCTTGAGGGGAAAGATAGAGGGTGTTCGCTGGACCCAAACCTGTCCCTCCTTTAACCCTAAAAGTGCACCCCAGGGAAGGGAGCCAGGAGATGCTGAAGTATAACACGGTATTACAGGCTATTTTAATATGCCCTTGAATGAAATTCTCTATTTAAATATGATTCAGAAAAAAAATGGTACACTTAGAATATTTTCAGTCAAGTGAGTTAAATTATATAAAGTATTCATTGTATCGGATAGGAATTAAAGTCAGCATTAGAGAATCGTTTTTTAAGACTCAACAAAAACATCTGACAGATAAAGTGATAGGAGCATATGGGAACAGCGTCTTCTTCACACTAGCTGCTTTTACTCTGTATCCTTTATGCTGCAGACACATGGCATGGGTATCTTGCTCTCTGTGGACCCAGGTGAGAACATCTCCAGACAAACACAAGCCCTCAGTATATATGAATGATCAGCTCCTGCTTCTTACCTGGGGCCACTCCCCCCCAGAAGTCGCTCTCCTTTTTATTTCATTGATTGTATTTTTTCTGGAATCCGGGTCAAGGCGGGATACCAAAACTGGCTGCAAAGCCCGTAACAACCCTTAAAGACAAAAGGACATAACCAAGTCATTTTTTTAAGCCACCATGGCATTAACATTGGATAAACTGAAATGATTTTTTTTTTTTACAGCAGATGAAAACACTAGCAAGTTGAAAGAAGAATCTTTTAAAAACATAGATTCAAAGTTTTCTAGTTAAATGCAGAGATGGGTACTATTTCATTGATTCTACAGAAGTTAGTGGAAAGAGTGAAGGTGGGGGTGGGATGGAGGGAGGTGCAAACGTCTTCTTCCTTAATAAATCTTAAGTTGTCAATCAAAGCTTCAAAACCATCTTGTTTGATTTCAGATCATGCACATGAGTAGAGGGCGATTATGACTGATTTTACTAAAATCCTTCCAAACAGGTCACCTCTTATCACATGAAAACAGTCTTCCAGTGTCCTGCAATGGAAATGTTTGGGGAAAAGCCATGTAGCATAAAGCACAGTAAATTGCACACTGAAGGACAAAAAAGGGTCTTCATTCATTCATCGACAAAGCTACAGGGATTCCTATTCTTTCTCGGGGACACCGAGGAGGCAACATCCAGCGACGACTTTCACACCCATCCTCTCATCGCTTGGTCTGTGCCGTAACCTTGGGACAACCAGGAGCAGTTACTTGGAGACTGATTCCTCTGGGAGAGAAGGAAGCATCTGGCAGGAAAAACATTTCACTTGCTTTGTTATTTTTTATGGCAGGAAGCACTCACTGTTCCACTTCGTAATTTTCAAAGAGTTACACAAATGTCCCTCGGGGAACCGTAGGGGCACAATAATTTAGAAAGCAGAGCTGGGAGGAAAGATTCAGCACATTTATCAGCCTAAAACCATAAAGAGAAGTTCATGAAATAGCATGTGACCAGTGGTTTCTTTTCCCAGACTCTTTAAAAAAAAAAATCGTTTTTGAAGTCTGATTTTCCTCGTGACATGTAGGAACACAAAGATATGACAATGCAGTGATAAGGGAAAGTCTCCTGGAAGGCCAAAAGCTAAAGATAAAAGGGGGAAAACACCTCATCCTTTACATAGAGTAGTTCATTTAAGGAAAAGAAAAATGTTTAAAGTATTTTAAAATTTTATTTTTAACTGGCTGGAGATGTTGCTCGGTGTTAGATCATTGTCCTGCATGTACAAGACCATGAGTTTAATCCCCAGGAATGAAAGTAATAAGCATATTGAAAATGCCTATGTATGATTCTTTCATCTTAATGGACGCACATGATAAGCCTTCAGCTGTCACCCTTCGGATACTTACTGCCAGCCAGAGGGGTCTGTGCATTCTCGTTCCGTGACACCAGAGAAGGCAGCCCAGCTACTACACAGGCAATCCCGTCGAAGAACGTGGAATGAGGAGCAACGACAAAAATGGGGGCTTCCAGGGGGCTTGCAACCTTTCCTTTCACGGTAACCGTAAACCCCATTGAGAAGAACATGGCACGGCCCAGGAACTTCAAGGCAGGCTGAGTGATCTTCCTTTGAAAGCAATGATGGAAAAGACGTTTTTAGCCTTGCTTTACTCTAAAATACAGTAGGAACGTCGAAACAGAACAGAGGACCTCATCTTCATAGATGAGCTATAGAAAGTAAGAGCTCAGAATTATCTGCAGCTGTCAACTTGACACGTGTGGAAAGAGGCAGCCTCAGCTGAGGAGCTGCCACCGTCAGACGCGCTGTGGGTGTGTATGTCCATGGGTTACTTCCTTTATCACCAATTGATGTTGAGGGCCCAGCCCAGTCCACTGAGGCAGCAGGGCCTGATCGTGTGAGAAGGTAATGACATGAGCTCAGAGAGCAAGCCAGTTAGCAGTGTTCCTTCATGCTCCTCTGACTCCAAGGTCCTGTCTTGAGTTCTCCTGCCTGACTTCCATGATCAACAGATTATGACTTGAATTGTAAGATGAAACAAACCCTTTCTTCTCCACATTGGTGTTAGACAGTGTTATCACGGCAACAGAAAGCAAATTTGAATAGTAGC
The DNA here is from genome assembly GCF_011762505.2 of Arvicanthis niloticus. Lineage (NCBI taxonomy): Eukaryota > Metazoa > Chordata > Mammalia > Rodentia > Muridae > Arvicanthis > Arvicanthis niloticus. The sequence continues at coordinate 20,220,948 of NC_047675.1, read as the reverse complement.
TGAACAGGGAATGCCTCTGAACTGGCACTGTTCTAAATGTTTTGTATATGTTAATAATTTTAAGTCTCAGCCTATCCTTGTGAAATGCATATTATTATTACGTCCTCATTTTTAAAACTTATTTTTTATGTTTATATATATACATACATACATGTGTGTATATATTTATATATAATATATAAACATATTTATATATAATATTTATATTATATATATTATATTACATAATATATTGTATATAAACACACATATATATGTGTATATATGTATACACACACACACACACATATATATATGTATATATATATATATATATATATACACACACACACACACACACATGTATGTCTGTAAGAATGTGTATACTAACTACAGTGGGCATTTGCTGGTCAGGGGAAAACTTGTAGGAGTCAGGTCTTTCCTTCTACCATGTGGATCCAGGGGCTTGAACTCAGGTTGTTAGGCTTGGCGGCAAGCATCTTGACCCAGTGAGCCCTTGTGCCAGCCCTTTTAACTTCATTATTTACATTTACATTTGTGTGTGTGTGTGTGTGTGTGTGTGTGTTTGCCATAGGTATGTGGGTGACCAGTGAGGCCAGAAGAGGGTATTGGAACTAGTATTACAAGTGGCTGTGAGCTACCTGATGTTGGTAGTGGGACCTGATCTCTGGTCCTCTACCAGAGCAGCAAACACCCTTACCCCCTTGGGCCAGCTCTCTTGAACCTCATTTTGAAGAGAACAGAGGCACAGAGTAATGATTTGTCTAAAGATACATGGATCATAAATGACTCCATAATTCTGTAAGCCTGAAACAATCAAAATAAATCTTCAAATACAGTCCACAAGGAGACTACCAGCATCAGTACTGGCTACAGAAAACAGTCATCTTGGGAATGAATTCCTCTTATATAATGAAGATGCTACTGTCTACCTAAACGCTTTAGAAGTCTCATGGGGAAGTGACTGAGGACTAGCCCTTAGAGATAACTCTAGTCTATAGTACTACAGCCTGCAGATATCACCAAGCACCTCCAGAAGCAAATGCACCGTTGCGATACCATTGAACGTGGATACACAAGCAATTCCAGAAGCCTTGCTATTTACTTCTTGAAAAGGTAGAATTACCATTAAAATCAATTATCTGTGCTGGCGAGATGGTTCAGCAGGTAAGTAAATTCTTTGCCATCAAGTGTGAGAGATTTAAGTAGATAGGACCCACACAGTAGAGAGAGAGAGAGGCAACCACGGCCTCTGCATGTGTGCAGTGGTATATTTGCACATGCATACACACATATCTGCACAAAACTGGTTTAAAAAGATTACTATCATGCTGTGCAAATAACTGTGTTAGACACATAGGACACATAGGACTTGTAAGGTTCAGTCCCTTACCTGAAAAGATTAAATAATAGGGCATCAAAAAATATTTTAAATAGATATCTAGACTCCTAAGCACTGAATGGGTATACTTCAGTATCTGAGCAAACACGAGTTATAGAGCACCCAGACATGGGATGACTCTTACTATCTTGAAATCAGAAGAGTTGTGAGCATCCCACCCAGACCCTCACAGAACTGGGCCCACTAATGCTCCCTTGCCGAGAGGTGAGAGCATTCACAGGACACCAGAGCAAAGCCGTGCATGAAAGAGGCAGACTCACGTGTATATCCTTCTCTCCAGATATCTAAGCAAAAAGAAATAGCTGGGGTGGAAGTGGGGGTTGTCCCCGTTCTTTGGTGCTCTAGCCCCTCTTAAGTTCCCTGTGCTTGTGAGGTAACCCCTTGTGCGTCCTCCTGCAAGGACATCCCAGCTAAACCTACTGCTTCACTAAGCTAGACGTGGGCGGAGCCATTTCTTTGGTCTGTCATCAGTGTCCTATCTGAATGAATAGACCTTTGTTCACATCTCTACTTTAAAAAAAAACAAAAAACAAAACGGACAATACAGTTCTTCATGGAAAGTCAAATAAAATGTGTGCAGTCATCCCTCAGCTATTGTGGAGAAAAGACTCCACACCCGGTCATTTGTAAATAGCAACATCCTTGGCTGCTCAAGTCTTTTATAAAATGCCCTGTGATCACGGCATATAAAAATCTATGCACACTGTCCTGCAGACTTTCAAACATCTCTAGAGTGTTTAAACTCATACCATGTAAATGGCATGTAAATAGGCATATATGTAAAGTAGAGATATTATCTTTTTTCGAAGCATTTTGATTCAGATGCAGAACATACTCCTGACTATATAGCATCTATGAGGTATTAAAAATAAGGAAAAGAACTTTTTTTTTTAAATGAGCTTTTAATTTTCTTAACCGGTGAAAAGCTTCTAGTAAGTAGCCATGGAGGAAGGTTCTGTGATGCTGGCCTCACAGGGAATAAAACTCAGTAAACCAGAGTGTTTTCCTGAGGACACAGGAAGGTGGTGACCTCCACCTTCAGTCTAGAGGGGAGTTCTCTGCACTACAGGAACACAAAGTACATTTCCTTCCGGGTTTCCATACTTTATTTCTTAACTACAGTGCTGTATAAATATATTTCAATAAGCCACTACCCTTAATGACTTCTATCTAAATGTTTTTTAAACACCCGGAGTAGCGGGGAAGCTGTGCAAACAAAGTGGGTTGAGTTCGAGCTCCAGAAGCCACTTAAAAGGCAGACAGACAGGAGAGTATGCATGTGTAATCTGAGCACTTCTTTGGAGGGGTGGGAGGGGAGACAGTGGGCTGTTTAGCACTGGAATGCTGTCTAGTAGCAGAAACCAGGGGAAGATGAGACTCCACTCCCAAGTGTTCTCTGAACGACACGTATGTGCTGTGGCACAGTACACACATGAACATGTGCATTCAGGCATGCACACACACATTTTTTAAAATGTTAATGGCTAAAAGTCTTGTGCTGCATAACTTATTATTTGTATGAGAGAGATTTCCCTGACAGCAGTAAAACTTTTCTAAAACAAAACCAACAAAATTGAAAAGGACACATCTCTAATTTTTTGTTCTGAATTCTTAAGCCATTTCTCACCTAGACTTTTGTAAGCCAGTAACTATAAAACCAAAAGAAGAGGAGGAGAAGGAAGAGGGGGAAGAGAAAGAGGAAGAGGAGGAGAAGGGGGGAGGAGGAGGAGGAGGAGGAAGAGGAGGAGGAAGAGAAATCTGAAAGAATCATGAATCAGGAAAATCGATGCATAAAGTGTTACTTTACAGTGTGAATGAACCCTTGAGTTATAAAACAAAGAAGTATGATTTGCCAGGACCGAGTTTTCTCTGGGGGCACTGCCAACACTTTCCCACTTCAAGACAGCTTTGTTTTTGATATTCACATCTGTTCCTGGAACAAAACCTGAAAACAAACTGTGTATACTTTTATACTTCTATAAAAGTTGTAGAAGAGTAGTGCTCATGATTTAGGAAGACATATCTGCATTTGAGATTTGCATACATAAGTTCTGGGAGTTCATCAATGTCCTAAAATAAATGTATGGATTTGCAGCCTAGTGGAATCCACAGGCTGCACATTAGAGCCTTGTATGCTATGTACAGATGGTAACAATTTGATCCCGCCAAACATTAGTAACTTCTATTAGTATATTTTACTTGTTCTTGCTCATTCCACTCTCTAGAACCTTCCCAATTAGATAATTCTAGAAATGCTAGAAAAACACTTCCATTTGCCTCAGTACTAACATTCGGAAAAAAAAAAAAAAGTGCTATTTCGAATGATAATAAAAGTGAATGGTAACCATGGTAACCACTAACATAATTAATAAAAATAACCCATCTACTTAATCACATTACTGCAGATCATTACCTCAGGGGAACAAAAGCAAATGTGAATACTGTGGAAAGGCAAAAAGAAAGCCCATTATTTCACAGCTATAATGTTCCAGAAATGACAACAGAGTATGTTAGGCTGACTGCATCGGTGTGTCACAAGGCCCAAGACAAGCAACCTGAGAGAAAGAAAGATTTTTTTTTTTTTTTTTTTTTTTTTTTTTTTTTTTTTTTTTTTTGCTCATGGCTTTAAGGGTTTTGGTTTAGGACAGAACAGGACAACTCTTTTCTGGGGACCATGATGCAGTGGTGGAGCATCACAGCAGTGAGAACAGGAGAGAAGCTGTTCACCTCACTGTGGACAGGAAACAGAAAGGAAATGCACAAAGGAGCTATCCCCCTCCCTCCCCAGGACACATTCCTAGCGACCTAATTACTCCAACTAGGCTAGGCCCCTCCCGATTTTCACCACCTCCTAATAATGCCGTCATATTATGAATCCATCAAGAGACTAATCTTTTGGTCAGGGCACAGCCCTCAAGATACAGTCACTCCCCAAAAGCCCCATTAGCTGCCAACAAAGCTTTTAATATATGAATCTATTGGAGCCATTTCATGTTAAAAACATACCACAGGGACACTTTATGGACCAAAGATGAATATCCTTCACAAAAACTCAGAAAGCAAAATGTTTTAACAGTAATTATACCTAAAACTCAGTATTGTCCGAATGCACCTGTGTGATAATTTCTGCTTAAATCAAGGCCACTTCCATGCGAGAAACAAATACAAACTGTTAAAAGCAAGTAGCAGTAAGCTAAAACCACCGATCATTGGAGAAACTTTGGAAGTTTTGACTTGTGTAATATTTGGACACAACTACCACTTACCTCCTCCAATCGCTTATTGGATGGGTCAGCTTTTCAGGGCAGCATGCTGTTGAAATTACAGCAAATGGCCATGCCAGTAGCAAAATTAATCCAACCAGTAGAGCTCGGACTGGAAGCAGAATAATTCCAAGAAGAATCATCTGCAAATCAAAGTTGACCAAAAAAAAAGATAAATAATAGGAAAGTTTTGGCTTCCTGCACATACTCAAGGGTGAATTAATTAAATGTTGTCTTGCATGAGACTGAGATATAAACACACACACACACACACACACACACACACACACACAAGATATGACACTGAATCTCAAAGGGCTACTTCTAACAGAGCATAGTGACACATATCTCTTAATCCCTGGATTCTCCTCCCAGGAGAAGCAGAGAAATCTATAACATCTATAGTTTGAGGCCAACCTGGCCTACATAGTATGATCCAGGTAAGCCAGGAATACATTATGAGACCCTGTCTCAAAAAAAAAAATTAAAAATAAAACAACAACAAAAACAATAACATCAATAATAAAGGCAAAAGAAGCAGTGAGAGAACCATGGGACAACTTGATCTGTGCATCAATGAGGGGGCATAGAGGATGCTGGGAGAACAGAGGAAAGGTGAGCCTGACTTAGTAGCCAAAACAGGCTTCCTGGAGAGAAAGTGGTACCCTGAGCACTCCTGCAAAAGAAACAGATGCTCCTAGGTCTGTGGTCCTAAGTACTTGAGAGACCAAGGCAGCGGGAGCAAGTTCAAGGCTGTCCAAGCTACAAAGTGAAGGGAACTGGAGCTTAATACTCTAGTGCTTGCCCCACATGCTCAAGCACCAGTGTGGTCCCGGCAGCGCTAACCACAAAGCGAGCAGATGGTAGCCAGGCAAGACAGATACAGTTTCCCAAGAAAGAGTAGGAATAGTAGTCTCAGTGAAGAATGGATTGCACTGCTTCCCAGGTCTGCCAATTCTGAGTAACAAAGCAATAAGAAAGTGGAGGGGGAGAATACAAATTAAAAATAAGTATGAATAAAGAGTAGAAGAATAAGAACAGTAAGTTATATGTAAATGCTTACTGTGTGTCAGGCACATGGCACACAGTGACTCACTTAGGTCTTTAGATATTAAGTTGCTTTACATGCAAAGAACACCATGGAGAGATAAATTAAACCACAATAAATCAACACAAGGGGAAATAAACTTATTTAGAAAGCCTTTGCTCCTAATCCTTACACAATCCTGCCTTTTAAGTGAATAGTCATGATATGTAATACCACTTTTGCATAAAATTATATGATACAAACAGTGCAATCTGTCTTTGGTCTCTATTGGCCTCAATAGGAATTTGAATATCATTACATAACTTACAAAAATGCCCCAACTATTCTAGTTCTCTATCTGTCTTAGTTGTGGTAATTTTCAAGTAGGACTTTAATTCAAGTGGTGATGGTGTGGTGTGGGCTCTAATTTGTTTTTCTTTAACATTTTTTGAAGACATTTCTAGATTCTCTACATTTCCATAGAAGTTTAGAAGTAATTCCTCAATGTACTCTGTCTCTCTCCCTCCCCCATCTCTCTCTCTCTCTCTCTCTCTCTCTCTCTCTCTCTCTCTCTCTCTCTCACACACACACACACACACACACACACACACACACACAGAATCCAGACATAATCTGGAAAAAAACTGTCATACTAATAATACTGTGTTTTCCAGTTCACAAACACGCTACATCCACTGACATGTCGTAAGTTCTCATAGCACTATTTTGTTGTTTCCAGTTAAACATACTTCTAAGTATTCAACATCATTTACTGTTATCACAAATATAATTATCTCATTTTATTGCTTAATTGTTTGATGCTTAGTGTAAATACAAGTGTTTTTTTATTTCTAGTATAATTTGTCATAATCAGCAAAAACATCCTGTAATGTTTCAATCTTCTGAAAATTTCAAGACTTCTTTTCAGCCAACGATTGGTCTATTTTGGAAACTCTGCAGTTGCAAGGGACGGTATCCTGCAAATGACAGTTTAGTAAAGGTGGTGACCACTGCTCTTTAACCCTTATACTTTAATAAGCATCTCTGGTCTGCTGTTTTCTATCAAGCACTAAGAAATGAGTGTCAGCATCCTCAAAGCAAGTTGCTTGCTTGCTTGTTTGTCTGTTTAGTAGCCCAGTTCTTTGTTACACCTAAACTGCTCCAATAGCTTCTTAGCTATATTGTCTTGAAATTTTGGCCAGCAGTTGCTCGGATGACTACAGCATATACATTTAATATATGACAATTCAGAAAGCTATGCTTCTTCACACGCAATGTAGAAAATACAGTGCAATTCTGTCCTCTCAAAAAAACGACTTTACATGTTTTACATCTACATAAGATTTTGTTTTCACTAAATCATCACGTTTTATAGTTCCTTGATTAAATTAAGAGGAAGAAAAAAAGGAGTTTTATTTACCAATTTCCAAGTATCATTTCCAATATTCTTCATTCTTTCCTGTGTATCCACGTTTCTATCTGAGAATATGATGTCTTGTTTCTACTACTGGAAAAACGTTCTTTATCTCTCTCTCTCTTTTTAAATTACCCCTACTTACTTATTTGCATGCACATGTGTGTGTGTGTGTGTGTGTGTGCTGCTACACATGTGTGGAAGTCAGAGTCAGTTCCGTCTACCACATAGGTCCTGAGAAACCTAACTTAGGTCTTCAGGCTTAGCAGACAGAGTTTTTTTCTGCTGAGCCTTCTTGCCACTTTGTTTACTTTTGTTTGTCTGTCTGTCTGCAAAGAGGATTGAACCCAAGGCCCCAAGGCAGCAGTGAGCTACACATCTCTAATCCCCATTTACTGTTTGGTTTGGTTGTTTCTCTTTTGGTTTTGGCTTTTGAGACAGAGTCTCTCTCCACAGCGTTGGCTGTCCTGGAACTCAATGTGTAGAGCAGGAGACTCACCTGCCTCTGCCTCCTGAGTGCTGGGATTAGAGGTGTGGACCACCATGCCTGGATTCATTTATCATTCCTTATATAAAATCCTTATAACAACTCTCATCATTTTTTCTTCTTCAATTTCCAAATAATATTTTTATATTACATTCATCTGTCTGTCTATTTTGCAAGTGTGTACATGTATGTATGTGGGAGCTTGTATGATACAGCACATGTGTGGAGGTCAAAGGACATCTTGTGGGAGTTAGTCTTCTGTCTCCACTAGGTGGATCTTGGGGACGAACCTGGGTTATCTGGTGTGGTGGCAAGCACCTTCACACAAGGAGCCATCTTCCTAGCCTCCTCACTGGCTGTTCATTTCAAGATTGACTTGTCTTTTCTAAAGAGTTCTAGGCATTATTTACATGCTTTGGATACTATATCCTTACCAGATATATTATGTACAAACATTTTTCTCAAAATTTCTTAGGCTATTACTTTAATGTCTTCCTCTCATTTATGTGTCCGGTGGGTGTGTGCGCTTTTTCGTGTGCTTGCTTTGGGCTCCTGGAGTATGTAGGTGGTGTGCATCCGGAAGCCTAAAGTTAATGCTGGATGCTTTCTCAACCACTTCCCACTTTAATTACTGGGGTAGGATTCCTTACTGAAGCACAGCTCACCAATTTAGAGCAGTCTGATTGGCCAGCATGCCCCAGGGATCCTGTTTCTGCCTCATTAGTGCTGGGATTAGAGGCAGCCACTATCCTTGCCTAGCTTTTCATAAGGGTTCCAGAGACTCAAACTCAGGCTCCCATGTTTGTGTGGTAGGGGCTTTATTCACTGAGACATAACCTTGGATGCCTCTTCAATAGAGTGGGAACATTTTGAGGCACAAAAAAATAATTTCACAATATCTATTTCTCCTATGGCTCCCTCTCCCCATCCCACCTTGTGTACCTTGTGTGTGTGCACCTGTATGTGTGCACACGTACGTGTGTGTGTGTGTGTGTGTGTGTCTGTGTGCACATGCACACTTGCTTATGCTTTTATTGTATGTCTACAAAACGAATGACTAATACACAGTCATTAGGATTTACATTTATGTTTTCTCCTAACGCTTTCTTTATTTTCACTCTCATGTTTTCTCTGTTTCGTTCTTTTATCAGCATAGGCTGTTTTTATATTAGGTGTATTTAATTTTCTTGTGTATGTTAGTCCATTTATCCCAGACCACTTACTGAAATGACAAGTCTTCCTCCATTGAATTGCTCTAGCACTCCTGTAGAAAAATCGATGGCCACGGATATGTGTTTGTTTCTGGGACCAGTTTTTTCCCATTGATCCGTTTATTTGGGGACTTTCATGATTTAATTCTGTAAAGTTCATTTTCTTCGTCATGTGAAATCTCCCATCAATTCGATTAATGGTCAGTTAATACACACAGGAATTTCCTTCAGTGTAGAAACATAAATTTCCCAGTACTTGCAGGAGGCTTTTGTTGTACATATTGGGGTACATGTCAATGTAAGTGGCGGTTCAAAACTGTCTGAGCCTTGGATCCCTGTTTGTACAGAGCCTCAAGGCCGATCAGAGATGAGACATCAGGGTATTCTTGGATTTTTCCAGAACACATGCATACATAACACCTTTCTCATGTTCACTGCTATATGTCCAGAGATTGGTACTTACTATATTATATGCAGCAAACAGACACTTTTTTGTGAATAGATAATCCCATCAGTGACCACTAGTCATTTTAATTCTAAATTCTTTTGCAGTAATAAAAATTATGCTACATTTTTTCAATGACACATAGTAGCAAAAGACCTATAAGTAGTTTTTTCAAAATACATAAATAGGGGCTAGAGAGATTGTTCAGCAGTTAAGAGCATTTGATTGTTCTTCCAGAGGACTGAAGTTCAATTCCCAGCACCCACATGATAGCACACAACTGTCTGTAACTCCCAGTTCCAGGGGCTCTAATGCCTTCGTACATGCAGGCAAAAAAAAAAAAAAGTATATAAAATAAATATAAATAAATCATTTTAAAATACATATATAAAGGAGAAAAGATGAATTTAAGCCTTGAGCCCTAAAATAAAATGCTCAAGTGGTAACAACCCTGAAGAAGACACCAATCATAATTCAATATTAAATTTAGTCTGAACCAAGTACCTAAGTGAGCGTATATCTGTACTTTAAAGTAGATAGTATAAACGTCATATTTTACCCACACCTATTCAAATGCTCCTTAACCTATGCTATTCAAGCCACCGACGCATCTGTGGCATCACTGATATTACGGATTCTATGGCATCACTGGTATTATGGATTTTATGGCATCACTGGTATTACGGATTTTTAAAAAGAAAGGGAATGGATGCCCAGGCAGTTTGATCCAAGTAGTAAATTTTAAATTCAGTATACAATTACAGACATACAACATAGTGACCAGTATTAATACTGGCAAGCCACAGTACATCATGCCGCATATCATCTCATTTAATTTAACTCACCTTTGAAGAATTATTTCAATTTATAAGATGAAAAAATATGATCGATAACGGAGGGTGGATAACTAGGCCAAATTCACAGAATCTGTGAATAATAAGCAACCAATGCACTTTGCATTATAAGTGGTTCTCATGGAATTTTTTTTAGAAAAAGCTTTTTCAGGTGGTTTTTAAAAGACGAATAATCTACTCAAGGTACAATACAAATATTTAAATATGTTGCTTTGAGCCTCCCTTCAAACTCTGAACCCAAATAGCCAGGGCACATTTTCACGGAAACATAACTCATTTGTCTAGAGTTAGTCTTGAAGGATGGCATAGGTTCTTAGAAGTACTGCAAGCGGCTCAAAGCATAAAGAAGAACTCTGTAAACTTAGTGTCTCGGCATCGTTTTTCTTCCTCTCATTCCTTTCTTCAACCAGATCCTTATCGTTACTCTAACCACCACGCTCTACCATCAACAACCCCCCGCCCCCCCACACACACACTTAGATGCCTCCTCTACAGAGGTCACAAGTCATAGATCTGTATATAGAAACAATGCTAAACACTACTTCAGTGCAAAGTCGCAAAAATTATGAGATGCAAGGGAGACATTAACATGCCTCCCCTCTGCAGACCAGACAACCGTTGCTCCATCCATCTTTCTCTTTCTCCCATCACTAACCTCACTAAAGAGGAAGTCAAAAAGTGAACTAACTAACGCTAAACGCTGCACTGTCCGAGATAAAGACAACTTCCTTGGTGTCCATTTCTTACAGCGGCTACCTCTCACGTCGTCATCTTTGAATCTAGAAAGGGTGCTGTGTAAAGGTCAAATCAAAAAAACCTTCTCTACCACCTTCATGGGTCTCCCAGATTTGTCTTTTCTATGCTTCGTAATCACAGCCTGGCTGCTGCAGCACAGCTAGTCACTAGAGCCTTACCTGTGGTTCCAAGAATAAAGCCGGGCTCTCTGCCTCCTCCCTTACTTTATCCAGCTCTGACTGGCTCCCCTTTTTTACAAAGGGAATATAAAGAAGAGTGACCTGAAACCCACTCTCTCATGGTAGCTCTCAATCCTCTGCTTCCACAAAGTTCCTACCCCATCCCTCCCCTTCTTAGGCAAGGAATAGGTCCCTATATGGCAACCTCCTTGCTGGCGTGCCTTCTCTGCGTCTTCTTGCTTTCATGTTCCTTAGATCATCCCATCCCCGCAGTGTCCTCAGCTCTCACATCCTCCTGTCTGGCCACTATGACCCTTTTCAGTCGGATCCACAGCTCTTCCTTCCGCAGATGCTTTCCCATACGGCACTCAGCCAACCTCCCCCTTCAGACTCACTATCTCCTCAGTTGCCTCCCATGTCAGATTTCCAGTTCTTCAGACAAACTCCTAGTCACACCTACTAATGCCCTCAGAGGGTCAGACTGGTGACCTCCTCTGAGACCCTTCGGATTCAGGATCCTGATAAACGCCTCCTCCATCAGACCAGCTATCCCCTCAGATACCTTCCCTCTCAGTCCTGATCCCCTAAAGACTGATCCTCCTCCGACTAGATGCCCTCACCCCGAGCCTCCTCCATCGTACCACATTGCCTCAACCTGAGCGCGCCGCGCCTCTACCTGCAGCCGTCGGGCCGCACTGATTCTCGTCTGCTGGACGAAGGGGTTGGGCACCGGCGGCGGGAAGAAGGACGCCTGGCGGGGTACCATGGGTGGTCGTAGCCCGGCGTCCCCGACGCCCGAACCCGGCACAGTAGCCGCCACCGCTGCGGCCTCGGCGCATCGGTTCATGACGGATCCCGGTGCCCGACCCGAGCAAAGCCGGGGACCCGAAGTGAGCGGCAGAATTCACGCTGCAGAACAGCCTCAACCCGAGAACCCCAGACTCCCAGCCCCAGGCGCCACTCCTGGCTTCTGCGCAGGCGCCAGAGTCACCTAGCCACTAGCTGCCCCTCCCTCCGGGACGCACCCCGGGCTCTGACCCCGCCCCGTAGGAACCTGCTTTCAGGACACACCTCTTGGAGCCCAATCAAGTAAGTAAACTAATAAATCCAGGGTGGGTTTTGTTTCTCTATGTTCGATTTCCGGAGTGTTTCGTTTTTGTGTAAACCTATTTCTTTTGGGGGTGTTTGTAGGTTAGAAAGAAAGCGAGCTAAAACAGTAATTAGTAGCAGGAGTAGACAATGTCCCGCTCAAAACGCGGATTAACATTAAGGAGACCGCTTTCTTTCACAGAAATTGAACTACTCTTTAGAAAAAGCAAAAGCAACTGGCTCCCACCGTAGATGAGGAACCTGACTCAGAAAAGGGAAACGCTTGATGACGCACTGGCTCCCTTTCACACTGAGGAAGTATGAGGCCTGTCTGAACCTGCATAGGAGAGGGTAGGGGGAGACCAGAGTCACCCAGGACCTCAGGTCAGTTGCTAGTTAGTAGAACTCTGACTAGCTACAGTTGAAGAATGGAGATGCTGAAACACTTATCCCTGGTTAACTCTCCTCCCAGCAGGCAGTGGGGGACACGGAGGGTGAGAAGCATCATTCAGGCCCTAAGACAGCTGCGTGTCCAAATTTAGCCACTACGATATCTCAAAATCTTCCTGCTGCATCAGGTAACTGTGAGACCTGGGGCTAGTGACTTAACTTCTCTGAGCTAGTTGCCTCCTCTTGCAATGGGAGGGTAACTGCTACCTCATAGGGCTATATAGTACAGATTAAATAATGCATTGTAATGGACATAGTGACACACTCAGGAGATGGTATGGTGGGTAACAACTGAATTCTCTCTGAATGTGTAACAGAGAACCTTATAAGTCGCAATTTTGCCTCTGCTATTAGGTAAGCCTCCCAGCCTACAGACTTTGAATAGCCTGCCACTTGCAAGAAGGAGCTTCAAGAATCAGAACTAGTAGGCCGGACACAGGAGAAAAGGTGATTTCAGGCTCACTGAGATCTCTCTCAGGAATTAGGTCCACTCCTTACTCCATTACCTCTAATCTTACCAGGGAAGACCCAAAGCAGTAAGACTTCCAACCTATCAGATCTGGCAGGGACTTATTGAAAAACAAATACACACCAAAAAAAAAAAAAAAAAAAAAAAAAAAAAGGTAGCTTTCGGAATTCATTGACAAATCTCTCTGCGGGAGAAACTCCTACATTTATTGTGCCTGTGTTTAGAAAGCAAACACATCATCCCCCTCAAAGTGTGTTTCCTTGGGGAGGCTTGAGGGGGGATGGAAGCCGCTGCCGCTGTGGCTCTGGGCTGAGAGCTGTGTTCATCATTTGGCCCCAGTTCAAGTTTTGTTTCTAAAGCTCTCTGATCCTGGCCAACCACTGTCCTCTGGACCCAGCTGCCTCTCCCTGGAGTCTGTCAAGATGATTTTAAAGGGTCTTCGAAGAGGAGTGGGCGTGGTTTCTGTGGCCGTCTTTCACCGACATCGAACTACTGCTTAGAAAAGGCAAAAGCAACTGGCTTCCACTGTGGATGAGGAACCTGACCCAGGGAAGGGAAATGATTGACACAACCATAAGGATCGCTCTCAGTGAAAGAAAAAAAAGGGGGGGGAATGGGGAATAGAAAGCAAACCTCTAACAGACGTCATACCTACAGGAATGGAATTGCTGCTGTGTCCCAGCTCTTCCTCAAGATCAAAACGACCTCTGTGTCTAGGCTTTCGCCCATGTAGATTAGACACATGAGCCTACTCACTCTGGGGTTTATAGTTTGGCACCTCTGACCTTTCCAGCACACATCCTCTGTGCCTTGCATTGCGCAGAGATTTGCTTTTTATGTCTGCTCTCTGGCCGTGAGCTGCTAAAACAGAGCCAAACACTGCCACTCAATGGGTGTCTTTATTTATACTTGTTTGCCATTTCCCATGGGGAACTGTTAAAGGGAGAAGCAGGAAGGCTGAGCAGAAAGCCACTGACTTGGTTCTCCTCCATCCAGTGGAGGAAACGACTCGGGATGCTCTCCACAGAGTGAGGAGGGGAACCCTCGCTAGGCGCCAGGCAGGCTGAGATGCATCATGCAGTGATTCCAGACAACCTGATTCCGTGGGTCAGAAAATGCAACGTAGTGGAAAACTGAAAAGGTTGAACAAAACGAGGGAAGGGCATACAAAGCAAACCGCTAAAGCAGTGCAGGTGTCGGGGCAGCCGGAAGGGAGAAACCAGGTGTCTCTGATTTCCACCTTGACACACCTGTATCCCACTGCCCCATGCCAGGCTGTTGGGCCACCAGTGCCCTCCTAAGACAGTCTCTGTTGACTCTGAGGGTGCTGTAAGCCATAAAAGATCATAGATGCTGAAGAACCGGAAGTGTGGAGCACCAGAGCAGCCCAGAGGAGGGCTGCATTGCGAATATCCAAGCATCCCCTAGGGTGGGCGGGAGGGAGAAGAAGCACCTGGGAGGGGTACTGTCAGCACCTTTCTTGGGGCACAAAAAGAAGCTGCCCTCTTAAATCTGAAATCACCAGGTGAAGAAGGCTGGTTAACTACAGAGCGGAAGACAGGGCAGCCAGGCCTCTTCACATCCTTCCCCAGTGTCCTGGGCCCGGTGTGCAGTGATGAAGATTATAAGGCCTATGGGAACGGGGCCAGCTCAGCAGCCCAGCCAGTCCGATTTGATGCTTCCAAACTTCACACTCTTCAGACTTTGGTTCTCCAGCTTCAGGTAATAAGCACCCTTGAAGAAGTAACTGTGACCTGAGAGAGAGAGAAGAAAGAGAGACTGGACCCACTCTGACCTTACATGATACTCTGGAGGTTCCTGGGAGCTGTTAAGCCTGCCTGGCCTAGGGAAGCAGCTTTTCAACCAGGGAAGACCCTCAGGTCTGTAGGAAGAGGAAAGGCTAGGAAGTCAGGTCTCTTAGTTGCTGTACTTCTAAGCCAGGAATCAGGGCACTATCTTCTTAGAGCTGTGTTTCTCAACCTGTGAGTCATGTGACCCTTCAATACAGTTCCTCATGTGGTGACACCTCCCTAGCCATAAAATGTTTTCATTGCTACATCGTAAGTGTAACTTTGCTACTGTTAGAATCATAATGGAAATATCTTTTTTTCCCACTGGTCTTAGGCAACCCCTATGAAAGGGTCATTTGATCCCCCTAGAGGGGTCACGACCCACAGGTTGAAAACTACTGACTTAGAATTTGTTATGAGATTAAGTTAGACAATATTTGCTATTGGCAATAGCAACACCTTTCTGAGCACAAGCCAAACACATATATCATACGTCAGGGGATGGGGAACAGACGGCCCATATAGATATAAATAATATAAGTATAAATATGTATGAATATGAATATAAACATAAATATTTGCTTCTCTTTGTCTTTAATTCTGAATGAGTTGCCAAGATGTAAACACTTCTGGCAATATCATATGAATACGCAGATGTATGGCTTCTCTTTAAACCTCTAAAATATCTAAAACCACCAGACCCTACTCTTGCAGGTAAGCAGTCAGCAGAGGCTGAGAAGCGACCCTTTGCTATCAGTGAATCACTTGTCTCTGGTTCCTTACAACATATATTCTCTCTCTCTCTCTCTCTCTCTCTCTCTCCTCTCTCTCTCTCTCTCTCAGACTTCCCCCACACTCACACACAGTCACACTCAGGTCCCTCCATGTAATTACTCAGCCTTCCCCCCAACACACATACACACTCACACAACAATCATGTCCCCCCATGTGCACATACTCAGCCCTCCCACATACACACACTTAGGCACACACACACTCACACACACACACACACACAGAAACTCTCACACACACACTCAGCCCCCACAAATACAGTCACACACTGACCCACCCACACACATACACTCACTTAGCCACATATACACACAGACTCATACTCAGTGCCCCACACACTTAGCCCACACGCACACTCAGGCACACACACACACAGTCCATACACATGCACACTCATAAACAGGCACACACATGTGCACACACACCCATACATACACTCATATACTCTTTCACCACCACACACTCATGCACATATACACTCACACCCCCCCACATACTCAGGTCCACACCCATACTTACACACATGTACAAATTCATGCAGTCAGTAATGCACGCTTAAATGTGTACACATAGTCAGATCCACACTCAGCCACATGCACAGAAGCATGCACACTCTTACACACACATACACACACACTCACACAAACACACTCATACACACACACACACACACACACACACACACACACACACACATATGCATAATTTATTTTCTACTGTTTTCCCTCCTGGTCTCTAAAGGCTCTGGAATATGTGAATTCCTCCAAACATGAAGGACCCTGTCAACTCCATTTAAAACCCTAGCTCACAGTAGGGACTTTGACAGATATTTGGTTGAAGGGAACCCTTAATGGAGCACCTGATTATACATGGCTTGCTTTCTTCACTTGTGAGTACTCCCCATGGGAGCTCAGGGACATGCACTTTACAGATGGTAAGAGCACCAACACCCAACCACCCACACCACACATAACACACACACACACACACACACACACACACACACACACCTTTGTGGTGCTGAATTAAAACCTCCTCTAATAAGCCATAAAAGCCAAACTGACTGACTTCATTTCCAGGGTACTAGAGAGTCACAGAACCCTCCCTTGGAATATGGTTCTCAAATTCCAATTACTGTCCTGTGCTGAAACTGCAAAGAAGCAAGCAGCTGAGTGGGGGGCAGTGGGGGGAGGTCACTGCCGCAGGGGTGACAGAGCATGACAAAGTTTGCCTTGTCTTGAGTGGAGCCATGCTTCTGATGGGAGGTGGTTACTAGGCCTCCTGAGAAACCCAATACAGCCTGGCTCAACCCCCAGAATGAATTTAGGGCACCAGGCCATATTCCTGGTCCCTGGAGGCCTCCCAGCCCTCCCCCTGTGGCTCCAGGCCTTGCAGCTGTGAGGGCCTTTCTAGATTTTACAGCCTGGAGCTTGGCTGGGGCAGCAAGGGTCAGGGGCCTGGCTGCCTTCCCAGCACTGAGCTGAAGGGACTGGTTTGTTTTCTGGGACTGCCCTGCAGGAGTGTGTGCCAAAGAGGAGCTGTTTTCTGGCTCGGATCGGGCAATCCTAGAACGCTAACAGAGGCCTGGGTAGCTCACCACCGCCCTGCAGGTCCACGACTGCATCCAGGTTATCAGGGATGGCATTCCAGGAGTCTGCAATGAGCTTAGGGAAACCGGGATCCATTTTCTTCTTCACTTCATTGTATCTAGGAGAGAGACAGGGAGATGTAGGTGGTTTCTGTGGAGGCAAACCCGCTGCCCATCCTCACTCACCGATCCTGGAGATAATGGAGCCAAAGGATGGCACAGAATGGGTCTGGGAAATAAGAATTGGCCCTTCAAAGGGGAAGTGGGCAGCAATGTGAGGGTCTAGAGAAGACCCGAGTTTGAATCTCACACTGCTACTTCCTAATTGAATGGCTTGAGACAATCCCTAAGAGCAGCAGCCAGTGTGACTGCCACTGAGAAGCACAAGCTTGCGTTTCTCTCATGTCTGGTATTCAGCAGGATTTGGGAACTGATAGTTCTTTTAAGGCTTTTTCTTTCTTTTTTTTTTTCAAATTTTCTCATGTGTTTGGTTGTTTTGCCTGCATGTATATATGTATGTCGTGTGAACGAGTGCCCTCAAAAGCCAGAAAAGGGAATCAGATCCTCTGGAACTCGAGTTATGGAGAGATGGTTCTGAACCATATGGGTACTGGGAATTAAATTAAATTACCCAGCACTTTGAGAACAGCAGATAGCGCTCTTGGCTGCTGAACCACGTTTCCAGTCCTTACAACCTTTGATACCCTGCTACAGTCCTAGGACCAGTGGACCAGACCCATATAATTCTTTCATTGTGTGGTTTGAACAAATTGCTACTTCTTCATCTGTCAAGCGGGGATCACAAGCCATGTCTGGGAGTTAACCGAGGCTGAGAGAGAGTGAGGTTACAATGCCATGTGGTGGGTGTAAGCTCACAGCCATGAGTCACCAGGCTGACTGCATGCCATCCAGTCCTAGCCCCAGCTGTCAGGGTACATGTTCTACCGGGCCCTGTATTTAATCCAGGTAAGTACCTTAAGCATTAGAAAACCCTTCTCCCTTGCTGTTGTTTCAAGTTTCTTGGAGAACTTTTTAATTGCTGCTGCCCCTTTCCTCCCTTCTTTCCCTCTGTCTCTCCCCCACCCCCCAACAGACTAGCTATATTTATTTTAAAGATGTAACACTGTGCAAGCTATGTGCTCCCACTGGGTGCCGGTGGATATCTCAGTAAACAAGGTCAAGCCTCACCTCCAAGGAGGAAATTTCTAAGCAGATCCTTTTAGATACCATTCTGGTGCTGGCTAAGCTTTCTTTGCTCTACACAGCATCCTGGATGGCTCTCCTTCTCCCCAGCAGCCAACCCTACCACCTCCATTCAGAAGCTCCAACCATAGCCTATACCACGTGTGTCTTTTCTAGGGGGTTTCCTTGCAACCTATCCCCCCAGAAACTGTCAGAAAAACCTTTACAACTGTAACTTCATCTGAATATAATTTCTTGGAAATGTGTTTTTTTCATGGGCCAAGTTACCAAAACCAAGTCCCCTAGCTCAAAATCCCCACCCAGACCCCCCACAACCCCCATCTGCATGACCTCTACTGAGCCCTCCCCCACTGTAAATCCCTGGAATTACAATGGTACAGAGATATGTACCCTAAGCCCCAAGGATTTCCCCCAGCACAAAGAGAGGGCAGGAATCAACCCCTACCCACTGTATAAGTAAGGGTCAGAGAAATGAATCGGCTTGCTTCCAGAAGGTTCTTTTCATTCAGGAAGGCTACAGTGCCATGTCAGGAGAGGTGTCACCTCCTCCCTGTGTCTACAGATGTAGAGGGTAAAATACAGAGTGTCAGAGGAAACATTTATATCCCAGCTTTTCCATGTGTGCCTTTTGACCCACTTCTGCTTTAGTATCCTTGGTCCAGAAAATGACGCACATAACAATATCTACATTAAATGAGAAATCAATCCAGATGATATGCGCAGCAGGCATCTGGAGCAAGACTCAGGTCTGGACCGAGAGTTGCCAAGAATAGATGCAAATGTTTTTGAGCCTCTTTGTACCATAAGCTCCAGGAGGACAATGAGGGCCTCCATCTGGGCCTCCGTCTCACCAGCACCTAGCTCTGTACACAGCACATAAGGGATGCTGCATGTATATCTGTGGTCTAGGTGGGGACTTCAAAAAGCAGCAGCTGGCATGCTGGGGATAGTTACTTACCCTGGTGTCTCTCTCTCTCTCTCTCTCTCTCTCTCTCTCTCTCTCTCTCTCTCTGTCCACTTCCCTCCCTCCTTATCTCTCTCTTTCTCTCTGTCCCCTTCCCTCCCTCCTCATTCTCTCTCTCTCTTTCTCTCTCTCTCTCTCTCTCTCTCTCTCTCTCTCTCTCTCAACCATGGCTCATGAAAGTGTCTCAAACTCCGCGTCACCTTTCCTGGGACAGACCTGTCTCCTTTGTATGCACAATCCAGAACCAAAGAGCAGCCCTTTCTAGTCCAGCCCCTTTACCAAAGGCTCCTGGAACTTCCTCAGCAGAGGACAGTATCTGTTCTGGCATCTAGAGTTAGAGGTCTTATCAAGGAAAAAGATTAAAAGAAACCAGCACGACATTTCAGGGCCTGTGAGTCTGTGTATGCATGAACACTCCTGCTCACACGGGACATGCCTGTTCTTGCATGTGTATACACATAGGGTGTGTAGGCGGGATTCAGTGAGACTACTTCCCAGGCATTGTGGGAAAATCACCTAGGCTTTAGGATTCTGAGATTTCTGAATCACGCGTCTATGGCTCTCCATCTCTCCCTCCCTCCACACTGAGTTTTGAAGATTCAGAGTGCCTGGGATGCCATTCCCAGTACGTGGGCATGCCGGGGGTGTGGGCATGCCGGGGGTGTTCCGGAGCCCATGTGCCGAGGTCAGCTCAGTGGTTTCCTGACAGACTGTTTTTCTTCTTGAGGCTTGAGATACCAATCAGCTTAGGTTGCTAAGTATCTCAGCAGTGCTTCCAGAATTCCACCCTGCCATGGGCAGCCCCAGGACATAAGCAGCTTCTGAATCAGGGCAGTTGCTGGTGGGGTGAGGGGAAGAGAAGGAGGAGGAGGAGACAGAGGCTCAGGAAGGAAGCTGGATTGTTTGTTCAGGGATTCCAGACAAAGTGTGGGAGTTCCATTAGTAGTTCCTGGGTAAGGCTTGGATACAATGACAGCCACCGAAGGTGAGGATGGGCAAGAGGTGGAGGGTGCTACGGAACTCTAGTCCACCCACTGATTGAACGACCCAGAGGGCACAGTGAAGGCAGCTGGGGAGGACAGAGGAAAAGCATCTTTAGGCCTACCTCTGGGCCAGCACACTTACATGTAAGTAGGATGACTGAGTTCTTTAGTTTCTTTAGGTCTCAGTTTCCTCACTGGTAAGCTGCGAAAAATTGGAAGCACACTTCTGGGCTTAAGCTATGTCCGCAGATACTGCTTTCTCTGGTCCCTTATCCTCACCTTTGCCTCTCAGTGCTAGAGCCTTCTTTTTGGAGGACTTGGAGCAGATCCGCCTGCTTCTAAACTTCTCTACTGCCAGTCTGCACCACAGGCCAGGCCTGCTGCAGACACAGGGGAGGGTGCCTGCTGCAGACACAGGGGAGGGTGCCTGCTGCAGACACAGGGGAGGGTGCCTGCTGCAGACGTGGGGAAGGGTGCCTGCTGCAGACACAGGGGAGGGTGCCTGCTGCAAACATGGGGGAGGGTGCCTACAGTCATGAGGGAGGGTGCCTGCTGCAGACATGGGGGAGGCTGTCTGCTGCAGACATGAGGAAGGATGCCTGCTGCAGACATGGAGGAGGCTGTCTGTGGCTTCCCAGGGCCTGGTTGGATGCTCTCTTCCTCATTTCCCTCTACTTCCTCGCCTTCACCTTCCCTTCCTGGGTTTCCATGCATCAGGAGGACAAGGGCACTCTCCAGGGTCAGAATACCAGGACTCACAGCCCAGTTGTCACTCCATGGCTATGGGCACTGAAGCCTGTTTTTTAACCCCTTGGAACTCTGTTTCCTGCCAATGAAAAGAGGGGAAAACAGTGTCTTGTACTTCACTAGACCTTGCAATTAGCATCTGGCATACGCTGACAGCAACAACAGCTATTATCTGTAACTGTATTACCAGCTCTTCTGCATTGCCCTGACGTGAGGCTCTAGACTAGGTATCTTCAGGTCCAATCAAAGGCAGCTGAAAAAGGAAAGGAAATTCAGGCAAGAAATACCCTAGCAGTATTACAAGGAAAGTGCATCCTGACTTCCCTTGGAGGGCCTGTTCCCTGGCAGGCTGGGGACCAAGGAGGAGATATCTACCCACACTGTGTATATCAAGTCACAGAGTGTCTTTCCCAATAGAACTAGCCATGTTGCCATTGTACCTGGGATCACCTTACCTCCAGAACTTGTCTCCAGCAAAGATGTATGTCTTCTTGTTCTTATTCCAGTTAAAGGCAGCATCTACTCGCTGGACATCAGGGGGTAACCCCAGGCTGGTCAGTGGCTTGGGGTATCCTCTCTCCAGAGTGCTGGCAGAATAGACCCAGTACTCATTCCCTGAGGGAAGGGGCAGAAAATGAGATGATGGCTGTTGGGAAATGCCTCAGGCCAATCCAGCCCTCCCATCATCTCTCCGGCAGAAGATACTACTGGGTCTTTCTCAATAGAGCATGACCTTCTGCTCATATCCCAGCTCTGTGCCTGGAAGAAGGTCTCGAGCACAGGATCATGTTTTATTTCACTTTCTTTTGAGATGAGCTCATGTAACCCAGGTTGGCCTTGAACTTCTCATCCTCCTACCTCACTCTCCTGAGTACTGGGATTACAAGGAGGCAGACTCCCCCACACCTGATTTCTACAGGGCTGAGAACCGAACCCAGGGCTTTGTGCACTCTAGACAAGCATTCTACCAGTTGAATTACATCCCCAACTCATATGCACAAAGTTGTATAAGTCGGTGGTAAAAGGTGACAGTCAAGGGAGGAGACGTGGAAGACAGGCAGCCAATACACATGGCCACAAGAAGCCCCTCTTTCCCACCTGTATACAGTGCCCTGAGAGCCAGAGCTCACTTGTCCAGGACCTATGGTCACCAAAGTATGGAGATGAAAGCTGTCCATATAGGAGACATGCATATAAGTGCTCTAATCTTAGCTGAGCCTTCAAGGCCAGCCTGAGTTATCTGATAAACCCTGTCTCAAAACAAAGATATAAGTAACAATCCTGGTAAAGTGATGCTTCCTTGGAGTCTGGACACCATGTATAAAACACTTCGTTTCTATCCTGGTTTCAGAGACTACCCACTATTCAAATAGATACATGTTTAAACAAAACATTTTATGTTAAAAATGAGGTGTCAGTGGGTGCCACTGGGGGCTGCAGAGATGGTTTGGTGCCTGTGAATGCTTCCTACTCTTCCTAAAGACGGAGCACCAGTACCCAGGTTTGGTGGCTTACAATCTCTGCCTTGAATTCCTTCCCTGACTTCCCTGGATGATGCTATGTAGACGAAATATACCCTTTCTTTCCCAAGTTGCTTTTGGCCATGGTGTTTTATCAAAGCTATAGAAACCCTAAGACGTGGCTATAACTCCAGTTCCAGGGGGATCAATGCCTCTAGCCTCAGTAAACATGTTCATTCATGTACACACCCCCAACACACACACACACACATACATACATACATACATACATACATGCACAAACACACACAGAGACAGAGACGTGTATATACTTTTTTTACAAGTTTGGGGTTAGGGATGTAGCTTGGTTAGTTGAGTGCTTGTGGAGCATGTGTAAGAGTTCCACACACAGCATCAAATTAAACCAGGTGTGATGATGGCAAATGCTTGGTCCTAACACTTGAGAGAAGGCAGGCGGGTCATAAGTTAAAGGGTTAAAGGTCACCCTTGGCTACACTGAAAGTTTGAAGCCAGTCTGGATTGCATGAGACCCTACCTGTCTTAATACACACACACACACACACACACACACACACAGAGAGAGAGAGAGAGAGAGAGAGAGAGAGAGAGAGAGAGAGAGAGACTCATACTCAGACACACACACACACACACAGAAACAGAGACCGACACACACACACACACACACACACACACACACACTTAAAGGTCTAACTAAGGTAGCTACCAGCCAAGACTCTAGCCCTGTTAAGTTGTTAGGGAAATATCGGCACTGAAAGGAGATTCTGTTTTCTTCTAGGAAAGGAAACAAAGATCAACAAAGAACCCAGAGGAGAGGAAATGTTTGTCTTATGGGTGGGGCTAGTGGATGCTGGGTGTCTAGACCAACCTCCCAGATAAATTTAATGTGTGTTGGCTAGGGTTTTTTGTTTGTTTGTTTGTTTACTTGACAAAAGCTTGAGTTATCTGAGAAGGGTGGGGGACTCAATTGAAAAAAAAAAAAAAACAAAAAAAACAACATGCCTCCATAAAATTGGCCTGTAGGCAAACCTGTGGGGCATTTTCTTAAGTAGTGATCAATATGGAAGCACTTCTGAGCCTGTGGTCCTGGAGTGTATAAGAAAGCAGGCTGAGCAAGCAATGGGGAGCAAGCCGGTGTTCAGTGTTCATCTCCAGCTTCTGCTTCAGTTCCTGCCTTGAGCTCCTGCCCTGCCTCACCTTCAAGCTCCACTACAACTGTAGGCTGAAACAAGCCCTTACCTCCTCAAGTTACTTTTGAACCTGGTATCTTAGCACAATAGAAACCCGAACAAAGACTACCCTTTGGGAAATGATGTTGAGGCAGATCCCTAAAGGATCTGCAGTACCTGCAGGTGCCTGGGAACTGTGGTTTGGTGAAGGAGTGGATCCAGCTAGACAGGAACCAAGGGCCAGCAAGACCCTCCTACATACCTGCGAAGAACACAGCCTTCTCTTCCTGTGGGGCCTCATACACGGCATCAATCTTTTCTGGGAGCTCAGGCCAGAACGTGGCCACCAGCAAGGGACCTGTGGGCTTGTCACGTGGTGTCACTGTCCGCCAAATAAACCTGGGGACAGGAATGGGCCATAAAATGTCATACCTTCTATCACTCTGCAGCTCTAACCAGAAAACCAACTCAGAAACATGGAAGGATAGTGGAAGGAGTCAAGGTCAAAAGAAGGTTGGAGAGATACACTGGGGAATAGGACAGATACTGTTCTGCAAGGTACCAGGGCTGAGAAGCCACTCTTTGGTCTTGTCCCCACCTCCTCCAGGAAGCCACCCTAGACTGTCTCTGTTCTCTGTGTTTCCTTCCTCAATGACTCTCAATACCAGCACTGAGTGCCTGGAGTGGCTGTTGTGTATCTCACCTGTCCTGTTTGATGAGAAGCCAATCAAGACAACAACGGACAGTGCTTTAGAGCATTTTTGGAATTTAAATGGTCTATGGGCTTTGGCAAAATAAGAGCTACATTTACTAGGGGTATACTAAGCACCAAGCACTTTTATGACTAAACCTTGTAAAATGTAACACTCAAAACTGCATGTGTGCTTGATGATCTACCCAGCCTCTCTCTCTCTCTCTCTCTCTCTCTCTCTCTCTCTCTCTCTCTCTCTCTCTCTCTCTCAGCTCTACACTTATAATCATCCTTCGACAACAGGAGTCCCTGATGCCCGTGACTTCATCCTCATCCTAGGAATTAGGCTCAGGTGTCTTCAACCTTTTGACATTGTAACGGGACTTGTCATTGAGTTACAAAGACAAAAGCTCTCCTCGGCTGCACTTGGCCCTGAGTATCCATTGGTCACGAGTAAGCCACTGATCTCAAGCTGCAGTCCTCAGACCAGCAGCCCCAGCAGCACCAGGGCTTGCCTTAGAAATGTGAACCTGACATCTGCAGAGCAGAATTCTCTGGCTTATGACTGAGACTCTGTTTGAACAAGTCTTCTGGGTGACTCTGCCAAAGTTGGTTAGCCTAACATTTCTTGCCATGTGTATTACATCAGCATGACAAAATTGAACAGATAGACTGGTGTCTATCTAGACATCTCTCTGTGTCTCTGTGTCTCTGTGTCTCTGTGTCTCTCTCTCTCTCTCTCTCTCTCTCTCTCTCTCTCTCTCTCTCTCTCTCTCTCTCCCTCCCTCTCTTGTGATCCTAAAGGCTACTGGTAGTCATCTTGGAACCCAATCTTGGCATACATGGCATGCAGAGGTGTCAATGGACAAAGACAAGTCACAGACCCTTCTTTGCCCCTTAAAGCAGCTTTATCCCTTCACACTATACCATGAAAGACCAATTTTTCTTTCACTGTGTGATCTGGAGCAAGAGAGAGTGGGTACTTGAGCAGGGACATGATCCTAATTTGCCAATGACACTTAGACAGATTATGATAGTGCCTGGATTTAAGTCCACATCTAACTCTAAAATCCATATTCAAGGATCCTGTAGTACTACCCTGTTCTCCAGGAGCCTGACACCATTACTGTTTAATTATTTACAGATCAATTCAATGACTCCATTGAACATACATTTAGGTCCTTCTGATAGAAAGTATGATGCTGTGTCAGAACCACCTCGGCCTGAACCTTGGCTCAGAGCTCTTTCCAAGATTCCCACATCTGACAACTTCATACACAATCAGTTTCCACAGAAGCAAGTGTTGCAAGCTGAGGACCTTGCTGAAGAGTAGAGTCCCCACTTACCTTTTCTCCTCTCCACAAGGTACAGCAGGACACCAGTAGCATCTACAATCACTATAACTGGTTCAGGCGCTAAGACATTACTGTGTCTGACTTACTGCTTTTTGAGTCTCATTTCTCTATCTTCTTGTTATCACCTACTGAGTACATAGACTCTGGGAAAGGCAGAACATTGGAATCCCACACCTGGCCCTGTGTCTGAAAAGAAGTCCTTGTTGGAACAGAAGAAAGACACTCCATGGTCATCTTTCAGCCTCAGTGGATTCTCTGACCCACACTGTATATACGTCAGGAACTTTTATCTCTGTCTCAGATGTATGCTTCTTAACCTGGTACTCCTATATCACTAGAATCCCCTCTATTATAGGAAGCATGCTTTTGAGGACAGTGATGTGACATTAAATAGACCCTCTATTCCCAGCACACTCTCTTCCCTTCCTTAGCTATCATGGAAACCCATCAAGGCAACTAGCACAATAGATACTAAATTATGATTTATTAAGATAACAGCTGATGGGCCTGAACAAACATCCTCTCTACTGGCATGGTTCTAAGCACTAAATGCATCTAATCCTTATACCTGCTCTATAGGGTAACATCTCAGCCTCACCTTAATATGATCAAGCTGAGGTACAAGGGAAACAATAAGCCCGCTGGGGATCATCCAACCTGTAGAGAATTAGTGTAGTTTTCTACTTCCACCACCCATTTTCCTAACTGTTGTACCCTATGAATGGATGAGTGGATAATTGGCTCAGTCTATGGAAAGACCTATGAATGGATGAGTGGATACATGGATCAGTGTATGGAAAGCCCTATGAATGGATGAGTGGATACATGGATCAGTGTATGGAAAAGTAATAGAAAAGAAGACAGTGCTGCTTGGTAAATCGAGCGATCAAACAAAGCATACATACATACATTCATATGTGATAGATTAATAGATTGAGGCAGGTATAGATAGATGGATAGACAACAGACAGATAGATGGATGAATGGACTTTTTAACGAAGTCCTCGATGGTACTCCCATTACCTGGCAGCCAGGGCATTAGGGTGACTCTCAGCCATTTGTCATGACCAGAATCTCGTAGAATGAAGGAAATAATCTCTTTCTACCTATGGTCACTTGCTATCTATACAAACAGCAATTTGGCCACTTGAGATCAATAGATTCTGGGAGAAGACCAATGGAAGACTGGCTAATTCCCCTACATTCTTCTCTCTGTTCTACTTTGGAATCATGTGTAGATGTGCCTTGCTCTATGATAACAAAGTCTATCTTTTAAGGCTGGGCTGGAGTGGGCTGGGATGCCCAGCTTAGATATGTTCTTTGATTTCACTTGTAGAAGATTCTCATATATTGCATGGATGAAATCTTTCAATGTGTGTATATGGTTTGATTTAGCCTCTTAAACCTTGTCATTTACCACAAGTATCCACAAACTATGAGAGAATGAGTAGCATGTAGAATATATCAGACCCCCTGCTGATTCAAAGGCTTAGACATCTGGTAGACCCAGAATTCAACTACCTGTGTGGTAAACCACCAAGATTTCTGGGTTGTGAGACACAAGCAAAAACTGCTTACTGCAAGTCATTCTGTGACAGGATGCCCCAGGAGCCCTCTACAACAGTGGGGACACAAGAACAATGGGAAGGGACAGAGGCCAGAGGGTAAGAAAGACAAAAGCAACTTCACTCACCGGTCCTTGAAGAAGAAGATCTCACCACGGATCTGAGCGATGCCATCAAAGACAATGTCCTGTTTGCAGATCTCTGGAGTAACAGGTCCCAGTGTAGGCGTGGGTCCAGTACCAGTGTCAGTATCAGCATCAGGGGAAGGCCCTGGGGAATGGAGAGACACCTGACCCTAGACTCTCCCCAGCAACAAGGCTTCTCATCACTAGGCTGGGTCCGATTATTGCTCATTTAACCTGCTAAGGCTATAAAAAAAAAAGAGAAGTCTACCTCGGTGTACTTAAAAAGGGGAAGTCTACTCTGAGCTTGGAAAGGGGAACTAAAAGAAGCTTGAATCTTGCGTGGTCTCTTACTTTAAGAACAGAAAGGGCTGGCTAGTACCAGTAGAGGTGTGGCACTTTCCTAAGGATTTGCTTTCATATTCTTCAGGATGAGTGGCAGTTGCATCTAGGGAGGTGAACTGTTGCATCCTTTCAGCTGATATGTAGCCTTACCAGGACTGCAATGCCACACATCACTGTCTGCATCTCTGGTTCTTTCCCAAGTTCAGAGTCCGTGGACTTCCCCATCCAGGCTCCACTTCCACTGCTTTTCCTGGTCCAGGAACCACTAGGACTATTATGTAATCTGATTTCTTTTTTAAGAAATTGACTGGCTTTTTAGCGTCTAACCTCACTGAAAGCACAGACAATAGCCAGTCATTGGTGACAGGAAGCAGTTACTATGTTTCTATCACAAAATGAAACAGCATCTTTGGAGAACTAGCAACCCTCATCCCATGCCAGAGAAAATCCTGCCCTGTAGGCAGCTCACTCTTCTGGATCCTAAACCCTACCTGGCTGCTAAGACCTAGTTGACCTTGGGTCAGACAGACCACCTTTCTCCAGCCTCAGTTCATATACCTTGCAAATGGAAAGCCCTGGAAATGTGGAACCAAGAGAGGCATGGATAACTAGAGTTTAGAAAGGACAGGGCTGTCTCAGCAACCCTTTGGAGCATTACTCTGAAGCCTGAGGACCAGGCACAAGCCATGTCCCCTGCTGATGTCCCTGGCCTTTCTGACTAGATGTGGTCTGGCAATGCCACCTCTGTGTCTTCCCACTCAAGCTGTGGGATACTTGCAGACACCTCTACCCTCAGAGGCCCTCAAGCAGTGGCTTACCATAGAGCTCCTGGATCCCCTTGATGTCATCATGGGATAATCGGAAGTTCTTGGTGTAGGTGTAGATAGGGGCCATCAGAGCTCCTGGGTCCTGAGAGTGTTCTAGCCCCATGGCATGGCCGAACTCATGGGCTGCCACGAGGAATAGGCTATATCCTGAGTGCCAAGGCAGGACATGGGGTAGAATTCAAGAGAGAAATAAGACAGACATCAAGACCTGCCTCATAGAAAGGAGATTGGGGGGGGGGGGCGCGGGGGGAAGGGGCAACTCCAGGGCTGGACTAAAAGTTCTAGAAGTGGCATGTATTGGTTTTTCCCTTGTGCCGAGAGTACTGTTGCTTTTGAGTAGGCCAGTAAGCATCTTCTCAGCCTTTCCCAATGATGGTTGTATGTGGTATGAGGGAGAGAGACAGGGGCATCTGCCTCATGTCCCATCTGTGAAAAAAAAATCATGCTTTCTGGCCATTTGTGAGAGTTGACATAAAACCTGTTGCTCAGAATCTCAAAGAGGGAGAGCAAGAGGGAGATTCTGGCCTCAGAGTTTCACCATTTCTTCCCAGGGAAGGGAGTAAAAACCACTCCCCTGGGAATGTGGCTTGATGATATAATATTCGCCTACTGTATGCCAGCAAATCACTCCCATGGGGAAACTGAAACAAAACATATCCATGCCTGTATGGCTTGTTCAGGCTTGGCTGTGGAGAGCAGGCAAATCATGTGCTGCACCCTCCGCATTGTATTGTGACTCAATTATCCCATAGCCCAAAAGTAATAATAATAATAATAATAATAATAATAATAATAATAATAATAATAATTCTGTCCCTGGTTACCTAGGATATTATTTGCAGATATCACTAAAATGGAAGCCAGAGCCAAGAATGATATTATATATCTATAATTCCAGTACTTGATATGCTGAAGTAGGAGGATTGTGAGCTTGAGACCAATCTGGGCTGCAGAGTGAAACTCTGTATTAAATAAATGAATCTGTTAAAATGTTACCACATTGCAGTCAATGAGCTCTTAGCCCACTGTGGATCACGACCTCACAGGAAGAGACAAAGGTACAGATATGGAACAGAGAGTGACATATAATGACTGAAGCAGACAATGAAGTGATACAGGCTTGGGGAGGGGGGCACATTAGTTGTAAACTTCCAGCCTTCAGACTCAGGGAGAAGTCAGTTTATGTTGTTCTAAGCCACCAGTATATTATACTTTGTCCATGGCAGCCTGAGTGTCCACACATTCTTCACATGGATGGAGATCACACCTTAGACAGAAGTTGCACAAAGCAGAGGTGTCAGCCTATCTCCTAGGCTAACATTTGGTGGGCAAGAAAAATCCCTAAGAAAAACTCATTTGGCCAGCTGCTGGCATTCACCAAGGTGCACCTCAATATAAGAGAAAAGCACTTGTCACAGAGGAAAGAGTGTCTCAGCATCAACTCTCCATGTGACACAGCCTAGAATCATCATTAAAAACTCTCAATTGAGTATTTGTCTACATTAAATTGGTCTCCAATAGATGCAGAGGGCATAGCCTACTATGGGTGGCTCCATTCCCTGAGCAAATATCCTGAGCTATATAGGAAAGCCAGCTATACTAGCTACACAGTAGTATTCCGTCATGGTTCTTGCCTTCAGGTTCTTAAGTTCTTGCTCTGACTTCCCTCAACCTGGGAGTGTAAGCCTCTTTGTAATAACTCTTTCCTCCCTAAGTGTTTATTCACAAAACTAAAAATCAAACTAGAATAGAGACCCACCTAATTCTTGCAGGTCCTGGACCTATCCCCTTACCTAAACATTTTTGGGCTACCTGAGAAACTGAAGCTGTGGGCACCTTGGCACTGAAAGGTGGACCCAAAGCACCCTGCTCAAAGACAGCAGTCTTGAACATCTCCTGCTAGTGACAGTTCTGCCCGGAGGGGAGGCTGGAGTGGAAGGCAAGAAAGGCAATAGCTGGGCTGATCCCTACCCAGGGTCAGTGCCTAGTCGTAGTGCCTCATTTTGAAGCTATGTGAATCTCCAACTGAATCGGCTGGACCAAAGCAGGGAGCTGTCTTCCCTGGGGCTGAGCAGAGTCTCTGCTCCGATGGTAGGTCTGAAGGTACAATGAGGGTATCTTTTCTAAGGGCAATATCTATGCTTGAACATAGTCTGGGCCTCAGAATGTTCCAGCTCAGGTGTGGAGGAGTATCCAGTGTCTCTACCCAAAGGCCAGGGCCTCATACCTTGGTCGGGACAGAAGCCCCACTTCCGGTCATCATCGTAGTTGGCTGTGGTCGCACACCATACCTTGCCATCACTTCGGCCGGCACTGGTGCAGCTCTCATACTTGTTGCCCAGGAAAGTGAAAGGGAAGACACATGGAGCACCTTCTGAATTTCCACCCACAGTGGACATAGCTGTGAGGTAAACGACAGAGGTCAAGGGGCAGCAAAGGATCTGAGGCCACTGCCAGGAAGCAATGACAAGACAGTGGCATCAGCATACACTCACTGGGTTCCAGTCTATCCTATTCACCTCCATCAATAGCCCTGGCACAGCAGAGACCCTATAGTGGCATCTCCATGTCATAGATGAGACTTGTCTTGAAGAGGCTTGAATACATTAAGAAACTTGATGAGCAGATAATGCTTGAAAGTAAGTACCAGACCCAAGGTTTAAACCCAGGTAGCCATGGTTCTGAGTCTAGAACTGGACCCTTATAGACAGGAGCAGAGAGGTCAGACACCCAGAGGACTGAGCAAACTGATGGTCTCAACACACTGTCCTAGAAGATGAGCCTTTAGGATACCAATCTCTGATTTAGCTTCAAGAAACAGGCTCAGTAAACGCATGTAGGAGAAGAGAGAAGTAAGAAAGGATGACCAGCAGACGGAGAAGAGATACAGTTAAGAGAAGGTGAGAAGCAAGATCCAAGGTCAGAGGGAGGGAGAGGAACACAGTGTCAGAGCTGAAAGACTGGGTGCAGACCGGCTAGCAGGGTGCAAGCCGGCTGACCAGAAATCACTAGCACACCTCCAACAGTTGGCTCCCATGCCCAGGTGGTACCTGGCAGCTAAGCTTGGGGAAGATGCTGTGGGTGGACAAGTGGGTATTAAATGGCAAAATGCTTGCCTCTAAGGAGCAGAGAGAGGCAGGGATACCCACCAGTCTCGGGGCAGAATCCGTACTTCTTATCCCGGTCATAGTCCTCAGTGGTGCCACACCAGCGGTAGCCGTCTGTACGGCCCTCAGTGGTACAGCTGTTGTAGGATGTGCCCTGGAAGCGGAACGGGAACTTGCAGGGCTGTCCATCTGCATTGCCACCCATGGTAAACAAGGCTGGGGAGGCAAAGAGGAGGAGGAGATGCCATTGAGAGAGATATCTGCCCGGCCAGAGATGGCTAGTCACCCACTTGCTGGTTCATACAACACAAGTTGTTGCTATCTTAAAAATATTAATTACAAACATTCTCTAGGGGCTGGAGAGATGGCTCTGCAGTTAAGAGCAATGGCTGTTCTTCCAGAGGACCCAAGTTTGGTTCCCAGCACCCATGTCAAGCAATTCACAACCATCTGTAACTCCAGCCACGGGGATTTGATGCCTCTAGCCTCTAGAGAGTACCTGCACTCATGTGTACATGCTCACACAAAGACACAGTTACACTAGTTTAAAATGAGAAAAAAAATTAAATCTAGTAAAAATTAGCTTCTCTGGGAAAGTTTCAGTCCTTTCTGGACATCTCCACTGCTGCTATAGCCAGTCCCTACAGAAGGAAGAGGAGAAGGGGCAGCTGGTATCTTAGCCTCCTACTCTGATAACCACAGGGTAAGGCATGACTGGAGAATGGGGAGAGATAGGATCGAGGTCAGCCTGTCTTGAGCTCCCCCAAGGCTCTCCCATCCCTGCATCCACTCTAGAGTTACAAAATGGTGTGTGTCTGGAATTGCCAACTATCGAAACCACAAGTGCGTAACAAGGACCATCTGTGCACAGCAGTGCCAGAGGTGACCTCACTGGGTCTGTTAACTCTACCACAAGCCGAATAGAACCCAACCCCTGGCCTCCCAATGCAGGAAAGGGGGTGGGTCTCTATCTTCATTGCTTTTCTCCCCTCCCCCAAACAGGAAACCTTTTCCTGATGGACCAGAAAGACTAAAACTTAGAGAAGAGGCAGATCTGAGTCCAGAGGCCCTGGTGATTCAGAGTCGGGGAGGGGAGGGTTAAGTGATAACTTTGATCCCACCAGCTGTGTTTCTGCCACCCAGAAGCCCATCTCCTCTGGGACCCACTCTCTTCCCAAAGAGAAGGTCAGGGAAGAGATGCTGAATCAGCAGTCAGGAGGGCCTGAGTAATCGGAATCGCTGCCCCAAGACCCAAACACGTGTGCCTTGTGCGTACTTGAACCTGGCCGAGGACCAAATCCATAGCCAATGTCTGACACAGAGGGAACCTGTCCAAAACTTAAGCAGTCCAAGGCTATGTCCATATCTACCCATGAAGCTTGTATCAACAGAAGGGCTGACTCTGAAAAAGGTTTCTATGTTTCCCCCATGTCCTAGCTCTGACTTACTAACAGTCAATAGCTTGAATCTTAGTACCAAATTTAACTTCCATGATAAAAGCATAAACAAGGCTGGGGATGAAGCTCTGTGGAGGAGAGCAGGCCCACCATGTGTGAAGCCACGGTTTGGATCTGCCCCACAAAGACAGAAGAAGGAAAAGAAGAAATGTAAACAGGAAGACAATTAGAAGCTCTTTGTTCCTTCCTTCCTGTCCAGAGGACTGGCTCTAGTGTTATGTTGCAATAGGGACAGGGAGAGTCAGAGCCATATACAATTATATACAATTACAGACCCTCCTCAACCCAAACAGACTCCTTAGTCTATGACTCAG
Organism: Arvicanthis niloticus; assembly: GCF_011762505.2. Lineage (NCBI taxonomy): Eukaryota > Metazoa > Chordata > Mammalia > Rodentia > Muridae > Arvicanthis > Arvicanthis niloticus. The sequence goes on along the minus strand of NC_047675.1, from coordinate 20,187,402 downwards.
GAATGTCTTTACGGGTTGGGGAATAAGCTAATCATTAGAAGTAGGTCTGTATTTTCTCTCTCCCATTTCTCCAGCCTTTTTTTTCTGGGTTTCTGATTTCTAGAACCGTCAAGTGAGATGGCCTGGCCAAGTATGATGCATTCATGGGTTTTCAAAAATTTATGATTAGAAAGTGTGTCCAGGAAGCTTTCAAAGTAGATTGAGGGTGGACATCAGTACCCTTCCCCCCCCCCCCTTCACACTTTTACCTCAATAGATGGTTGAGGGGAAAACTGTTTCAAGCTCTAATGAGCGCGCGCGCGCGCGCGCACACACACACACACACACACACACACCACTGAATGGAGCTGGACACCTGTCATGACACAAGGACAGAAGGCAGAGTCAGATGACCACTCTGACCACTTTAAGTGACTTTCTTCAGTACACTGGGCTCAGTGTAGGAGAGGTGGATAATATTCTCAGACTGAAGTCCCTACTTGGATCAGGTACCAGCTTGGACTGAGTCTTGTCCTCCTCCTACTGCTCAGCTCTTGATCTGTCTCTAGGTCTCATCCCTCTTCTCCTGGCCTCCTGGCCTTGAGACCTAGGTCTTGTATAAAGTGTAAAGTGCTCCCCCCACCCAAAAAAAGTACTTTGATACATTCAAGGTCATTCTCGTGTATGTTAGGAAAAAATAACGAATATATCAAATCCATGATCTCACAAATAATAAAGCTGAGCCACCTGAAGCGACTTAGCTAAATATGAAGAAGTAAGCAGATACTGCCATGCACCACAAAAATCACATTTAAGTTACAACAGACCACACACACAGTGGCCCATAAGGGCAGAATGACTGGCGACTTTGAACCCTTCTCAGCTTGTGTAAGGATACTGTGTTCACACAGTGACGATGAACTTGCACAACTACACTTCTTAGAATGTGTGCCTGTCCCTGAAGCAACAAACACAGTTAGAGGCGGACACAATGACATCTGAAATCAGGATAATGAACACTTAGATGAGGGGAGGAAGGTTGACTGGCCTGTGGAATGCGGAGGATGTAGCCATAGCAGGAACACCTAGGCTGGGGGCCTGGGTAGGATGAGGGTTGGGGTCAGGATAGATGCTCACCTTCATGGGGGCAGAAGCCATACTTGCCATCCTTCTCAAAGTTGTATGTGGTGGAGCACCAGAGGAAGCCATCGCTGCGGCCAGTGTCTGTGCAGCTACTGTATTCCCGACCGTTAAACAGGAAGGGGAACTTACAGTACTCGCCATCAGCATTCCCATACTTTACGCGGACCACTGCAGGACACACAGAGGATGAGACCCACCTCACCAGGGCCTTCCCCAGACACCTGGCTGTGAGCTCATTCTGGAGACTGAGTTCCCTCCTCCTCCCACTGCCCTAATCCCATTAGAGCAAACAAAGGGCTTAAGGTCGGTTTGGGTTGCTAGGAAACAGAAATAAATACTGACTGAGGCTATCTTACCTTGTCCTTCTCCCAGGGTCCACAGTTCATCATCATCAAAGTGAGAATCTCCCCCAACACCAGTGCCCGGGGCAAAGGCATGTGCCAGGAGTCCATCCTTGCCATCAAATGGGTATCCATCGCCATGCTCTGAAACCCACATTGACTCTTACTTAGCTTTTAGCATTCCCTGCCCCCACAGCTGGGTCCTTGAGCCCAGTCACACCCTTATCTGTGTTGGGAGCTCCTCAGCCCTCTAAACACCTGTCCCTTTCCCATTTGGGTTATGGAATAAACATTTCAGGGAGTCAATGGAAAAGGTCTAACTTGGTTGTTACCATCCTGTGGCCCATACTCTTCAAGGCCACATGGTCCTCTCACCAGCACCATAGGTAGACCTTGGCTATGTTCATTGCTATCAGGAACACTGTACCCACCCACATGTCTTCAGTGCCACTACAGAGTGATAACTCCTGGTACCCATGGCCTCCCATCAACACCATCTTCCTCACTATGCCATATACTCATGGCAGACTGTCATCATTATCCACAGGGCTAGCCTTCAGACCCTAGTGTGCCACAATGTTTCCCCTACTTAGCCCCACATCCACACTGCTCTTTCACTGCCCTCTGCCTTCATTGCTTTACCGCCTTGTATTCACACCACCAGCCTTCATATGTGTGTTGGTGCCAGTTGATGCCAATAGCTCATATGATGGCTTGACCCCAGATTCTATTCCACTTCCTCCCAGGTTGCTATTGGGACTACTGAATTTAATTGTAAAAGTCTTTCTTATTATTTTAAATCTGAGTAGTCATATGCACTAAGGGGCTGTCATTTACAGGGTGCAGTCGGTTTTCGCTGCATGCAGGGTATACTGCCCTGCATCCCCCGCTATCACAGCCGTGGCTTTCCAGTGTCTGGGACATGCTCTCCTACCTCCATCTGATGCGCACCCGATGTCTACACTTCCTTGGTAAGCTGCCCTGAGGATGCACAAGCTTCTCAAATGTCAACCTAGACCCCTTGTCTCTGTGCTGTTCCATTCTCCAGCCCACTTCAGCCTACCCCAGCGTCCAAAGTTGATCATGATGTCAGCTTCCCCATCGTGGATTCGAGAAAAGCGTAGTGGAGTCACATCACTCCATACTTTTAAGGCCCGAGCAAAGGCATCATCCACTGTCTCAGGGTCCAGGTCAGGTGTGTATCCAATGATCCTAGAGGGCAGAGAAATGCATATGACCATGCATATATGCAATTGTGCAAGTGTCTATGTGTATGTGTATGTGTATATGTATGTGTATGTGTGTGTGTTCTTGTGCAGCAGATGTGCTGAGTGAAGCTCACTGAGAACACCCTCCTGTACTGCATTGATGTCTTCAGAGTCTCAGACCTTCTCATCTCTCACTCTGTCTGAGACAAGGGCATCAGGGAAATAAACAGTACAATATCAAACAAAAGGCAGAGATTTCACCCTTGATCAATACCAGGCACATAGAGTTGAGCTCTTAGCCCAATTAGCAACCAATCATAAAAAAAAAAATTATACAATGAAGAATACAATCATCAGTTGATCACCAAGCATCCTCCGCCTGCCCTAGTGACCCAGATGATAATAACAATCACCAACACTTGGAGACCCAGGCTTTGTATCAAACATTGTGGAAGTTTTTGATTTACACTTAATCTAATGTAGTTCCTCAACTACCCCTATGAGGAGCAGATTTCTTAGCCCTGTTCTATAGGCAAGGATACCAACTATAAATGTAGGAGAGTAAGACCAGTGCTCCCATGGTTACTGAGTATGAGACTCAAGCCTAAGTCTGTCTGGCTCCACACACCAAGAACTCTGTATGCAAAGTCCCTGGATGCTCAGCTCTCAAGAATGACACCTCATGAATCCCCTGACCTGGAAAGGCAATTCCCAAGGAAACACACATCCCTCCAGCTGCTGGCTCTGTGTCTCCCCCAGCCCCTCCTTGGCACCTGTATGTGATCTGGTTCTTGTCCCACTTGGGTTTGCGGGGGAAAAAGTTGTAGTTGGCCACATCTGGATTGCCACATCTCGGCTTCCGCATGGTCTCGATGGTGTTCTGGTCAAGGTCACCTGTCTGGGGCAGCCCAAAGAACTTCTGCATCTTCTTGAGGGTATCCTTCAGCACAAAGAGGTTGCAACTCTCCTTGGGACAGCCATAGAATGTGTTCAGGTATTGCTGAAAGAGACAGACACTCTCAAAGCCAGGAGCCACATTGGGAATGGCAGAGCACATAACCCCAACTTCTGCCAAGCACTCACTAATTGGGACAGGATGAAATCAGGAATCCAAAGACAGTCATAGGCTCCCAAATTACTTCTGACACCCACCAGTGGGGTGATGCATTTGTAAAAGGCATAGCTACCACCTTTGCTTTACTCAAATTTATAATTTAGTAGGTGTTACCTTAGGTAAAACACACACTCACACTCATACACACACACACACACACACACACACACACACACACACACACACACACACACACACTTCCCGTCATGCAGAGGAAGAATCTAAGAAAAAGGCAGGCAGCTTAAGAAACTTGCTCAAGAGGACACCACTCACAAATGGCAAATCTGGATTTGACATCAAGTGATCATTCTTGAACCCTCAGACCCCGGCTTCTATCTGATTGAACCTCTCAACAGACCTAGGAATGCATTCAGTATTTTACTCATTTGTTTTTCCAGTTCAAATCTTAGGTTCACCATTTCTTTCTTTCTTTCTTCCTTCCTTTCTTTCTTTCTTTCTTTCTTTCTTTCTTTCTTTCTTTCTTTCTTCTTAAGATTTATTTATTTTATGTATGTAATTACACTGTCGATGTCTTCAGACACACCAGAAGAGGGCATCAGATCTCATTACAGATGGTTGTGAGCCACCCTGTGGTTGCTGGGAATTGAACTCAGGACCTCTGGAAAGACAGATGGTGCTCTTAACCACTGAGGCATCTCTCCAGCCCCCAGGTCCACCATTTCTAAAAAGATGTTGACTTTATCCTTTAGAGGGCCTGCCCCAAACTACCAACCAGCTGCTCAACAAGCATTGTTTGGTGGCCACCATGTGTCAATCCCTGTGCTACTGCTGCTGATGGAGACAGGCACTTCTAGTCTGTAAGTTCAAAACCTGATGCAAGATGTGGGTGGATCACAAATACAAACTTAAATACATGGGGAAGGCTGGCTGGAATGGCAAGAGGAGCTAGGAGTTCTGGCTTCATGGCTGGTTCTCACCTGCTTGGAGGCACTCAACAAAGCGGGGAAAAGGGGCGTGATAGTAATGACCACAGTGGTAATATAACAGTAATGCCTGATGTGTACTGAGTGTTTCCTAAGTGACATACACCCTTCCGGAATTCTAAAAGTACCTGCCCATCTATGACAAAGATGGTGCCACTATGACCCTCTGACGTCAAAGAAACAGCCACTCTGGAAGTTAAATCAGTTATCAGAGATCACCAGGCCAGAAGGTTAATGTGGAATTTGCAGGGAGTCAGATCCTGTAAGTTAAAAGCCCCCTCCCTTTTCTTTCCTTTTCTTTTTTCTTTCCTTCCCTTTTCTTTCTTTCCTTCTTCCTTCCTTTCTTCTTTTTTGTTGTTTTCTTCTTTTTTGGGTGGGGTGGCTTTTTACTTTAAGTTGAACCTTCATGCCCTGGTCTCCCCAGGTGTGCACCATCCTTGGCCACCTTGTTGAGCTCTCTCCACCTGTTATAGGGGACTCCTACGAGGGGGACATTCCATCTACTCAAAGGGTCTTGCCCCACAGTAAAAGAAGCCTGGAGGAAAGAGATTTGGTTCCCCCCACCCACCAGGGCATGTGATTCCTTGTCTTGGGTAGATTGGGGAGGAGGCTGGCTGAAAGATTTCTAAAATGATTGGAAAAGGGCAATAAAAATCTAAATAAAAAGGGCAATAAAAATCTGAGATCCAGCAAAGCGTCCAAGCCAACCCATGGCCAGTGGATGGCAAGATGTGTCTACTCCTTACTGTGGGTATCCCTTTGCAGCTGCCTCTCTGTCTAGCTTATGCAACACTGTTGCCAGGGTGCCTTAGAGCCAGGCGCACGCTCACACAACAACTGAGCCGCAGCTCTGGAGCCTGGCCAAGAAGGAGGTCGTACTGGCCGCTGGCCGACCCCAGCCCGGCTCAGTCCACCCACGCCCCACGCGCCCTGGCCTTCTGCTCCTGCTCCTCAGGCCTGCCAGCTTGGCGGGTTGTTTCCTTGTGTCCTCTAACTCCAGGGAAAAGTTCAAAGGACCCTCCTGGACAACTTCTGCAGTAAAACAAGGCATCCATCAAAATGCACATTCTGCTTCCCTTCAGCCTCAATTACTTGCCAAATGGTCTCCTCCAGTATCCCACCAAAAGCCTGTCTCTAGCTGTGTGCCAAAGTTTCCCAGAAGTTTGCCAAGCCTTGCTTTGGCTATCCTTTCGTGTGCAAAGGCTTATACAAATTATATGCCAACTCCCCCCCCCCCCCCCCCCCCCCCCTTTCAAGAGATTCCCCTTTAACTGATTGCCCTAAAGGCCTAACAAGATGCTTGCCCAAGGTTCTGTTGCCAGCTCTCCTGTTGGGTCCAAAAGACATTTATAAAGCCCGCCTAGAACCAAATCCCCTAGGTAAGTAGACAAAGTCCCTATTATTCACAAAAACAACCCTTTCCAGATGTTTCCCAAGGCAATCACCTCCCTCCTTTGCTTCTTCCTGGTTCCTTGGATGTGAACTTCCCCAAGTTACTTATCAGTGGCCTCTTCTTACCAAAGCCCCTCCCCATGGTTTACAAAAGCCAACCTCTCCATCAACTGACCAAGAAAGAGACCCTCAAAGATGTTTACCAAAGTCCCTCTAGGCGCTGTGTGCCAGTAGAGGGGGTCATGGGGAGGGTGGCCTGCGTCTTCTGTTTCCTAAATTTGTCTCAGCCAGCATAGCAACTTACCACTGCCAACTCTTTGTCTGTTTTGGGGGCAACATCACCGGGGAACTTGATGATGGGCGACGGTGCAGCGATGGCGAGGTTCATCAGGCAGCACAGGACGCAGAGAACCCGCAGAGGGCCAGCAAGCGCTCCCCAGGCCACTCGTGCCTCCATCGTTGCGCTCCCGGGCTCCGGCGGCGGCTCCGCGTGTCACCCTGAGGTCGCTGGCTGTGCCCTGGGGTCCGGGCGCCTGCTCTACACCGTGTTCCGAGATCCCCTTACTCTATTGCCTGGGCTTCTCGGGGCTCAGGGGCTCATAACGGGGATCCCACCTCCCAATACGCACCACCGCTGCGGGTGCTTGCAGGTCCTGGCAATCCCTTTGTATATCTAAAGTCTTGGATGCACACAGAGCCTCCAGCCACCCGGGGAAGTCTGGATGCAGCGGAAACAAGGGCGGGCAGACGCCAGATGTGGCCGGCTGGGCTGGAAGAGTGCTGGCAGCACCGGGTGGAGTGGGGAGGGTGAGGGAGTGAGGTCTGACCCGCCCCTCTCCTCCCCACCCCCTTTCTCAGTTTCTTCCCTCCTCTTCTTCCATTCCCGTCCCCCCCTTCTGCCTCCAGCTACCCAGGCCTTCTTGCTCCCTAGCTGGGGTCCACCACTCCACCTCTGCACCGAGATCCTCTTTCTCTAAACAACTGGTGCTAGTCCTACAGACTCTTATTTAAGGATTGGATCAGGGCCTTGTCTTTGGAGAGATGCTGGCACAGGAGTCAGAAAAGTGATAGCTAGAAACAAGACTCCTACCTCTCATGATGGTCCAAAGCAGAAATGTTAGATAATCAGCCATAGAACCACTGGAGGAAATGAATAGAAGTAAAAAGAGCTGGATAGAAATGGTTAGAATCTAGCCGGCCTTTCTTCTCCAAAAATATACATTTACTTGGTTTCACTGGTAGTCCTCAATAGAACACAATACAGTGGCGACCACAGCACTTCACCCTGAGAAATGTCCCCTCTCTTAGGAAAGACAATTGAGTCTGCCCTTACTCACTCCACCCCAACACACACACACACACACACACACACACACACACACACACACACCCCTAATAAGGACATTCTAGAAAAGCTCCTTGGAAGATGTGACTTCTGAGCTGTTCCTGGAAGAGCACCTTGGGGCATTGGGTGGGAACAGAACAGACATTTCCAGCAAGCTTTATTAGAGAAGGAAATCCCCCCCCCCCCCGTCTTAAAGGTAGAGCTATCCTGCCCCCAGGGTCAGCAAGGACAATCTGGAAAGGAGGTGGGATTAGGGTGAGCTGTGTCTAATTAAGAAGCAAGGACATGTGCTGAGATAGCCAGCATCACCTGCCTGAAGGGTACTGAAGATCATAGAGATAGAGACTATGTCCTCTATCCCTGGGCTTGGGAAAGTTCAGTGGCTTGTGTCTAGTGGGCTTCAAAGGAGACAGCTCTGACTTTGGGGGTGGGGAGTAGAAAGGACCTCTGGGGAGGGGTGATTGTCCTCTGGCTCAGCCCCATTTGGCTCCTGGCCACTCAGTCTTGTGGATAGCCAAAGAGCCAAGTTGAAGAGCAAGTGGTAAAAGCGGAAAAAGTTGTTTCACTTAAGCAGGGGTTGAAAAACTTGTGGCTTGTGGGTTGAATAGCATTTTGAAATTTGGGAAGCCTTATGTAAAAATCAGACTTTCTGGTTTTGTTTAAAAATTCCTTCGACCTGGCAACCATGGGTGCCAGTTTCCATATGACAGCTACTAGCTGAGGCTAGGTCGTCCCCTTCGAACAAGACTTTGTCACTCTCTACTACCTGGTCAGGGATTCATGGTTGTCACCTTTGCCCACATGTCTCGTACTGTGTTAGGTAGCCAGCCACCTTGAAGGACATCAGGGGTAGACCCCTCCCTCCTACACCACAATTGTAGAGATTGACTGGAACTGTGGGATGCTACTGGCAAGAGGAATGCGATCTGAATCATATCCCAGTAAGAGACATTAAATACCAGAACTGACTGATAGTTATTAGCTGATAACTAACTGAACCTAACTAATTCCAGGAGCCCCAAACTTTGTGCAATTCCTATCCAGAAGAACATTTCATGTACCATTGCTTTATCCAGAAAGTCAACCCCAATGGGCCTGTCAACCATCTGGGGAAAGCTGTCTGTTCTAGAGCCTTTGGGAACAGTATAGTGTCTACCTGTGTTGGATTCTATAGATCCAAGACCAAGGGATGCGCTACCCCAGAAATACACACCGACAGGACTCGCTGTAGTTACATGATGTTTATTGATACTGGTGCACCAGGGTTCCCTTGTATGCAGGCAAGAAAGCCCCGAATTAGAGTTGGGGGCAGTATTTACACCATATTCACAGGGCTCATAAGGGCAGTTTTACCTCTTAATCAATAACTATAAAGACTGACTTCAACAGCTATTCCCAAGCTCGGATGCTAAGTAACTAACAAAGAAGGTCAGCTTAAGTAGCTTCTATTTACCCAGGTTTTACTGTGTTAAGGGCTAATAAACTCTTATCTTGGGCCCTTTCCTCTGAAATGTTTGTTGAGCCTTTCAAATGTGCTTCTTCTGGGATGTATCCCTGGGGGAAGTTAATGTTTGAATTTAAAGCCAAAATCAGAGCTTTTTATTAATTTTAAATTTCTACACCTTCGAATGCATCAGCACAATGGTGCCTCCAGTCCTTATCCACTCTCATCCCCCATAAGCATTCTTTCTTTTCCTTTGCAATAAACTATGTCTTCTTAACTATACTCTGAACTCTTTCTAAAGAGAAAAGCATACAAGGGAACAGAGAGAAGGCCTGAGTGAAATTCTAGCGACACCTGATTTCAGTTTCAACCCTTCCTCCAAAAGCCTTAGGAAGACATGGAGCCCAAATAGCAGAGCTTTGGGGTTCCTATGAGGGAAAGAAGGGGATTTTTCTTTTTAAGTCCCTGGTAGAACTGTGGGAGTTGGTTTTTCTACTATGTGGGTTCTAGAGATCGATCAAACTCAGGTCACCAGGCTTGGTAACAAGTGCCTTGACCCATGGAACCGTCAACCTCGCTCTAATTGGGATTTTTATAGAAGGATGAAGGAGCACATATAAGACCATGGACAATTTATGAAGAGCTATATAACCAAAGAAACATCCCTCCAGGCCAACTTTCACGACCTACTTACATATTCCTCAGGGAAGGGCAAGGCCTCCTATATCTCTAACATGCAGACATATGAGTCACTCGTGTGTGACCCACGAGCCTTCTCTTCCTCCACAAGAAAATGCTCTGCAGTCCAGTCTTGTGAGGGTCCTCTGAGTGTCCTCACAGCTGCTCTGATTTCAGGACAACAGTATGTTGTGCCCAGAGGACAGCACTCCACAACAGTTTGCTGGCTACCCACCAGAAGCTGAAAGAGGTTAGGGAGAATTCTTCTGGGGCCTTCCTGGGGAGCCTGTGGCCCTGCAGGTGCCAGAGTGGGCTTCAGCATCCCGAATCAGGAGAAGTGAACCTCGAGTGCTCAAAACCACCTTATTTATAGAAATTTGTTATATATGAGGTGGTTTGGATGAGAATATAGCCCCCATAGGCTCATATATTTGAATTATTGGTCCCTAGTTGGTGGAAGGATTAGGGGTTGTGGCCTTGTGGGAGGAGGTGTGTCATTACAGGTGGGGTAGGGATAGGGTTACAAAAGCCCATGCTAGCCCAATTGTTCTCTCTCTCTCTCTCTCTCTCTCTCTCTCTCTCTCTCTCTCTCTCTCTCTCTCTCTCCTTTCTCTGCCTACAAATTGTGGATACAAATAAGCTCTCAGCTACTATTCCAGCACCATGCCTGCCTGCCTGCCTGCCTGCCTGATGCCATGCTCCCCTCCGTGATAGTTATGAACTCATCCTCTGAAACTGTAATCAAGACCTTAATTAAATGTTTTATTCTTTATAAGTGGCTTTAGACATGGTGTCTCTCCACAGTAATAGAAAAGTAACTAGTAATACCATAGTCCTGAAAAGCTATCCAGACTGCAATTAGCACATGTCAAGCTATGGCAAGCATTTAGTTCATTCACTCACTCACTCATTCATTCATTCATTCATTCATTCATTCATTATTTCACGCACTCATTCAAGACTTCTTTTATGCATACTGTTCCACCTGCTGAACTCCAATGGCACTGTCTGTATCACTGCAGAAATAGAAATTGTTTCCTGAAGTCCTTGGGCAGAGGTACCTGACCAGAGTCAGCCGAGAGTCCAATCAGAAAAAGTTTAGTGGTGGAGAAATGAGGATGTGGTTTGCTCTCCGGTGTAGCCACAGTGGGAAGAAATGGGTGCCATGACCCCGATCCCTGGCTTCTGAGTGTTACCAGAGCTTCAGGGTGTAGGGAGGCAGAACAAAACTGGAGAACAAGAAGAGGACATAGCCAAGCACTGTTGGTCTAGTGACGGTCTGGTTGATGACTATCTCAGGTCTGGTTCTGGCTCCTGTTGGCTCCAGGGCATTGTTATTATGGGCAATTTGTTTCTTATTAGGAGATGAATGCTCCTGCCTGAGAAGGGCAGGTCACTTCCAATCAGAGTGTGTTCCTGGAATTTGAGATAAACTTGGTAGGACTCAGAGAACAAATGAAAGAGCTAGAAATACAGTTGTTCAAGATCATTAGTCTTTCTTCACAGTGGCAATGCAATTGCCAAGAGCTTTGGAGGGCTGGGCATCTGTCACCTGCGCCTTCTCAGGAACTCAGACTTGTGTCTTTAGTTTGGGCCCTATGGGGAGGAGAATGTGACCTGCTTCCAGCTCCAGAGTGGGTGGCTGCCTGGCATGGACTTGAATGGAAAGTGAATCCATACCTCTTGGCAAAGCAGAACTCAGAGCCGAGCTTTGAGAATTCACTGAAACCAGCCGTTAATTCAAGGACATTTGCTGGTCTCTGTCTGGGATGCATCTGCCTTTCAGCTGTAAGTGAGCTTGTATGGTACAGGACAGTAAAATACCAGGGCCTGCCTGAAGCGGACATGACACAAAGATGACAGTGGGGTCATGAACCAAGGAGAAAGGGGAACCCCCTCCCACTTCCTCTTCCCTACCCCCACTAGGCTGCCCAGCCTCCCAGCCCTGTAAAAAGCCAGGCTACATTTAAAGGTTTACTGAGTAAGCCAGTAAGTCCCTTTGACTGGCTCTGGTTTGTCTTTGTCAGAAGCCTATTTATATGAGCTAGGCTGGTCCTCTGAAAAACTTTGGAAAGCCATCCCCCTGAGAGCCTCTTAGCTTTCCCCATTTTGTCACTGTCTTGATCTCTCCTATCATCTGAGAGGCACACCCATAGTCATCATCCACCCTCATTCCTTCCCCAGGGCCCAGAACTCACAACCCTCAAGGGGCCTTGGCAGTGGCTTCCCTGGCGCTAGGTGGATAGGAACAGTTCTAGGTTCCCACACACTGGTGGCACAGGATGGCCTGCAAAGTGGAGCCTGTGGCACTGAGTTCCTTCCTTGCAGTCACATTTGTCTTCCGGTTGGGGTCAACCCCCACAGCAAGGCCAGCTCCAACACTGTCTGAGGCTTTCAATGTCGCACTCAGCGTTCCATAGGCCTGCAATGCCATTTTGGGGGGTGTCTCACTTCAAGTGCCATATCCTCAGTGAAACTGTCCCTAACTGACTGTCCCTGAAAGGATTCATGCTGTTGTTGATCCCTTTGTGGTAGTGACATTCATCTGAAAACAATCTTCTCTTTAAAAGTCATTTACTTGTTTGTGTGTGTGCACACTTGTGTGCTGTATGTTTATGTGTCCATATATGCACACACAAAGGCTAAAGGAGAATGTCCAATATTCTGCTCCATTGCTCTCTGCTCAGACTGAGTCTGAGTCTCTCATAGAACCTAGAGTTAGGCTGGTGTCTTAGAGTTTTACTACTGTGAGCGGACACCATGACCAAGGCAACTCTTATAAAGGATAACATTTAATTGGGGCTGGCTTACAGGTTCAGAGGTTCAGTCCATAATCATGGAGGCGGGAGCATGGCAGCATCCAGGCAGGCATGGTGCAGGAGGAAAGTTCTACCTCTTCATCTGAAGGCTGCTAGCAGAATAAGGGCTTCCAGGCAGCTAGGATGAAGGTCTTAAAGCCCATGCTCACAATGACACACCTCCAACAATGCCACACCTCCAGATAATGCCACTCCCAGGGCCAAGCATATTCAAACCCTGACATTCCACTCCCAGGACAGAGCATAAGCAAACTATCACAGCTGGTAAACAGGAAGTCTCAACTCTTTGCTCCTGTCTTCTCCCTCAACCAGCACTGGGGTTCCATACACATTTGAGACTGCTTGGCTTTTAAGAAAATCAGGGTGCTGGGATCCATGCTCACACATAGCAAGTCCTCTCACCCTCTTACCCGCTGACTCATCCCTCCGGTCTTCAGAACAGTTTTATTTCATTTCTTTGTATTGAGTCGTGCACTAGAATGTCAGTGACGTCACCGGTTTCCACACGCTGTAGCTGCTCAATAAATACTTGTTTTCTCAACAGCAACTTGAGTAAGTGAATCATTCTCTAACATGAGCGGATGGAAAGGCAGGCCCAAGTACCAGAGACAGCAGGCTTCCTTAACGGTACTCGGGGAGGTAGAGGATGGGCATGACCCTGTATGCTGTACACTGCACCAGCTAGGTAGACCAGCTAGGTGGAAGTCCTAGCTGGACTGGAAGGACACAAGAGCAGTTCACATCCTTACCGCCTCCACCTTTCTGCTTTTCCCTCTTGAACCGAGTTCTGAGCCATTGCTTGTCCCACACTCTTGCCTCCTCCTCCTCTTCCCACTTCCCCACCTCCCAACTGTGCACCAGACCCACAGCTTCTGCCTTAAGCTGCTGTCTGTCTGAGATGATCTGGAGAAAACACATCACCAGAGAGCTGTGGTCTGGACCTGCCCTCTCCCTACTATCTTCTGCTAACAGCACACCTACTTCTGCATGGAAGCCACACTTCCTTCCAAGTGTGGGCTTCACGCCAGAGGAAGCCTTGAGGCCTTTAGGTCATCACATTAAATAGGCACCAAGACCAAGCACATTACAAATTTAGTTTTTAACTCATTCATTAATGTTGATTAACTTTCTGTGGCAGTGGGGACTGAACCTAGGATCTTGCACATGCTGGGTGAGAGCAACCAGTGAGCTATATTCCAACCCATTCATATTTTATTCAGTTTATTTTGATTCTCTGTAGCCCATGCTGGCCTCAGTCCCTGAGTACTGGGATTACAGGCACCACGTCCTGACACACTGAATTTGAGTGTAAGTATATGGGGGAGGGAGGTTGGAGGGGGGATATACCTTAAAGAGGGAAGGGGCAGAAGACTTCCGTGACTTTGAAATCTTGGATTCATCTTTACTTGAAAGCAACATAGCCTTGGATTTCCCAGTTCAATGAACTCTTTCAATATTTAGTGCAACATAGGTGCTATTTTTATTATTTGTACCCAAGGGTGCCCTAGGAAACAGTTCTCAGTGATCAAGGCTAGTGAGTTACCAATCTCAATGCCAGACAGGGTACCCACCTGCTATTTCTTCTTCCATTAGGGGCCCCAAACTTTCTGCTTTGGTAGTAAAGATATGAGGTCCTCACAAGGGGGCCGGAAGTTCATGGAGAAAGGGACCTTGTCTCTGCCGCTGTCTGGAAGCTCAGGTTTATGGAGCAGTAAGCTCTTCATTCTTGGACTGTCTCAGACTGGCTGGGATCCCCCAGCAGGGAGGACTCCACTGACCCATGCCCCTTGGATAGGAAACCCTGACACTCGGCTTTCAGGGCTCCTCAGGGTACTCCCAAGGCAGCAGAGTATAACAGGGAGGCCTGTCCACCATGCTCTTTGATGGAAAGCCTCTTTGCAGGGTTCCAGGGAAAACACCTCAGAGCTAACAATTCCTGAGAATGGGGTGGTACAGGAGGGATGGGCCTTGCTGAGCCTTGCAGCCAGCTGTTCTTGTTCTGTTTCCTCTCCTCAGAGCATCTCTAGCTCCATCCCCCATCCCAGAGTGAGTCCATCCTGTGATGAGCCTGGTACCCACAGCCCCTCTGGTCCCCCAGCACCACTCCTGAATCAGGAGAATGCTTTTCCTCGAAGGCATTGGCATGTTTGGATAGTGCCTTTCTAAGCTGGTGCCTGGAGAGAGATGGAGCCCTGGAGAGAGGCTCAGTGGGGACATAGTTGTTGGACCATCTTTGGGCATGCTAGAGGCTGCTCACTCACCACTGTGTCAGTCAAGATGATTCCTACAGATGGCCCAGTACTACTTCTCTGTAATAGCCTGAACACTGGAAGACAGACAGGCGGGAGGGTGCCGGTAGCCCTGGCTTAGAGCTGAGAACACTGAGATGATCCACTCAAGGCCACGGATGCAGGATCCACACAAGCACATCCTTGTGGTTTTCTGTTTTCAGAGCCTTCATATACTTCCTGAACTATCATATTCCACACCTTGCCATGGTGAGGCAGGGAAACTGAACTGAGGCACTGAGGAGGACTTGCCAGGGCAAGACTACACACAAAGAACATCTGCCATTCCCGGGAGCTTGCTTTGAACCAGGAACTCTGGTAAGTGCTGGACACACAGCAAGTCTACACAATGCTGGAAGCTGAGTCTGTTGAGTATTTCCTTGCAGTGCTGCTAGAACCCCAGTCCCACTTTTCACTCCCCACCCTACCGTCTTTAGCTCACTTTCAGCATCCCCTCCTCCCCTCACTGATCTTTACTTCCTGACTCCCCTTGATCCGGAGGTCATTCCAAGATTACTGTACTTTCTAAGCCAGTTCAAAACACACCTCCAGGAAGTCCTTCCTGATTCAGAGCCAGTCATCAGCAACCATATTCATGTACAGATGGTGGCTTGTTAACTCTATGACATCACTTCCTTTATTGGTCTTGTAATAGTGAAACTGACACAGTTAGTGCTTATCACACATTTAACACTGCCTGGAACGCATGCAGCAGACACTCAAAAACCAGTCGCTCTCTTTATAATAATATGATCTCTGCAGGTTTCCCTTCCAGGCTGCTCTGTTTGTGTGTGTGTGTGTGTGTGTGTGTGTGTGTGTGTGTGTGTGTGTAGACATTAGTTCAAGAGATGAAAGTCTTCAAGTGCTTACTGAATACTGGCTTATGTCTGGGTAAAAAGTGCCTTGGTGCCTTGGCACTGCCATTTGAGGTTCTAGTAAGGATGAAGTTGGTTGCCCCTCACTGTTCCTGGCAGAAGGCCTCTGAGGGAGGAAGCACCACACTGAGAAGGTCAAGGGCCATCATTGTCTTTCAGAGATCTGGTTCTCTCAGGCCAGCTGTTTCAGAGCCGACAGGCCTCGCCATCTGGCGGCTACTATTGGAAAAGCAGCCTCAGGGTGCAGACGGCCTGGGTTGGTGCATTCCTTGGGTTTTGGCTCCACCTAGTGAATTATATGGACAATCACATCCAGTCCTGTCGGCTTCAAGCTTTATAGTCCCATCAGTTTCAGCCTCAAGTAGATTCTTTAAAAAATCCAAGTGAAAAGAAGAAACAGAGACCTGGGATAAGAAAGGTGCCCAGGAACAATGCTGTTGTCTTTAGCTGTGACTCACAGCATTGGGGA
Organism: Arvicanthis niloticus; assembly: GCF_011762505.2. NCBI lineage: Eukaryota > Metazoa > Chordata > Mammalia > Rodentia > Muridae > Arvicanthis > Arvicanthis niloticus. The sequence goes on along the minus strand of NC_047675.1, from coordinate 20,171,363 downwards.
CATGGAACCTGAAGAGGCCACCTGATATAGCCATGCAGGAACCCTAGTGGCACAATAGAGACACCAACCCACTCATAAAACCTTCGACCCCAAATTTATCCTGTCTACAAGAAATGGAGGGATGGGAGGATAGAGCAGAGACTGAGAGAATGGCCAATCAGTAACCAGCCCAACTTGAGATGCATCCCATGGGCAAGCACCAATCCCAAACACTCTTAATGATACTCTGTTATGCTTGCAGTCAGGAGCCTATCATGGATGTCTTCTGGGAGGCTTCACCCAGCAGCTGACACAGATAGATGCAGACACCCACAACCAAACAGTGGATGGAGCTTGGGGACTCTTACGGAAAAATAGGAGGAAGGATTGTGGGCCCAAAGGGAATAGGGACTCACAGAAAGACCAATAGTCAATTAACCTGGACTCTTGGGGCTTCCAAGTCTGAACCATCAACCAAAGAACATACACAGGCTGGACCTAGGCCTCCCTGCACATATGTAGCAGATGTGCAGCTTGGTTTTCATGTGGGTCCTGAACAACTAGAACTGGGGCTATCCCATAAGCTGTTTCCTGTACCTGGGATATGTTCTTCTAGGTGGGCTGCCTTGTCTGGCCTCAGTGGGAGAGGATGTGCATAGCCTCACAGACACTTGATTTGTGGGGGTTGGGGGTACCCAGGAGGACCCACCAGCTTACAGGAGAAAGGGGGTGGGGTAAGGATTGTGGGGTGTGATGGGAGCATGGGATGTAAAGTGAATAAGTGAAAAGAACCTAATAATAAATTAAAAATCCAGGTGATACATGGTATACAAATTCAGAATTTGAGGGTGCAGAGGTTTTAACCATATAACCCAGAGTTTAGACTCTGTTCTTAACTCTGGGACGTTTGCTTGAGAAGCTTGGCTATAAGGAGACTTCCATGGGTGTGTTTGTCCACATGGCCCCTGAGCCAGTCACGGGATGAATAGGTTCCCCTTCCCATTTATCAGAGCTTCTTTAGTGCCTGTTAGCACGTCTAGTCACCCTTAGAACACAGAGGGATGGCCAGGGCTCTCATTGTTTACTTAAAGATGCCCTGGGTGGCACATACTTGTAATCCTGGCATTCAGAGGCTGAGATAGGAGGATGGCAGGCTCTAGTCCAGCCTGGGCTACAGAGCAACAACCTATGTCAGACAATCGAAGGCTTTAGGCTGTAGTTCAGTGATATAGTACTGGGCAGGCATTCGAAAGACCTGGAGTGTAAGACTGAAAAAAAAAAACAAAAAACAAAACAGTGATGAGGAGCCAGGGTACCACTGGGACAAGACTTCCTGACTCTGAGTGTAACTTACTGGCTTAGTCATCTCTCTGTCTGCCTCTTACTATAGCTATCATACTCATCCTGGCTGGAATGAGGATGGGTTGGGGGCTGAGCTGCTAATCACAGGCAGAGCCAATGAGAAAAGCTTGTGTTTGTTACTTTGTTAGCAGATCCCACTCAAAGCACTTTAGTGCACTGGTTCGTGGGTTCTGGAAACATCCCTGAGGATGTATTCTTGTGAACAGTATTCCTCTGTGTGTGAGGAAACCATGACCCAGAGATGAGGTTCATTCAAGGCTGTACAGTGGGTGAGTCCCGAGGATAGTGAGGGAGCACTGAGGATGGTGAGGGAACACTGAGGATGGTGAGGGAGCACTGATGATGGTGAGGGAACACTGAGGAAAATGAGCAAGCACTGACAGAGGCTATCTCTGTTCACTTCCAAGACTTGGACCCCAGGCTTGAGGCCTACATGGTGCAGACACAGATGAACCTCCTCTTCTCCTGAGGAGAAATGGACCATCTTTGCAGTCACGCCCTAACAGCCTGGGGCCTAGGCTGCGGTGCAAGAGTCCAAGTTTAGCAGACCCTCATAGAGTGACTTAGCTCTTGGAAAATGTCAAGAGCTACTCACTGACTCAGCAGCCTGCTGGTTACCCCAGTCCTTCATGTGACAACGCCTGGCTTTGTTTTTGTTGTTGTTTGTTTGTTTGTTTCTGAGAATCCAGTAGATTCCCTTTTTTCATGAGTAGCAGCCATCGTCTCTTCAGTGGCTGCATGGCCTCCTGCCCCTGGCTGCTGCTCCCCAGACCTTACCTCTGGCACCTCACACTCTTTAGTAGTTAGAAATACTGGCACAGATGGCCTTGCCCCTGGCCCTGGCAGCCAAGCTCAGATGCCCCAACACCCTGCACCCTGCCTTCCAGCCACACCTCCCCATGGGTCCCACCCTTCCCAAGCTGCTTTGGTCACTAGGTCCCCTTCCCCACTCTGTGACTGCGCTATCCCACTTGACAGAGGCAAGGACCCCCTCCTTCCACTGGTGGAACCTCCTTTAAAGACTGCTAGAGGGACTTTGGTGGAACTGGGACTTAGGGGGATAGGTCTAGGGCTTCCACATCTTCCATGCAGGCAATTCCCAGCTTCTTCAAGGTAGTCACACATGGGCACGAAATAGATTGAGGCCCTGGTAGGCCTCCTTTCTGAGCCACTGGGCACTTTGATTCAGATTCTCAGGTTGCCACACCTGACCCTGCTCTCCCACCTGCCCCGCCAGCTTCTACATGGGAAGCAGAAATGGCTGGTCTTACATCTGATCTGCTCAGAAGAGGCTGCTCTGCCTTTGACACCTGTGGCATGGTCGATGTCTGTTCACACTACGAGAAAGTTACATGACCACATACCAAAAGGAGGCCTGCTGGCTGGACCTGACAGGTACAGAGAGGCCCAGCATGCACCAGAAGCTAATATGGACTTTCAGGAAGCTCAGGGTAGTATGCAATTCCTCCCATTCTAGAAGGAATCTGGGAGGACTTCTTAGAGGAGACACCATTGAAGTGGAGGTCTGAAGGCCAAGGGTGTGGGAAGAATGGGTGTCAGGGTCAGGAAAGTCTTCCCAGCTCCCTCCCCCCGACACACACACACACACACACACACACACACACACACACACACACACACGACATGCCACTCGGTTAGCCTTGAACACAGAATCCCTGGCTGGTGGGTGGGGTGGGACATGATGACAAGAGAGGCCCAGCTGTGTGAACCAACTGTAGACCCTGCCCATCCCACTGAGCGTCTCTGTTCCATAGCCACAAATGTGGGCTCTAGAGAGAGAGAGACGCTGGAGGCTGAGGACTACTGCTAAATCCACAAAGTGACACGCCACCCAGAGAGACATATTCCCAGCTTCTGCTTAAAAAAATAATCGGCATGGGGCTGGAGAGATGGCTCAGTGGTTAAGAACACTGACTGCTCTTCCAGAGCTTCTGAGTTCAATTTCCAGCAACCACATGGTAACTCACAACCATCTGTAATGGGATCTGATGCCCTCTTCTGGTGTATGTCTGAAGACAGCTACAGTATACCCACATAAACAAAATAAATAAAAATCTAAAAAAAAGAAAAAAGAAAAACAGCATATATCTGACACTTGGGGACATTGGACAGCAGGGACAAGCCACAGTTTGCCTCAGGCTCCCCTAACCCCTGTTGTTGCATGCTGTCTATTTGACACCTGTTTGGTCTATGGGAAATGAGGAACCACAGAAGGCAGTTGACCAGGTATGATCAGATTTCTTCATAAGGTGTTTAATCCCGGGGAAGCTCAGGGGAGGAAGTTCATCCAGTACAGACAGATGCTAAGGCCTAGGGCTGACTTTGAGGGTGAAGACATGGTCTGGGTCTTTGGGGACAGATTGAAGAGAACCAGTCACCAGCTGCCATGCTCAGTCGCTTCTCCCTCTGCTCCATGGACATTTTCCATGACCCTGGTTGGCCCCTCGTCCACCATTGACAACAATATGGCCTTCTGGCTTTCCCACATATCCATGCACATCCTTGTCCTTATTCCTTGTGGATGGTGCCAGAAGCTGGAGTTTGTGGCTGGAAGAGAGAAGAATGAGCATGCCAAAGGCAAACCGCCACCTCACCTGTGAGGCTTGTTTAACCAGGAGATCCTGCCCAGGGTCCACTGGGGTGCTGGGGGAATTCTAGAGCCCTGGCTCCTTTGGTGGCTAAAAATGGGGGTTTCTTTTTTCTTTCACTTAAGTTTCTTCATCTTCCCAAGCATGCTAGATTTCTGTTGTTGTGGAAAAATACTCAAGATAAATACATTTTTTAAAAGGAAATGTTTATTTTCCCTCAGGTTCTAGTCGTGGTTGCTTGCTTTATTGTTTCTGAACCTGTGGTAAAGTAGAACATTGTGAGGAGGGAAGGAAGGGGACTGGTGTGTGTGTGTGTGTGTGTGTGTGTGTGTGTGTGTGTGTGTGTGTGTGTGTGTGTGTGTGTGCACATGCGCATTGTGTGCATGCTTACATGCATGTGTGTACATATATGTGCATATGTGTGCATACATGGTGTGCATGTGTGTATGCATTCATGCATTGTGTGTTCACACATGTGCATGCATGTCTGTGTGTGTGTGTGTGTATGAGAGAGAGAAAGGGAGAAGGAGAGGGAGAGGGAGAGGGAGAGGGAGAGGGAGAGGGAGAGGGAGAGGGAGAGGGAGAGGGAGAGAGAGAGAGAGAGAGAGAGAGAGAGAGAGAGGGAGAATATGAATCTGTGTGTGGGTCAGTGTCATTAATAGTTCCCACTGAGCATAAACATGGGGATACCTACAGCGTTCTTGATAATCCCTCGGAGCCTGAGTTTCCATACATCTGCCTTCAGTCATTGTTCTGAGAGGCTTCATGGAGGGAGTCTGTGGAATGTGCTTTGTGCAGTAGCTGGAGCATGGTAGGTGTTCAGTAAGTGTCCACATGTGAATGAATGGAGCAGAGCCCCTAGCTTTCTGCAGCCTCTGCCTCCCAGACCACCCTTCCTGAATCTCCCCATCTCCATCCTGACAACAGTACCTCTGCACTTTCCTCCTTGTCCACTTCCTAAATGCTTTGCGGGAATGGGAATGAGAATCACAAAACACCCACAAAAACTCAATAGCATTTCTATTTGGGGTTCAGAAGATTGGGAATCAGTTGCCTGTGTTTCTCACAAATAAATTAATGTAACAAAATATGATCCTTGTAGAAGGATTATGTGTACTAAATCCAGCTAGAATATGCTGCATATGTGGAGATGGGTGTGTGTGTGTGTGTGTGTGTGTGTGTGTAGCAAAGCTGCAGTAATCATACACTTACAACTAATAAATTGGGTCGTTTAATTCCACTGCAATAAGCCTTTGAAATATAAGCTCTCATTTCAGACTTACAGAACATAGCCTCTCATGATTGTAACTCTCCAGCACACATTACCACTTATAATTAAATTCACTTTTAAGAAATCTGAAGCACTTCTGTGGATTATCTCTCCATTCAATGTCAGGATGGTAAAATTAATGTGTAATCTGTTGAATGCATTTGGTTAGTGTTTGGATAAAACACACATCCTCTGCTATTGATCAAAAGCTGCAAAGTCAGATAAGATGAAGGGGATACACACAGTTTCTCTGTAACAGACTGGAACAAAGCCAGGGCAAAGCCAGGCATGTCTCACCCATCCCTGCTTCCCTTGAGGGGTACCCAGCCCCACGAAACAGGAATATCTGAGTTACTTGAAAAGGCAAAAATGTTAAATTATGGTCAAATTATCTGCTGAAAATGATGCAGTCATAAATCTTGCATAGCAATCGACCAAAGGCCCCTGGCTGGATGCTCAGAACGCAGAGCCCTAAAAGGCCCCAGGTCAGTGAATGTATGCATAAGGCATACACAGATGCACACGGGTCCCAATGAGAAGTTATATAGAGAGGGATGGGAATCTTGAGCCCAGACATTGGTGCCATGAAAGCAACTCCTTGAAGTCTAACGGCACAGACCTTAGCTTTGGATGAGCAGCCCCAGAGCTGCATGGTGATTTTCCAAGCTCCAGACACACAAGAGCTGAGGTTGTACTTCTCAGTCCAAGCCAGAGAATGGGTGTATCCCAGCTTGGATCTGTTCATGGTTCAGATAGAGTGAATGCTTCCCTAAATACAGGATGCTGAGAGTGGTGTGGGGGACTGGATATGTCACTCAGTGGGGGAATGTCTGCCTGACAAGTTAAATGCCTGGATATCCTTGTTTTAGTCTGAGAGAGAGAGAGAGAAAGAGAGAGAGATAGGTACATAGATGGATGAATGGATGGATGGATGGATGGATGGATGGATGGATGGATAAATGGACAGATGGATGGAATAATAAGTAGATAGATAGATGGATAGATAGATAGATAGATAGATAGATAGATAGACAGACAGACAGATAGATGCATGTGTGTATATGTATGTGTTTCTTCCACCAGCAGAAATATCACTCAAGATTTGTCTCTTTCCTGGGGCCCAGAGGATCTCTGCTTAAAAGACAATGTTTTCCTGAGAACAGCTGCTTGGATGAGAAAACAAATATTAGCCTGCACCTGGGGACCTGCATGACCTTTGATGGCAGTAGCAGCACCGACACTCAGAGAATGAGGAAGTGGCTGCATCACTTACTACTGCTGCTTTTGGTGATCACCAGGAATCAGAAGCAAGAACACGTAAGAAGGTGTGTGTAGGTGTGTTAGTGTGTGTTTGTAAGTGTCTCCAGTGCACGTGCCCATTTGTGTGACTATTGGTGTGCACCTGTGAGTGTGTAAGGGCAGGCATGCATGTGTCTGTGTGTATTCCATGTGAAGGTGTGTCTGTGCCTGAGGCTATAAGCATGTGTCTAAGAATATCTCTCTATTTGTCTCTATCTTCAGCTACTGAGTTAATCTAACAGTGTATGCTAAACTAGATTGATTGTAAATAGCAGGAATGTGTTGCTCACGGTTCTGAGGCTGCAACTGCGGAGAGGAAGATGCTGGCAGATTTGGTATTTAGTGAAAGCCTGTTGTCTGGTTCATAGACAATGGTGTCTCATTGTGTCTTTATAGGGTAGGAAGGATAGTGGTTTCTTCCCAGCCTGTTTCACAAGGACACTAATCCCTATCACCTTACAAAGGACATACCTTCTACCATCTCTTTGGGAGATAGGATTTCAATATGAATTTGCAGGACACACTCAGACCATGTAAGTCTCTGGATGTTGAGTGTCTCCATGTACTTCTTTGTGTCTCTCTGTTGTATATGTCTGGACTCTAAGTGTCTTTGAATATGTGTCTGTGTGTCTTTCTGAGGCTATGGATTGTATGAATCTGTCTGCGTATGCATATGTGTGTGTGTGTGTGTGTGTATGTATATTTCTGGTGTCTGAGCACGATAGAGAAAGAATGTAATAGATAATGTAAAGAGATAGCAAGAAGAGGGGAATGGGCCTCAGCCAAGTCTCTCTCATCTCTGGTTCTTAATTCCCACCAATAATACATTAATACAATAATAATACAATAAATAATAATATAATAATAATTAATAATAATAATAATAATAATACAATTAATACAATAATATATTCCAAGTGAACCAGTAAGTCTACAAAGGATTCAGTTACTGTGTGCTGTCTCCATGTTAGACACTGAGGTTGGGGCCACCAAACTGCTAAATCAAGTGACATCACGTGAGGGATACTTAAGGCTGGCCACTCCCTGCATCCTCAAATCAACAGTAAGGAGGGACACTACCTATAGGGTAGAGCCACCTTCTACATGTTACTGAAGTCACTCTCTTGTGTACCAAGCACAGTCAAGGTTGGCAATGCAAGGCACATGAGAAGGAGCCCCACTTTTGTATAGCTCCTCTGACCAAAACCTTTCTTTGAGGACATACTGGGTATCACTTTCCTGTGTTCTGTTTTGGCTGATGGTGTCATGGAGGCTTTGATGCCAGCGAAGCATGGGTGGAAATCTTGGACAGATTCAAGCATATTAACCTAATGAGAGCCACTCAATGGTTAAAGCAAAGGCTAGCACTGATCTTGAGCTTGAGATGGAGTCAAGAACCAAAGGACATATGATAGCTGCAACTCATATAGCCTGTCAACCCCACAGTCTCTATAACATGCTCCAGTTGGTCCTGTGGGAAAAGAGATCTCAAAGGAAGGCATTAGCTCAACGCATATGCAAGGTAGAAGGTGTGACAGAGAATATATGGACATTTAAAACTCTCCAGATAGTTCCATCTCTAAAATAGGACCAAAAATAGGGCTGGACATAAGTATAGACTTGGGGTTAAACTCCTTCATGTTTCTATCATACTACTTTGCATGTAAGACACTAATGAATATTTAGTGCACGGTGAGTGTATAAATTAACATATGGATAGATGACTGGGTGGAGGGATAAGTAGAAGAATAGATAACTAATGGATAGGTAGGAGGATGGGTGGGTAGATGTACAGGGATACATAGATAGGTGGGTTCATAGATGGATGAGTGGATGGATGGATGGATGGATAAGTGGATGGATAGATGGATGGATAGATGGATGGATGGATGGATGGATGGATGGATGGATGGATGGATGGATAGATGGATGGATGGATAAGTGGATGGATGGATGGATGGATGGATGGATGGATGGATGGATGGATAAGTGGATGGATGGATGGATGGATAGATGGATGGATGGATGGATGGATGGATGGATGGATGGATGGACATGTGTGTGTAGATACTGAAACCGAAAGAAGAAAAAGGATTGTGGAACACAGAGTCTCTTCTAGGAGTGAAGGCTGTATGTAGTTCATGCAGACACCTGATTCATTTTTGTCATAGAATTGACCCATGGTGGTTTTTAAATATTCGATAAATAGCCAGTAAAAAAAATTGCAGAAATATCACATCTTACAAATTGAGATTTCTGATTCTTTCTTTCTTTCTTTCTTTCTTTCTTTCTTTCTTTCTTTCTTTCTTTCTTTTTTTTTTTTTTTTGCCAGAAAGCAGTAGCCTTGTATATTGCACGTAAGCAACTGTGAAGTAGGCTAGCATCAGCTCCTTTGGGAGGGAGTGTGATTTCTAGTCTGTCCCCACCCCACCCCACCCCACCCTACTTCCTACTTCTCTCCACCCCCTCAAATATGCAGTCATGTCACCTGTCAGTCCCACAGGTATTTGCACTTTCTACTCTAGAGTTAAAGAAAATTCTGATGCTCATTACTGTCTGTTCATTGTGCTCGGCCAGTCTAAGCTGGTATTTTCTCTACTCGTTCCCAGTTTGCACAGCAAGTGAGGCCACCCTGAGCCTCTGCTGAAGGGAGAGAGAAGCATCATGCTGCAAACCTTCACCACTCCTCTCCCTTCAGCTTCCCCTGAGGGTGGTCCTTGACCTAGACAAGGGCTCCTCAGGCAGAAAGAAAAGATGGCTTGCTCAGGTGGCTCTGCTGGTAGGGCCAGCAGGCAGGTTTAAGGAAGACGCAGCCAGCCTTCCAGAAGTAGAAAGGGAATGGTTTCTGAAAATGTCCCTCGTGCACTTTTGTATTTCATTGACATTTTAATTAAGGCTGGAACACTCTTTGGGGATCTCTGCTCTGAAGTTGAATCACTTTAATATGCTGCCCTCGCATAAAGCTACCGATGAATGGGAGCTCGGGGTCCTCATCTGTTCCCTGGCACTTAGTGATTCCTTTTCACTACACATTATGGTGTGAGGATGGTTTATGAGCTTCTATTGGCTGAGTGCGGCCATATCAAATGTATAAGTTTGCTCAGTGGATTTTCTATAAGAAGATTAAAGTGCGCCCAGGTCTTCCCCTTGCGGGAAGCACATCCCAGCATCACTGCAGCTTCCCAGGAGGGAAATAGTTGCTTTAGAGGCTGGAGAGATAGCTCAGTGAGTAGGATGCTTGGCATGCAAACATGAAGATCTGAATTTGGATCTCCAGCACCCAGGGGAAAAGCTGAGTGCTGTGCCATGTGTCCCTTATCCCAGTGCTAAGGGAGAGGGTAGAGTCGCATAGATTCCTGGAGCTCACTGGCCAGCCAGGCTAGCCTATGAGATCCAGTGTTCTGGGTTCAGTGAGACCCTGTCTCAAAAATATACAGTGGAAGGGGCTAGATGCAAGGTTAAGAGTATTACTGCTTCAGGTCCAGAACCCATGTTGGGCAGCCCACAACTCCCTGTGACTCCAGCTCCAGGAAGCCAAAACTGTCTTCTTTTGTTCTCTATAGGCACCTATATTCATATACACACACATACACATAATTTTTAAAAATTAAAAATACAATGGAAGGTGACAGAAGGAAGACATTTGATGCTCACCCCTGGCTTCCACATGCAACACACACACACACACACACACACAAAGGGGGTGAAGTATTCTTCTGGTTGAGAAGGGAGTTGATGCTCAATACTATGAGGTCATAGTTTCAAATTACCTCCTGCTCTCACTGCTTGCTCAGCTGGGGATGCATCCATGCACAGCAGAAACTGAACCCCACGTGTAAACTGTCTCAATGCTCACATTGCACATTTTTGCATACAGAACTCTACCGTCCTTTTTAGGATTCAAATTCTTTCCTCTTGGTGACAGAAACCTGAAGATAATCAAGGAAGCATGATGTGAGGTAATCCTGCTTGCTCTTCTCTCCCAGTAACAATGGATGCTCACAGCTCTCCTTCCCTTCCTCCCTCCCTCCCTTCCTCCCTCTCTCTTTCCCTTTCTCCCTCCTTCCCTCTCTCTCTCTCTCTCTCAAATCAAAATAGTTTTCTCTGTCTCATATAAATTTTGTGTAAAAACTTTAATAAGCACAGCAAGCAATATTATCAGTTTGAAATCATGTTCCAAGCGGAAGATGTTGAAAAAGCAGCTGCTACCAAGGCTTGCAAATTCAAACGAGTAGGGAAAAGTCTTATGTAATGAATGTCTTTGAAACATGGGTAGTCATCTGGGAAGGAAAGCTAAAGCTGGATTGCTGCCTCACAGTGCACACCCAAATCAATCCCAGGTAAACAGCATCTCCATATGAAGAGACAAGCATACAAGAACTAAAGCAAGAAGAGCTTTCAAAGAATCTGAAATGTAGCATGAGTTTTCAAATTGTGACAGAAACACCAGGAGTCCTAGAAGAAAACATTGATCAGTTTGTCCACAATTAAATCTTTATGAGGCTGCATTACAAACATTAAAAGTCATCATGGGGAAATGTTTGCAACTCATAACCATAATACAGAGGTGAATTTGCTTACTATATAAAGAGTCTCTAGAAATCAATAAGAATAATACCCAACAATTGAACAAGAAAATGTGTTGAAAACATGAACATACTGTGAACATACGGAACATTATTTTGCATTTGTCATATTGCAAGGTGTCACAATGTTTTGGGAACAGATCATATTTAATTCCGGAGGAGGAAGGAAACTCATTGGTACAGATCTGAAGGAAACAAGTCTTTGTCTTTATAAGGAGGAACTTAGTGGCTTGGGAGAGAAACTTTTCATAGCTTAATGTTTTACCATATGTATGTTTGTATGTATGTCTGTATGCATATATGTGTATATGTATGTGTATATGTATATATGTATGCATATATGCATGTGTATATGTATGTATATATGTATGTATACATATGTATGATATAATAAAATTGTAAACATACAAAAGGGTGTAAATACATATAAACATAGATGTATAGAAACCATATTATACCTGACAGGTATCAGCTTAAGGGGGAAAAATTTATTTAAGCTCACAGTTCAAGGGAATGCAGTCCTCCATAGCAGAAAAGTCAGGATTACTAAACTATGGTCATCCTACACCTTCAGTCAGAAAACAGAGGAAAACAAATGTTGGTGTGTGGCTCACTGTCTTTTTTTTAAATTAGTCTAGGAGCCCAGTCCATGGGATGGTGACATCTACATGTAGGGTGGCTCCTCTCATGTCAGTTAATCTAATCCAGGAACTCTTTCACAGGTGTGTCTAGGTGTTTGTCTCCTGGGTGACTCTAGATCCTTTCACGTTGAAATTTAATATTAACCATGCCAGTATCTAAGACTGCATACTTATATCATGCAGAAAAGAGGTTTGCTTAGCTTATAGTTTGGAAGCTGAGAGTCCAAGCATGCATGGCCCATTTCTTTTACCTCTGATAAAGACCCTTAGTTAGTACAGCCCATAGACGACTCATAGGGGAATGTGTGCAAGAAGTAAAACAGGAAGCCAGAGAGTTGGGAATTAGACTCAATCTTTTATAAGAACCCACTAGGAAAGCTCACTTCTCTAGACCAGCATTAATCATTCCCAAGGGCAGTGATTTCTCTGACCTCATCATCTCCCACTAGACCTCATCTTACAGGTTCTACCATCTTACAGGTTCTACCATCTCCTCCTATCTCTGCACTGAGACCAAGTTTCAAATGTTGACCCTTAGCAGAATAAACCACATGCTACCCACAGAAGACAGGCAGAGAACAGATCTTGTTCTGTGCAAGGCTTGAAGAGACATGGCCCAGAGAGCTTTTGATTTTGCTACATTATTAAATTAAGACATGGACAGTGTGAGGCCCAATGAGTGCTTGCTTTTGTGAGTCGTTTGTAACTCTGTAGCTCCACATTCCTAATGGTATGCATGTGTGTATGTGTGTGTGTGTGTGTGTGTGTGTGTACACATATGTGAATTGCATGCATACATGTGTTTACCTAATAAAAAAAGTTCTCAACTAAGACTCAAGTTCTAATTCATTTCTGTTGTCTAGTCCCATAGATAATACTGAATTTCCAGATAAGAGTCTGTTGGCTGATGTCATTCTCAACTCAAACGTAGATGATCTCACTTATAACCACTTAGAATTCCAAATTTCTGTTTTCTTAAAAGAGGAAGAAGGATTCATTGTCCTGTAGAGCCATCGGGAGACCCTCTAGGATGCCTGGTGCCTCTCAGTGAGATGCCCTGACTCTCCACAGAGGACCCCCCCCCCCATTCCTCTGCATCAGTCAGGAGAGGGGACTTGAAATGTTTCTTTTCACAGGTTGCCAGCCTAGGAAATGTCCCTAAGAACTGTCATTTGTGGATGTCACTGTTTCCCCTGCTGAGGTGGGGATAGGGTTCCGGGGACCCCTTCTAATACCACAGTCCATGGATGCTTACACCTCTCTTATAAATGGCTCAAGATTTGTTTCCAATCCCCATACATCTTCTTATATACTTTACTTGGTCTCCAGATCACTCAACACTGAACACGATAGAAACGCTCTGCAAGATTCCACTACTGTGCTGTTTGGGGGATAACGGCAAGAGAGGGAGCCTGTTCGTGGTCGGTACTGATGCAGTTCTGTTTCTAATATGTTCAAACCATGCTGGTTGAGTCAGTAGAAGCTGAACCATGGGTAAAAGGGGCCAAGCTTGCTGCCAGTAGCTGCCAGACTACAGGCATCAGTCATTCCTGTAAATAGCCTGGGGAAAAGTCAGTGTTTTCAGAGGAAGAGTCAGAGGGTCTAGCATATCATGACTTACTCAAGGCTGCACGCTTAGGAAGAGCGGGGTTTGGACCAAAGCTTTGGCAATCTTCCCTTGACCTTTATCTCTGGGTCAAAGCTCAGAGCTGACTGAATCATAGATGACCTGTTTGGTGTGGTTTTGACAGGAGAGAGATGGGAATAGGGAGAAGGAAAGGGGCCAGAGTCCTGGGATGACAAAACCTACAGATAATGGAGAAGCTTTAAGGGGAAGCTGTCTGAGTGTTCGGCTCAACACTCTCATTGTCTCCATGAGAAAAGCAGGGAAGTCAGGTTGAAGGAAAGGTCACAACACGGGATCGAGGACCACATTCTAGAAACTAATCAGTTACTTCAGGCTTTTCCCTGTGCCCACATCCTCACAGCCCTGTGAACTTCAAAGGCTTGCTTGAGGTTCTGGGACATTAGTTCTCTGCTGCCCCCCCCCCCGTTACCCTCCCCCCAAGATGTCACCTCTCCGTTCTACTCTCCTTTAGACCTTAACAAGCAAAAATACAGTTCTCTTGCCGGGTTGGCATATGGGGCTGGAGGTAGGTTAAACTATAGCCGTGAAGGTACCAGGTAAAGAAAGGGAGTTTGGGACAAAAGTGAAAGTTAAATAAAGAGGCAAGATTTGAAGTCTCCCATGCAATGGAGCTTCTGGCCTCCAGTACACCTCAGTGGGAACACTAGGTCCTGTGAGTAAATTCATTTTGGTTTCCTGTGAGGAAATGATGATTAAATTATCAGAAACCAAGCTAAAAAACCAAGCTGCCTGCAGATTCCCTCACACCCCTGGGTCTTCCTCACCCCCTGCTTATGAGGTGCCCGGCCTTATCTCCAAGCTTTATTTTAAATGCCCAACACATCTTATTAATGAAAGTAATAAGCTGCTGTTTATTATATGCCATAATAGGGAATATGACTATTTAATATAAATCTGACATTTAAATTCCACTTAGTTCTGAGATGTGGATGGTATCCGGCAGAACTCTTTACCCTGGAGTAAAAACTCCCTGGGTCTGCATTTTAAAGCATTGAAGTTTTCAAAGTAATGAGGTTCTCTCCATCTTTCTCCCCCACCCCTTTTCCAGAGGAACCAAATTGTGAAGACATCTGTTCTGTTATTAATTTCACATAAATCTTAAGCTCCTCAAGGCCAGAAATGAGGCTTCATTCACGTCGAATTAATGAAACATGATTGTAAGTCGCTTGCATGGAAATGCTGTCACACAGTCTTGAGCTGCTTATAAGCACAGAGTAATCTCGGGGAACTGCCAGGGGACAGCCACTTGAAACCGGCCTTCCCCTCCCCCACCCCCAGAAAACAATATCTGAAAATATCACAACACTAACGATGTCCTGAAAGATTACTAGCAGATGAGAATTTCTGAGAAATGAATCAGACTTTCTCGGTAAAGGATACAAAGATCTCAGGCGAAAGCAGATTACGCAACCCACAAGCTCTCTGGATACAGTTTAATAATGGCAGTGTCTCAGGCAGCCCTGGGATGCACTCACCAGGAGGGGGACGCTGGAATTTTTTGCAAGGATTTCTTTGGAAGTGGATGTTAGAGAATGTGCTACATGTGACATAGATTTGAAACTGGAAAGCTGGATCAGCTAGAGTCTGACAGAGGTGACAAGTGTGTTCGTGTCTCCAAAAGACTATAATATGCAAATGTATAACCACGTGTGCATACGCATGCGATTTTGTTTATGTATGAGGTGAAAGTGTGTACTTGTATATGTGTATGTATGAAAGAATGTGAGTTCTGGGTGTATCTGTGATTTTGTATATGTAGATGTATGAAAGGTGTGTGTATGTGTACTTGTGTGTATGTGTGTGTGTGTGTGAGTGTGCGTGTACGGCAGACCACTCAGGACACACTTAAGTCTGTTGGAGATGAATCTTCTATGGTAGCTCAACGAAGCCCATTGAAGCTGTCAAAAAAAAAAAAAAAAAAAAAAAAAAAAAAAAAAAAAAAAAAAAAAAAACTTCTCTTGAGGCTTTTGTTGGTGGGGTATGGCTATTTATTTGTTTATTTAATTAATTTATTTTGTTAGTTAGCTATTTTTTGTCAAATCACTAAGAAATGCCAACAAAAAGACAATCTGAAGGGAGGGTTGGAAACAGACAGTCTGGGATTTCTTAATCAAACTTCCAAGTCTTATTTTTTGGTCTTCCGCTGAGCTGGGACCCCAAAAAAGAATCTGCATCTGATATTTATATCTCAAATCTTCAGAGCCTCATTAGCTTTGATATTTATTTATTTACTTATTTGGGAAAAAGGAATTAAAAGAGAGGCACCAAGTAAAACCTTTGAATGTAGTACAAAATTAATTAAATCAGGCAGCTGATAACTAGGGTGGAATACAAGAGATTTCAGGGTTCAGACAATGAAATTAATTAGGCTCTGATGGGAAAAAAATCCTTTCTTATTTGGTGACCATCCATCAGTAATTAATAAGCCATCAGTATTGATATTTGAAGAATAACAAAATTTCATCCTGGTATTTGAAGATGCTTTTTTGATTTCCTTAAACTGTGATCTTCCGAACTAAAACAATAAAATGACTTATATTTTGTATTGTATGATTTGTTATTAATTTCCAAAAAAAAAAAAAAAAAAAAAAAAGGGTTTCGTCTTTACTAGCAACTGGTTAGCAGTTACCTGGCCTCAAAATACTGCATGTGGGTGGACTCCAACAGGCACATCGAAACATGGGAGATGTTTACATCCAGCAGTCAGCATTAACGCAGACAGTGGAGCCAATTTGTGGAGGTAAACAGAAGCCATCTCGGCTACGTTCTGCCTCTGGATATTTTCAAGCGTGTGTTTCATCATCCATGCTTTGTAGATCTGTGAAAAAAATATTTGCATCTGTTCCACTGAAAAACCCTTGACCACCAGAGTGAAAAAGGCTCCTGGCTCTGCCTGATGTGAGACAGCACCAAGGGGATCTGCCTTTCTCCTCGGAGCTCCGCTCGTACAAATGAAATGATCAGTTGGTATTTGTGCTTTTGTCTTTTGCTATTATGCAACAGCATAAACGTACAACTGGCCCAGTGGGACAATTTAATGCACAGCTTGCCCGTCACAAGCGTTTCCAATTGGTCATGTGTCTCTGGTGTGCCCCAGGTCTCCTTTCCAGTTCTCTTAGAATCCCCTGTCTACTTAGAGCCCAGCATCGAAGGCTGGCCGGGTGACACCGACTCATTCCTAGCCTTTGATAAATACCTTGAGACGCTCCAGTTCAGTATTTTCTGATGGTTCAAGCGCTGGCGGCGGTGTTTCAGGCTTTGTGGTCAGTAGAAAAAAGAGGAGGCTTTGGCGCAAACGGTATTTTCAGCAACTCCTGGGGCCTGATGCGCATGGGTAGCCGAGTTTAGAGCTCAGTTTTTCTCCACTTACAGTAAATCAGAATGACCTGAAGGGTTCTTTGAGGTCTGAATTGTGGTTGTGACTCATACCAGAGAAAGAGTAGGAGACAATAGGATAGAAAGAGACTGTGTTATGTTCAAAGACCCAAGGTTCTTCTTTGTAAGTAGCATATATATTGCATAAATTCATTCATTCATTCATTCATTTGCTGATTCAGTATGTGTCTGGGGACAGGTCTTCCATCACAGTCTCTGTCTCTTTCCTTCTCCCTCTCCCTCCCCCTCCTCTCTCTCCCTCTCCTTCCCCCTCTTCTCCCTCTCCTTCTCTCTTCCCCTCTCCCCCTCCATCCATCCTCCCTCCTCTCTCTGTACAGAGGATTGAACCCAGGGTCTCACACAATGCTACTCAAGCACTGAACTAGGTTACAAATCCTCTTTTTACTTTGTTTAAATTTTGAGATATGGCCTTACTAAGTTGCCCAAGCTAGCCTGGAACTCCCTCTGTTGCCTAGGAAAGCCCTTAAACTTGTTGTCTTCCTGTCTCAAACTCTTGAGTAGCTGGGACAACAGGCCTTCACCACCATGCCTGGCTTCCACAGTTTTTCACTTAAATTTTACAGTGACCCTCTGAAGTGGTAATTTCTAAATAGGAGGAAAAATGAATGTATTGATCTTTCAATAAACCATAAATACTGGACAACCAGGACACTGATTAAACCACTACTAAAGGGTTTAGATGCCTCTCATTGTGCCCAGGATTCATTGCTACAAGGGATGGTAGATGGTCAGAGAGGAAGGGAGGTGCCAGAAGGGCTAGCTGGAGTAGTGCCTGGGAGACCATATGACTAACCGGCCGGGGAAATGCTTGACTTTTTAACTGGCTAGTACAGGCTATGGTGGGACATCAGCTATAATTTTCATCCCTCTATGCTTCAACGGAAAGAGCTAAGGCTCTGGAGATCAAGGAACATTTGAAAATCACCCATCAGAAAGTAGGTCTGGAAGCCATCTTGAGCCTTTCAGACTCCCAAGGTCACGTAACCTGTATGCCAACTGTAGAGTGTCTCCAAGCTGACCTCAGTCTGTCCCAGGCTGGCCCAGCGTTTCTCTACAGAGCTAAGGAGGAAAGGCTCTAGAAACCAATCAGAGGAGAGGGAGAGGTTCCAGATTTAATTAATATGAAGTTAAGACACCCATTTGGATTCGATCTTTACATAAATAACTAATGATACATGTGAGTGATTTTTGCATGTATCTTGGGACATACTTATATTAAAATTTATCCTATTGTTTATTTAAAATTCTAATGCAATTGAGAATGCTGTTTTATCTGGAAGTCCTGAATGGACAGGGCTGGCCTGTTACAGAAACACTCCCATATATCTCACGTACCGAGATGTTTCAGTCCATAGGCACACTGATATCTAAGACCCTCCCTTACAAAGCCTATGATCTGAGCTACAGTCTAAATATGTCTAAACAAACCACCAGTGCCTTTAAAGTGATGGAATCTCGGGACAGAGGGCATTAAAGTCAATGCCTACCCTGTTTTGCTTTTTGCCTCTTCCTGTCTTCTCTTTACTCAAGAAGGCAAAAGTTAGTGTCCTGGCACTATGGCTTGCTTTGAAGCTAGGCATGCCCTAGTCTCCCAAGCACATGGAAACAATTCCCTTCCCAAAGGCCTTCATGGTTAGCCAGCTGCACGGCGCATGGTTTTGCAGCTGTAGTTATAATTTCTGCAGCGCCCCCACCCCGGCCCAGACGGTATCTATTAGAAAACATTGCTTTTGTAAAGCAAACTGAGTCTTAATTAAAGGTTGGCTATCCAAAGCCTGTTTGTAAATGAGAAAAATTAAGCAACTACTCTGAATAGGGCAACATGTCGCCTCTGTGGTTGGAATACCGCTGTCTCCGCACGTCGAGGCTCTCCCGTGCTTCAGGCTGTCCCTGTAATTACATCTGAGCGCTTTGTTACACAGCAGACACAAATGAGCCATGGGCCTCCATGGAACATCTAGAGTCGCTTTCAGAATGAAATGGAGTTTCATCACGTCCTCTCACACTCTCACAAGCCGCCATTCAAACACAGTGCCTGGCGAACTGATGGAAGTTGTTTGATGTCCCCAAACTAGTCCACTGCCCTTGGTAAGGAGGCCAGATGAAGGCTAGGAGAACCTAGCCTTTGCCTCCCTTCCACACCAAGAATGAAACAATTTGCTGGCAACAGATGCCCGTTCCCCGGATCTTTTAAACAAGAATTTCCTAAAATATCAGTGCATAGAACCCATGAAGTCCATGGTTTGTTTAGGGATAAAACAAAACTTTTTTTTTTTCTTTTTCTTTTTGCTAACTAACTTACAAAAGCTAGCGTGTCCTTTAATTCTGAATATAAGGCAACGCAACACAGTCTTTCCAGATCTACCTGCAAACTCTGTGACTCAGCCATCAATAGATGTTCCAGGTGTTCAAGGACATCTTGAAATAGACTCATTACCTTTTGGAAATTGTGGTGATTATTTGGCCTGCCTCTCCACCTTGCATTTCAAGACAGCGCACAGAATGCTGCATCGTTTTAAACTTATTTCCATAACTTTATTTTATATAACTCACTTCGTAAGCCTGTCTTTTCTGCGTGTGAATCATTGTCTTATAAAGATTCTTGAAGGAGGCATGTTAAGTGGAATAAGCCAGATGGTAAAGGGTACAGATTATGTGCTGCCCCCTATGTCAAGCCATGAAGCAGCCGGCTGCATAGACAGTAATCAGAGTAGAGGTACCTGGGGAGAGCAGAGGAAGGGACAGTGAGCTACAATTTTGGTTTTCGTAGAGATCATGATTTATAGCCCAGGTTACCCCTTGAACTCTGTCCCAGCCTCTTCACTACTGGCAGGATCGTTGTGCCTAGCCATGAGTTATTTTAATGAGGACAGCATTTTTAGTTTGGGAGATGACAGAGCAGTGTTCTGGGGATGGATGGTGGCTACCCCGGCAAGCAGTGTGATTTTACTTAAGGCCATTCAACTCTGTGTTTGGAACGGGTTAAAACTGGAGCCACCCGTGCTGCACGCCTGCAACCCCAGGACTTGGGAGGCTGAAGTGCGACTTTGAGGTCAGCTTGGGATGCAAAGTGAGAACTTGTCTTGAAGCAGAGGCAGAAGCAGAAGCAGAGGAGGAAGAAGGAGGAAGAAGGAAAAGGAGGAGGAAGAGGAAGAGGAAAAGGAAGAGGGGGGAAATAGAAAATTTTATGCTATGGATTTTTCACAATTTTCTAAAGTCCATTGAAAGGTTCCATATGTTTTCACATCACATTCCACACCCTGCACTGTCCTGCAAAGGGACCCACAGCCCTCAGCAGACCTTGGTTCTAAGGCAGCGGTTCTCAACCTTCCTAACACCATGACCCTTTAATACAGTTCCTCATATCATGGTGAATCCCAGCCATCAAGTTATTTTGTTGCTATTTCATAACTGTAATGTTGCTACTGTTTATGAATAGTGTATATAGAGAGAGGACCCAAGAGGGGTCGCGACCCACAGGTTGAGAACCACCATTCTAAAGGCATTTCTGGTCTTTGATGTGAGGTACACTTTCCCAGGTCTGCTCTGCTCAATGTGCTGCCCTTATAGCCCCTATTTTGCCATCCAGACTAGGCTGGGGATCTAGTCTCTAGCCCACCTAGCATCCTTCTAATATCTCGGTTGAGCCTTGCTGCCTGCCAAGAACCTAACTCCTCCTTCTACTTAATTAAAGGGCTATTATCATGTGTCAAGGCATGCACACGCCATAGGAGCACCACATGGAGATGTTCTCCTGGCTGCCATTGGAAAACTTGCTTTGTGAGTCGTCGCCATGCCTTAATGGTGTGTCTGCAGACATGGAAGTGTATCTCAGGATCACCTTCCCCCAGTTTACGAGATGCTACATAATCCTACGTTACCACCCCAACCCTGTGAAGTTCGCACATCTGTAACAGCATTTTGCAGACAAAGAATGGAGACTTTAAAACATCAGGTGGACTTGTGTGACCTCAAAGGGTTTTTAGTATGGGTCATCTCATGCTCTGGTTTCATCAAAGTCAGGCTTTATAGCCCAGGTTGGCCCTGAACCTTCAGTTCTCTGTGCTCAGCCTGCCCAGTGCTGATGTTATAGGATGGACCACTATGCCTAACTATGAATTGTTATAATGGGGAATTTTAGTTTGGAGATATGAGCACCAGGTGCAGGGGATGCTCTGTGGAGCCATATGTTGAGTTGAGAAAGACTGAGAACCTGCAATCTCATAGACATGGCCCAGCCACACAAGCAGGGAACAAGTTCAGTTCTGCTGATAAAGACTGTGGGGATACAAGAAAGGAGGGGACAGGACAGGGAGAAAAGGAAAGTAAATGATGGATAGGAGTCTCAGTGTTCTCATCTGGAAAGTGGGTCCCTAAAACCTACCACATGAGTGGATCATCGGGAGGATTTGAACACGTTACACTTACTTCTCTCCTCCACACCCCACTTCCTGCCTGCCTGTTCCTCCTCCCCTCTCGCTCACACATACGCATAAGCAAACAGATGTGGTTGCATATTTTTAAAAGTAGAAAAGAAAGGAGATGGTGTAGGCTTTGTCTGCGTTAACATGAGAACAAGTGGGACTCGCAGGACACACAGGGTGGCAGGCAGTTTTAGGGTAATCACACCAGATGCTAGGGTAAGAGGACCCCCATGAGGTGTCCTCTGACACTGCCCAGGAATCTCACCCCAGACAAGCACCCTGCCATTAGAGCCTCATGCCTTTGAGTCTGGCACGCTCTCTCGACTGCAGCATCTCCAAGAGATGTGAAGAGCTGATGAGGACACATGGAGCAGAAGAGCTCTGAGAAAGGGGGTTCTTGAACAGCTGAACCAGAGTGGACATGGCCAGAACTTGCCACAGAGATATACTTCTCCATTTTATAGAAGAAGGGCCTGCTGGCTGTTCATATACTTAAGAATGGAAACGAAGTCATCTCAAAGCCCACGGATAAAGCTGGACAGAGGACTTCATTCTTGTGGCGCGTGACCATGCATCAGGTTGCTTGGCGCCAGTTTCTTATCTCTAGGCTGATGTGAGGCCAGATTGCCATCTAGCTGGGGGCCTGCTTCTTATTGCCTCTAAACCACTTCCTCAAAGCTCTCTGGAACTCAGCACATCTGGCCACCCGCTGGATTCTTGCTCAAGGGAACGGGGAAAAGACAAACTGGCACGCACAGGGGTGTGTGAACTACAGATAACATGCAAGGTACTGATGAAGATTCTAACTTGTTCTCTGGCCTGGAACTAGCTTGTCTGCTCTCTGGGCCTCTGTTTTCTGGACTGTAAAATTCTGGAGGGGAGTCAAATCCACCTGATGCCTAAAAATTCCTCTTGTTCTTAAATTTAACAATCATTGGCCTGGGGAGATGGCTCAGTGGCGAAGTGCATGCACTGCTCACAACCCATGTAAGGGGGTTTCACAACTGTCTGTAACTCTAGCTCTAGGGAGATCCAGCAGCACTGGCATTTGCTGGCACTGACACTCAACGTGCACACACCCAAATACAAACACATACATATAATTATGCAAGTCTTTTTAAAATCATAATATTAGTGGTATTTCCACATATAAACATAGGTGCAGATAAAATGCACAGGGAAATATTTGTGAAAACTATTGCATCAGAAGTTCAGTTTCCCAGGGTCAAATGCCTGGTATGAAAGATAAATCCAACTAAATGACTTATTGTCAATTACTAGCAAAAGTGATGGAGCCATGCATATACAAGGCTGCAAATCAGTGGGAGCTCAGTCTGTATGTATACCTCGGTCTGTACCTTTAGGTCAGAAGCCATACACTGGCATCATTCCGTCTTTTTGCAATGTACAATATTTTAAAACCTTGAGCCAACATTTGAATAATAGAAGATGTCCCATCAAAGTCCAAGTATTACATGTCTCCAGAAAACAAAACCTGTGGATGTAATTCCTAGTCAGTACTGGCTAGCATTCTTTTTTGTTATTGGTGTCATTTGAATTTGAGATTTTGGTTGATGAATATATATATATATATATATATATATATATATATATATGAAAAGTCTAGATATCCAGAAAAAAAAGGAGACGGCCCTGCTGGAGATGGCTCTGTCCCTTCAGGTTCTGAGTCCAGCCACACTCCTCTTCTGGATGTGATCAAGGTTATAAGCTGGCCATATGCCTGACTCCCTGTGCCTTTCCCAGCATGGCTCCTTGCTGCTCAGAAGTAGGTAGCAGCTAGCAATGATTGGAGGCCCTGATGCTTCCAGAAATGTCCAGCCTCTCATTGGGTCTAGGTCTCTTGCTGAACCTCCAAGGTATCAGCTGTCAACTGGTGATTCTTTCCTGACGCCCCCTGTCTTTTTCAGATGTGTAGAATTGCTTTCTCTTTCTGAGAGTAAGTTGAGGTGTCTTAGGAAAAGGTTCTTAGGGCTTTTTCAAAGTTACTTTCCAAATGAATTATTTATATTTCAAATTGTGAGTATTGTATGCATACCTGCATCAGAGTAGGTCCATGTGAATGCAGCACCCAGGGAGACCAGAAGGGGGCATTGCTTCCCCTGGAGCTGGAGTTACAGGCAGTAGTCAACAGAGGTGGGTACTAGGAACTAAACTCAGAGTAGTTTCTATTTCCAATAGTTGAACCATCTCTCCAGCCCAGAAAGTAATGACTTTTAGAAAGGCCTTTTCCTCTGGGATTTTTAAAAACTCTACCTCCATTACAAATCTTGACTCTCCTTCTGTCTGCAGCTTGTTCTGCTCCAGTGAGAGCTCAGGGAGACCCCCGAGGGCTTACTCCATGAGGGCTTTCAAAGGCTGGAACTCTTAAGTCAGGCTGCGGTTCTATAGCTGAAAATGTTAAGAAGGTCACTCAAGGAAAAAAGAAGCCTGGGGCAGCCGGCAGAGACAGCAGGTTCCGAGCACACCTGGGAAGCCTTTGTCGGACAGGAAAATAAAAGAATATATCCGTGTGCCTCATCCTGGCAAGATGTTAATAAAGACAGGTCAGGTCCAGAGTGCAAGCGGCTACATGCCCTCCATATTTTGTCCGAAGGTCAGCAGAAACCATGGGAGACTTAAAGCCAATAAGGATGTGCTCAGATCTGGGTTTTGCGGAGGGCATTGGATGTGTTTGCAAGAGAGACAGAAAGAGGGAGATCGGAGAGAGCACAGCAGATGTCCACGTGGGAGACTGAAGGCTAAAGTGAGCAGCAGGGGTGTGATTCCGGGTAGGAAACAAGGAGACGCCAGTTTATGGGGCACTTTTGTAGGTCCAGTGAGGAAGTGCTGGAGAGTTAGAGCCGAGTCTGGTGTGGGGAGAATATCTGCCCCTGGCTCCTGAATGATGGCGAAAGGTGCAGGGGAGGGGAGGGGGGAGGGGGCGGAGACAGGGGGAGAGGGAGGCCCCGGTCTGGGTTACCGCAGGGCAGACAAGAGCTGCTGGGTTCCCTGGCATCTCTTTGAACGCTCTTCAGAGAAGTCTGTGGGTGGACATGCTTGTCTTCGAGCACACAACAGGTGCATGCTGATTGTGCAGTGCGTATCACATCAAGAAAGCCGGTTCCCCTCCGCTCTTACTGCCTGGGAGAATTTCAACCCCCTCAATAAGTTCTTGTCTCCCAGCAACCTCTCTCCTGCAAGCCTGGAGTCTATTTATCCCCTCCCCACTCTCTCCCCCTTTGTGATGGGCACCTTGATTTAATCTTGATTTCCCCCATCTGGCACAGTGTTTAATATACAGAAATGTCACTAAAAGTTGAGGATCAAACACATAATATTATCTATTTTCTAACAGTCCTGAGAGGCCTAGGGCTGGCCTCAAGTCACTCAATGATCTGAGTCCAGGTTCTTAAGGACTTCTCTCCAGCTTGGAATTTCCCAGAAACCCACAGATCAATTTTTTTTTCACACAATTGTAAAAATCAGAGTTCATGTGGAAATCGGGGTATTGCACCACCAGATCTCAATGTCTTGCTTCTTTGATAAGCTGTAAGATCTGGAGACACTGGACAGACTCTGATTCACAATTTGCCACACTCCCCACCTCACCCACAAGTCTTCCCTAGTCTTGGGCAGAAGGGTAGTTTCTGTGTTCACCCTATTGTTTTATCTTTCATAGCGGAACATTACACGTACCAGAATAGAATATTATATAACCGTGACTCTTAACAAACCAAGAAGCACAGTGAGAGAGTACCATGTGGGAGAAATGATGACTATTCCTAGATGCCTTCTATTTGCTTTCGTATTATTTCAACTGGTGGGGGAGGGGCACCTGCAATTGTACAGGAGGCCTCTTATCTGTATATCTAAGCCAGATACCAGTGAGCTACCTCCAGCTCCCAGGTACTGTTTTAAAGGTACAAATGAGCTCCTGTTTTGCTCACTTTTTTTTATACACAGCCTTCACCCTGACTCCTCCCCAAACACAGTCCTGGGGACCTCCTTCAGGTAGGATGAAGGGCACAGTAGCTGGAAATATAATCTTTCTGGGTGGCCTTAGACAAGCTTCTACTCCTCCCTGTAGCTGTTCACATTTTTGCAAAATGAGATGAGGATGATACTATCTTGCCTGCAGTGTCTATAAGGGCTGAAGGAAGCAAGTCCTACAAAGAGGGTGTCCCATGTTTACTTCTGCCCATCAAATACTTCCTAGGTGTTCACTATGTGAGCTAGGCAGGCCAAGTCCCACCCATCATGGCACAAAAGAGAGAAGGTACCCAGGGTGCTCCCACAGTTCCTGCCTATCTGACAGAAGATGCTTCATGATTCCCATCCACACCTGTCCACGGAAGTGACTCGGACTCTTTGTGTTATGCTGGCATCTTTTCACTTTAAGAGAGCAACTCGCCACCCCCACCCACCCACCCACCCACACACACACACACACACACACACACGATTCTGGGCTCTGCCTTCCCAGCAGCATGGACTTTGAGATTGCTGCTAATTTCTGTGTCTGGCTTCCAGATCCAGACGTCAAAACAACCACCTTTCATCTCAGGTTTGTAATCCAGAAGACCTTCAATATTGGGAACAGATAGCTTTGGAAGGTAGGTTCATATCTCTCAGCAAGACTGCTGTAACTTAAGTCTCCTGCCCCCAATCAAGGCTTTCTTTCTGGCCTCGAAGGTATTTGAATACAAATGCCCCTTTCATTTGACTGATTGGAGGTCTCCAACCTGCAATAAATGAAACATTTGATCCCCTTGAATCCGAATCACTTTTTCTTTGATTTTCTTTTACTTCTATTTCTTCTTCCTTTGTTCTATAGCTCGAGTCAAATTTCCCTTTAGAAATTGAAAGAATGTGTGTGGGTTTTTCTACTCTCCGATGCCCCCACCTCCGTCCCTTAAACCAAGTTCTGGTGCAACTGCTGGGTCATGGAGTAGAATATTAAGATCAAATTCAACAGCAGCCTGTCACAAGTAATGCACTTTGTAGGCCATTGTCCCTCCCTGCATGGGCAGTGACTGTACAAATTAGTCCATGTGTACTGGTCACTAAAGATAGTCACCTGAGTCACCCCTGTACTTGAGAGACTATATGAATGAAGACAATCTTCTCTGTAGAAAGAACTTGGTTACTCACACACAGAGGCTCCATGCTGGCATCTCACTATGGAGATGAGCCTTTAATTGTTTTTATAATACTCAGTCCATCCACATAGATAGCGTTAAGTCATCAGTTTCAGCTAATGGCAAAGGAGGGATCTGTTAGTCTCTGAGATGGCAGAAGAGTTCACTCTAGACACTACAAAAGGCAAGCGACAGAAAAGTGTGGTACAGAACACTGGCAATCTCAGCACTGGGGAGACTGATTCAGGAAGACTGTGAGTTCAAGACCAGCCTGAGCCACACTCTGAGATGCCATTAGCATCTCCTCCTGAGAGGGGCAGCAGGCTTATAAGAGCAGATTCCTCTGCATACTCATTACTCCAGTTGTGCTGGGTCGTTACTGAGCCAAGATGTTGATCTTCACAGTCTTGGGCCTAGGTTGTAGATCATAGTAGCGAAGCTGCCTCCTTTTTGAATTGGTAGACAGGCTTGCCCCTTGGGAGTGGTTGTATTGGTATCAGGACATGTGTCCACTTTCCATCATTGTGACAAACTATATGAAAAAAAAAAAACAGTCTAAAGGAAGAAAAGTGTGCTGGCTGCTGGCTTCGTTGCTTTTGTGCCTGTGACACAGCAGAGTATCATGATGGAAAGGCCTGGACAGGGAAAGCTGCTGCTCCCATGGCAGCCAGGAAGCAGAGAAAAGGGCAGTAAGGGATTAAGCATCACTTCCTATTGGTATCCGCACTTTTTAAAGTCCTCTCTCAGCTTGACTGTAGCCTGTTAAGAGACCAAGCACCATTCATAAGCTGCTTCTAGATTCCTGACTCTAGAAGCTGTGTTAATGAAGTATTTAAGCTATGAAGTTTTGGGTCTTATGCGGTAATAGTACTGATACACCATCCCAAGAGTTCCTGGTTGCCTTCTTCAAGATGTATGGCAGAGAGGTCTTCCTGTCTCCTAATCCATTTTCATACAATGGATGCCTAAGATGAAGTAGATACTCGGATGCTTACATTGCCCTGACTCTCTTGCAGCCAGATATGATGTGTTATATTATGGTTATATTATGCTCAGGTTACACATGTAGAAACAAGACATGCACTGTGGGGAGTGCTATGGGCTAATGCATGTATTCATGGTCTCGGCTTGTTCTTCAGTTGGCTCAGGGCTGTTCTTTCCATCGTCTTCCCTTCTGCAACTGGATGGAGATGTAAAGGCTGAAGTGTTGGTAGCCATCTGGAACAGTGCCGTGGCAATGCAGAGCAATGGCAGAAGGCATGGAACACTGACACTGAGGAGTCTCGGATCATCCACGTGGCCCTCTGAGATGAGGAGAAGCAAACCTATGCCGCGGTTCCCTGGAGCTCATCCTGTTCTCAAACTTAACCTCAATTCAGTCTATCTGGTTTTGATTAAAAAAAAAAAAAAAAAAAAAAGCAACTCACAGACTGAGTCAGACATTCTCCTAATGGGGAAATATCTTCCATTGGCCCAGCAATTTCCTAACACCAAACACAGAGAGAAAAGCCTGCTTCAATGTCCTCTAAATCCTTGTAATTTTTGGATACTTCTGTCTTAGTTTGCTTTCCTGCTGATGTGAGAAAACATCCTGGCAAAAGCAACTTGAGGGAGAAGGGGTTTATGTGGTTCACTACTGAGAGGAATCCAATGCAGCAAAGAAACCAAAGCAGTTGGTCCCATCACATACACAGTCAGGAACAGAAAACTGTCAGCTAATGCAGGCATTTGTTTCCTCCACTCACTCTGGCCTTTCCAGTCAACTCAGGGCCTAGCCCATAAAATGATGCCACCCACATCCAGTGCACCTTCTCAACCAATCCAGTTAAGAAAATTCCTCACAGGCACTTAATTGGCCCAGGCACCTCAACAGGGACAACCTAACTGAGACTTCCTTACCAGGTGATTTTAGATTGTGTCAAATTGATAAGTAAAGAAGTTAGCCACCACTTACTATCTGGGGGTCTTAACCAGACGATTCTGTTTCTGAGGAAGCTTGAACATTTCCTGAGATGCTTCCTCATCCATCGGCCCCAACAAGTCTCCCACAGGCTTCTTCCCTGCTGCCAAAGTGCTTCCCTGCAAACATCACTGTTGCCTCGTGCCCCACCCTCATTGTTCTGCCTTCTTTGAGGCCTCACCCACATCCTAGCTCAGGCCTTAAACTTTTCCTTCTTGTGATTCCTTTTCACCCAAAAAATGTCTACATGGCCCTAAATGTAAGTATATATGCATGTATATATATATATATATATATATATATATATATATGTATATATAATGTATATGTGTATGCATGTATACATGTAAGTATGTATATGTATGTATGCATATGTATGCATATGTATGTATATGTGTATGTATGCATATGTATATGTATGAATGTATGTATGCATTTATGTATTTATATATATTTATATGTATGGGTATGTACGTGTATGCATATGTTTGTATATGTATGTATATGTGTGTATGTGTATATGCATGAGTATGTATATGATGTATATGCATATGTCATCTGTACCTGTGCATATATGTGTATATGATGTATATATGTCTGCAAACCAAACATTTACTAATAATGAACTATAATATTTTATAATTTAAAAAGTTTTAAAATAATGTATTATATTATTATGTAATAATATATATTTAATATGTAATTTATTATAAAGCAATTTTATAGATATGATTTTTATTATTTATTAGAGAAAAACAAATTTGCACAGTAATGACACAGATACATCTATCTTTAAATAAAGAACTAATTATTGGCTGCAGGCTTAGCCTATTGGCTCTTACAATACACTCAACAAGCTAGTCTTTCTAAAAGTAAAATGTAAAAGGAATACTAAACCTTGGCTGAGTATTTGCTACCGCAGGACAGAGCACTTTCAAAGGTTTTCAGTGTTGATCAATATTTTGTCTCTAAAATCTTCAGTGCTAAGAAAGCCACTTGCACAGGCATTTAGTACAAAGTGGCAAAATATGTTCAAGGCTATTTCAGAAATTGCTGGAAATTCTTTTCTAATCCCCAAGCCAAGATTCATTTAATGATCTTTTTAATGAAGATCAAATTGGCAACTCAAATAGCAACTTTTAAAATCAAATATCCTAACACAATTTAATCCGAATATATACTAATTAGACATGCACTAAAGAATGAGGGTAGGAAACTACTCTTTGTTTTCCTTAATTAAACCATTGTGCTTCTAAGGCTGAAAACACAAAACAAAAAGGAAAAAAAAAACCACCCCTGTAATTCATCGTATACCTGAGCTGAGGGGTGGGTGTCAGGTGATCTCACAGTTCCCCGGGGAAGGCACACAAACAATGTATAAAGTGTATGTGTGCATTCAGGACAGAGACTGTCACAAAGTCACAAGAGGGACCAAAGCTGACAGAAACGCCCTGGATCCATTACGTGTTTAACTTTTCACAATTATCTGTTGACCATTACACATTCAGAAAATTTTTGCTGTTGGCAAATTTTCTGAATTACATGACCCAGTAAGAATCTGGGCCCTAATTCAATAATGCTTTCCTTCCCTGCCCTCCTGTTAGAACTCTGCCCCAGACACCCGGATGCTTGCTTCTTCCTCTACACTGTGACCTCACACTCTCAGATCCTTTGCCATCCTCTGAGAACCTAGTGCTTCTGTTCCCTAAACCCTGGCTGGCCCTGCAAGGGCTCTACCTTCCCCATCATAATTTCCCCCAGAGCCTTCTGTGCTTCCTGGGCGCAGGCTCTCCCAGATTCCCATTTGCTTCTCTGACCAACACTCCCTGGAGTCTTTCTCTGGCAAAACTAAACCAAAAGAAACACAAAACCAAAACCCCCAGCCCCCTCCCCACTCTCTGCCTCCTCAACATTAACCCTTTTGCCCTCTGCCCCTCCCACAGCCCTACAGGCTTCCTTGTACTCCTGTCTCCCAACCTCTACTTCCCCATCTCCTGACATTTCCTAGACATCCCTCATCTTCTCCAAGTACCCCTTCTATCTAGCAGTTTCCCAGGAGCTTTCCCTGTCCACATACCCTAAAGCCTCTCGGTGTCTGCCTCCATCCTGAGGACCCCAACTCTTTCAGGAGACTCTCTCTACCCAGTAGACCCCAGAACCTTCACTTGGACTTCTTTCTGCCCCCGGGGTTGCTAAAGTCTGGTCCTGTCCAGAAAGGTTAGCTCTAGCCCATCTAGAGCCTGCTGTGCAAAATAGGCTGGCTTTGAATTTGTGGTGATCCTTCTGCCTCTGCTTCCTGAATGTTGGGTAGCAATAGCTTTATGAGAAAAGGAGGACATGTCTGAATTACCTGGTGTCTCACCGTGCTCTGTGATGCTCTGTGACATGTTATGATGCAGCATGAGGTCCTCTCCAGATGTTGTGGTACCGTGGACTTCCCTGCCTTCAGAGCTGAGAGCCAAATACACTTTTCTACTTTTTATCTTTCCTTATTTTTAAAAATAAATTCATTGTTGTGGATAGCCCCGGCCTGGTATTTTGATGATGATTCCCCGGGAAGGGCTGCAGAGGAGTGAATCATTCCACAGGTGAATTCTAGTGAAACTTCTGCCCACCTTAATCTGTAAAATAAAGGCTGGAGCCAGTGATTGGGCAGAAGAAGGGGAATTGGAGAAATAAAAGTTGGTGGGAAGAGAGCAGGAGGAGAAGAAGAAGGAGGAGGAGAGAGGACAATGAAGGATGACGGAGGAGGACTACGGGGGAAGCAGGAGGTAGAAGGACAGACGGAGGGTCTGGAAAACCCCCAAGTTATAATGGTCTCATAGCTGGGAATAGAGAAGTGAAGTGGTAATCTGCCCAGTCTAGGCTTGCAGAATATATTCATAATTACTGAGTTGTGTTTTCATTGACCGGTAATATTTGGGCTGGAGATTTACCGCAACAATTCATAGCTCTTGAGTGTTTATTTTCAGTAACTGACAATGGGCTAAGTGAAGGCTAGAACTTCCCTGAGAAGCTTCCACTCCTGGAGCCTTCCCTAGCCCAGCAGATCCCAACTTCCAGGGACCAGTACCTTCCCAAGTGCTTCTAGGAAAGACACTTCATGTGGCTAGACTGACCCAGTTGGGTGGCTTTTTGTCTTTCTTTGTCTCAGTGTTCTTATCTATAAAATGGGGGTGATCGAAGCTCCCACCTCTAGGACCTGCTCAAGATTGAAACACAAAAGGATAGGAAGTAAAATTTAAGGGGACCTTCAGCTGTCTCACTGACCTCCCGTGGTTCCTTCCAGCCCCACATTACTCTGTTCAGGTTCAGCGTTGAGAGTCAGACGAGTTAATACACATCAAGCTCTTGACCACCACTAGCTGTGGAGAGACCGCCATGTACAGGTAAGACTGCAAACCAATAGCAATCGCTCAATTTCTCTAGTGTATTCTAATCCTCTGATGGTTTTCCGGGGTAGGGTCTTAGGGAAGACATTGGACCAAGAAAGTGAAACCCTCATAAGGTAATGGGGGCTCACACGCAAGCTCCAAAAGCCTGTTTTCTGACTTGTTTTCTGCTGTGGGAAGCTACTCTCCACAAACCAGGGAGGGAGAGGTTTCAGCTCAGCTGCACCTTCATCTTGGACTTTCTGGCCCAGGAATTTGACAGGCACATTTCTGGGATTCAAATCACTTAGCATTCCATGACACAATAGCAGCCCAAACTAAGGCAATTCTCACCAATGTCTTGGCCTGACCTGTGGGTCCAAACAGTTCCAGCTTCGGACGCTCCTGCCTCAGTCTCCTAAGTACATGCGTCACCGGCGATGCCTGGCACCAGTCACTTGAAGGCTTAAATGTCTCTTCCACAGCATTTTCTCTTCTTAGGGAACCGTTTCTGGATGGCAGGTCTCAGTAGGCATAGTATGCCTGCCCCTTCTAATTATTCATTCTGTGTACACAACTCGGATATCTGGGACTTCTGGGGTGAAGTTTAAGGTCCCTTTCTAGGAGTAGTTTCTTCATGGGTCAGGGTGGCCAGCATGCTGACCAAGAGGGATACCAGAGAGACTGGATGCTGCACATGATGCCTGCATTTCAGCACTCTGGTGCTGAGAACCGACTCTGAGATCAGGACCTGAGAAAGGCAGAGAGAAGCCAGGTAGTGCTGTTACCATTTAGAGGTCTTGATCAGGTTCATCTTCTCTAGTAGAAGAATTCAAAGGAAGGCAAATCTCAAACACCACAGGCAGCAACATGTAACAAACTTCATTATATGAAGTTGTCTGCATATAAGAAGAAGACAGACAGACAAACACATACATACATACACACACATATACAAACTCATAAATACACAGTTATACACACATGCACAACTTAAACACACATACTCATACACAATATACACATACTTAAACACACACTTTCACATACATACAAACTCATACACAATATACATATACTTAAACACATACTTTCACATACATACACACACTTATATACACATGTACACACTTAAATACACACTTATACACATATACACTCACTCTCACACACATACAAATTCATACACACATATACACACACTTAAACACACACTTTCACACACATACACATACACACATGCACACACTTCAACACAATCTCACATACATACACATATACTCATACACATATATACATTCACACACTTAAACACACTCTTATGCATATAGACAGTCATACGCACACTCACACACACTCACACATGCATACTTTCACTCATATGCACACTCATACACATATACTTATATACTCATACATATATTTAAACACATACTCATATATATGTATATATTCATATACACATAACACACACTTAAACACATAAACAGTGGTGATGAGGGCTCATGGACAAAAAGACTCCTTGAAAAGCATAGAAGAGTCCAAAATCCATTTTCCCCTAGAGGGCTAGGGGCTTCACATGTTTTTCTGGCATAAAGCAGGTCCCCTTCCCTTAATTTGGGTTTGGTCCTCTTAAACAAAGAAAGGGAGCTGACAGGTTTAAGACTGGTCTTGAGGATATCTGGCCAGCCTGAACCCGTCAGCTTGAAGGGGAACCCTGACTGCAGGAGAAAAACTTGCTCTGCCTGTCTCTGGCAGGAAGGTAAAGAAAGCTCTGGAACTTTGCCATCTTGATTATCTATCTGTGGCCCCATTCCCTGTGTGTCTGGGATCTGTCTAGCTCCTTAGCCCCTCGGGGCCAGACCATTAGGGCTGACAACCCAGTGAGAGGTCAGACACATTAGCAGTTCCCTCAAAAGAGGTTGCTAAGTAGAGCAGACAAGGGCTGTAAGAATTGATCAATAATTACAAAACTGAGCATAACTTTGTCTTATTGATGACTGCAGTAATATAGTGGCCCATAAAACAGAATGGAGACAGCACTCTCACTTCAGGAAGAGAAAGGATCTGCTTCTGCCAGTGAGCATACATTTATACAGTTACTCAATACCCATTTATTGAGCTCCTTCTGTATGCGAGGCACTGTTTCGGTTGCTGAGAATATAAAACTGAGCAAAACTCCCTGCCCTCAAGAACACATAGATGGAAGAAAGGAAAAAAGAAAAAAAACAAAAAACAGTGAATGCCTTTGGTCATGTTTCCTCCAGAAGAAGATGCTGAGGCAAGAGTTCTAGGGCAGGGTTTCACAAAGGAAGCAGTTTCAGAGGAGAGTGGTAAAGGAGTGGGGAAGTAGGTGAGGAAGAGGAAGAGGCCAGGGAAAGGTGCAAGGTTGCAGGGGTCTTACCTCTCTTTGCAGCAGGATGCTTGGCTTTAATCCCACACCATTGGTAGGACACAGACAGGAAGCAAATGTGCAGGTACCCTTCCTCTTCGCAGGGCCCGGAGCCTTTCAGGGGCAAGACACATAGAAGCTGGGGTTAGCTACATAGAACCTATCGAAAATATTTTAGGGAGCAGAGACACAAAACCACATAAGGACAAGCAGAAAAATGGAATTGCAGAAAGTACAGTGAGCTACCACTGTTGAGATCGCCATCCATGGGGACTCCAAGAGTCTCACAAGACTTTAGAGATTCAGGGTTTCTATTCCCCTTTGCCACTCTGCCCCAAGAAAAGCAGAGTGATAATACAGGGAGATTACTAGGGGGACTAACAGAGCTATACTGATGACTGGAGCTTTAACTTCTACAAAAACCAATCACCCATAGACTACATTTTCAAGGCAGAGTCTTAAGATTTTGCAATGACCTGCTGGGCTATGCAGTATGAGAAGGGGATGCCTATGTAAGACACTCTGTCACTGCTATCGTCAATGCCACACCCTATAATCGCCTTACTCTTACATGCCCACTTCTGGTATCAACCTGGGCATCTCATTTTCTAAAGACTTCCTCTGATTGCTGGAGCACATTCTGAGATATATATATATATATATATCTGTGAGCCTAAGGCAGGCCTGAAACAGCCCAAGGGTGACCTCCATAGCTGGTGGGAGTTCGTATTTCCATGGCCTAGTTCCATACTCCAAAGAGAGATACTCTGATGCCTGAGAGAGGCACTGGCCCCCAGAGACCCTGACTGTGCAAAGCATCAACTGTGCAGTGACAATGTATCTACTTCCTTCCTGTCTTGCCCCATTCCCTGTCTCTGCTTCTTAATAGCACCCCTAAAACAAATGGTCTTATCCCAAACTTTTGTGGGGTCTGCTGGTAGAGAGATTCCATTCAGATATCTCAAAAACTTTGGGCTGGAGGTTTGGTGGTGCCATTTGTCAGATGAGAGACTGGGCAGGGATGGGGCTGGGGCTGGAGAGAAAGCATCAAGAAGAGGGGTCATAATGGGTTTGACATGACTACTGGCCATTCAAACTATGTTTGTGAGGGGTCAGATGAGAACATAAAATTAAAGGTGGAAGTAAGGCTGACCCCAGAGAATGCTGGGTGTTTCTATAGCAACACTAAGAGACCATTACCTCTGGTCTCATCTTCCTCTTGGCAGAGTGGATGGACAACTTCACAATCCAAATCCATTCTAGGTTATTCTTATATTTTTCAAAGAACATTCAGGCTTGTCAGAAGCCTGTTTACACACATGCACCATCTGGGAGAGCTACATGGTTGCTTTTAGATGAATACCAGTGGGTATTGCCCTGGAAGAATTTGAATTTCGACTCAGACGGCACTGGGTTACAAGACTGTTCCCTAACAGAACAACCTTTGAACAAATCATTTACCTCCAGTAGTTAGAACTATAAAGGAACAGTAATAAAGTCCCCGGCTATTAAGATTTAAAAATATCTTGTCACAAAGGACTCAAGTAAGCCAGGTATGATGATACATGCCTATATTCTCAGGTTATTCTTATATATAACCTGGGAGTCTGGAGCAGGAGGGTCATGAATTCAAGTTCTGCCTGGGCTATGTAGTAAGCTCCAGGTTACTTTGAGCTATATAATGAGACTAATGAAAACAAAAACTAACTAACTAAATGAATATTGGATTCAGTAATGACCTAGTGTTTCTGCCCTTTCTGTTGCTATGTTAAAACCGTCTGACAAAAAGCATCTTGGGGAGGAAAGAGACTATTTAACTGAGACTAGTTAACTATTTATTTTCCAGGTCAAAGTCCATCACTGATGGAAGTTAGGGCAGAAACTGAAGCAGAAACCATAAGAGAATGCTGTTTACTTGGTCATTCACTGGTTGCTGTTCATCTACCTTTCTTATACAGCCCAGGACTTCCTGCGTAGGGATGGTGCTACCCACAGTGGGCTAAGCCTATCCACATCAATAATCAGTCAACCCAATCTCTTACAGACAGGGCCACAGGCCAACCTGATCTGGGCAATTTCTCAATTGAGGTTCCCTCTTCCCAATTCCCAGTGTCAAGTTGGCAATAAAAACCAACCACCATAGAGTCTTACTTGATTTCCTTCTCTACAAAGACATTGGTAATTTTCCTTTTTCATCTTGTCTGTATATATTCCATCTGTGGTTCCTAAATATTTGGCAGCCTATGCGGTCAGTGTGAACATAAAAGTATTGTAGCAATATACAGGCTTTGGTTTTTTTTTTTAAGCTGGCACCTTTGAATGTCCCGGCACCATTGCTATGGTAGTAGAATGAGCCGAAAGTTTTAGACCCAAATCTCAGGGAACTGTATATGGTGCACTAGCCCTACAGCCTCAGTGAGTGGTATAAGGAGCAGCAGGGAGGAGGGATGAAGGGGAGGAGAGGGGACTGGAGGAAGGAGAGGGGAGGGGCGGGCGGGACGAGGTCGACAATTTCTCTTAGGCCCAGATAGATAGCCACTATGAACTTCTTGTAGACCTGTTTCTAGACGGTCACAGACCATTGGTGTATGCCAGAAATAAGACCACAGTTGCATGTAGGTCAGCAAAGTCTTGGGACACTTCAGATTTGGTACCCTGGCTAACAAAAGCAACTGTCAACCCCGGAACCTTGGTTTTTAGAAATCCCAGCTCAGGGGTGTGTGTGTGTGTGTGTGTGTGTGTGTGTGTGTGTGTGTGTGTAGCTTGCGACCGGTCTTAAATGGACCCTGGCACAGACTCAGGCTCCCCTGTGGATATGCCTTTTTGAGGTATTTGCGAGCTCTTTAACACGTCCTGTAGTTGGTTTTAAAGAGTCTCTTTGTCCTGAAAGCTTATAGACAACAATCTTCCACTCACCCTTCTTCTTTTTTCATCTCTGATTCCTTTCAAGCATGAGTGGAAGCCTGCTGTTGTGAGTTTGCACGGAGAAGGCAAAGACCTCTTCCATCCTGCTCGGTCCTAGCAGGAAGGGGAACATCAAAAGGCCAGGCGGGCTCCCCACGTGGTCCAGATCTTCCTGCATGGCGCCGAGAGGAAACTGGAGGCCGTGCACTTGCATTGCTCACCTCACATCAAGTTAGTTTTTCTCTCCTCTTAAAGCGTAGTTCCAGTGGTCCTCGCCATGCGACACGCGCAGTTGTGGTATGAGAAGAAGGTCAGGAGGGGAAGAGACGGGTCTCCTGACCGGCTGCGGAAGACCTGAAGGAACCAGAGTGAGGAGGAGGGGAAAGCCAGCCTCCTTTAGGGCTCCTGCTGGGCAGAGGATTGGTGATCAGCGGGTGATGTGAACCTGGGGTGGATCCGGACCCCAGGACGCAACTGCTGCCTTTTGTGGCTGCAGAGAACAAGGCGTTGGGACTAAGAGAGTTTAAGAAGCCTGTCACACTGGGATTCTGCCCTGCCTCCTGTTCCACCTCTTAAATGGAACTTAAGTGGCTGAATCACTAGATCTCTGGGCTTGCTTTCTGTCACCTCTTCAGTGGAGGTTGTGATTCCTCACAGTTATCTGCCAGGGGCACAAATTTACCCAGTGATTGCTGTTTAAATGGGCAGTCTGCCTCACCTACTTCCTCTGTACCTGTGGGAAACACCTAGGAATCTCCATGTGGTGTGGGGTTTTTTGTCCTAAACAATTGTAGACCTAGGGACCACACGCAGCCTCTGCTGCATATTTCTAATTATTTAAAATCGATACAGCAGGAGATGCCCAGCATGTGTAAAGCCCAAGGTTCAATCCCCCCTACCAACAATAAACATTTAAATTAATAGTATATTGGAAAGAGAGAAGAAAACAAGGAAGGACTGAGGCCCTTTTTTGCTGACTGGTTGCACAAAAACATACAACAGAGTGGAGCTGGCCTGAGAGCCTTGTTTGACCCTCTCCACCCTAAAGCCAGACAGGGCTTGCTTCAAACCCCAAGCAGCTGCTAAGGAGCTATGATATCAGGAAAATCATGTAACCTCTCAGCTCACCTCATTTACCAAGTAGAACTGTAACTTCCCTTTTGGTAGTGACAGTATAGTATAATATAGATGCATTCTTAGTGTACAGTCAGTGCTTAAATTTTGTTATCCTTGTTATTACTGTGTATCTGGGACTTGAGAGTGTAACTAGATTAGCATGTAATTGTCAACTACAAAGTTGTTGTTGTTGTTGGTGGTGGTGTGTGTGTGTGCGCGCGCACGCGCTGTTTGCAGCTCAATATTTGTTCATCCATGCATGCGTTTTTTAAGTTTTTATTGAGACTATTGTGTGCTGGCGCTGTCATAAGCACTGGGAATAGAGAATGAATCAGAGCACATGTCTGTCTTCAGGAAGCTCATGGGTTAGTGAGAGACACTTGATCCGCACATGCACAAGAACACAATTAATGATATAGCAGAAGGTGATACAGAGCATCAGAAAAATTAGTAAGGGTGGTAAATGCTACAGTAAGGTGATTATTTTTATAGAAAGATCAGAGTTGTCTCTGGGAAGGCAGACAAGCACATAGGGAGGGAGGGAAGGAAAGAGGGAAGGAGAGAGAGAGAGAGAGAGAGAGAGAGGGAGAGGAAGAGAAGGTGGAAACAGAATTCAAGGCACAGGCAACAACCAGTGCAAAGGTCCTGAGGCTAGTACATATTTGGGTGGTTGAAGAGCTCTGTGAAGCCAGAACCCCAGGAACAGCTATGCTGCCAGAACCAAGTGCTCTAAGGAGAAGGGAACACAGACAGCAGAGGCCTTGGAAGCCAGGGAAGGTGGGTACAGTGTCTTGCAGACCATCACTAAGAAGGACTTCTTGTCTGAAGATGCTGGAAGGTGTCTGTTCCATTCTCACAGCCTTCTTCCCAGGGACCATTTTTTGTTAGAATCACGGCCATCATCTTGTTCTTAAGGAGTTCAAAGCTGGGGGTGGGGTGTTGTGTTTTATAAAAAAAGAAAGCAAAACCAGAGATATGTTTGGTGGAGGTGTGGTGTGATGTGGGGTAAGGGGATACCTACATGGACCCATGCTGAGGCATCCCTTCCTCCTAAGGGACCAGTCATATGACAATATAGCATAGAATAGAGTTTATTCAGGGCATGGGGAGTGGAGTTGAAAGAGAAGAGACAGAGAGTAGGTAAGTAGAGGCTAGCCATGAGCACGTGGAGAGAGAGGGAGGAAGGGAATGGGGAGGGGGGAGCAGGAGCAAGAGGACAGTGCAAGAGCAAAAGAGCAAGAGAGCGAGGAGGGGGCAAGCAGCCCCTTTTATATTGAGTCAGACACATCTGTTGCTAGGTAACTGTTGCCTAGACTAAATGCCAACATGGGGGGCATTCACTGCTTTGACAACATCCTGGCATCAGAAAGTTAACCAAGGAAGGTTTGTTCTGGCTCTTGGTTTCAGGACGTTCAGCCCACCATAGAGAGGGGCAAATGTCGGCAGGAGCCTGTGACAGCTGGTCACACTGAGTCCAGTTGAGAAGCAGGGAGCGATGAATGCTGGTGGTCAGTTTGCGGTCTCCTTTCTATTCAGTTTGAGACGCTGACCCATGAAATGGTTTTACCGCATTGAAAGTGCATTGAAAGGAAAGGGCTTCCTTACTCACTTCTACATTTCTGGAAATATTCATAAACAAATCCAGAGGCGTGTTTCCATGGTGATTTCAAATTATCACAAGGTAGATATCACTACTCAAAGACAGGAGTCCCTCTATTAATATGACAGAGGAGGTGACAGGAAAACTGTCTTCTGCTGTCCATCAAGAAAAGACAGAGAGGGGTGGGACTGGCTGGTGGCGGGGGGTGGGGGTGGGGGGGTAGGGGGGGCGGTGCCCATAAGGAAATCAGTGAAGGAAGGACTTTGACAAGAACATGAAGAGTAAAAGGGCCTCTGCTGCAAACATGGAGCCAGATTGGTGGGCAGTGAAGGCTGGCTCTCCCAAGACCCAATATCTTGCAAACTCAGTGGTAGGTAGAGCAGGGTGTGACAACTGGTAAAAGACCCCTCTATTTTTGTTATCCCTTTGAAGAGGGACTCGTGGATTTGGGGCTGCTAATACTATAGTTATCATGGTCCTGGATTTGTAGCTTAGTAGCAAACCAAACCTAACACCAGCCACAGGCTCAATCGTGAGTACCCAAAACTAAAGTTTATTAGTTTGCAAGCTTAAAAAAATGACAATTTCTTTGGCAAGGGTGATGTGAGTAAGCCTGGAAGAGGCTCATAGCTTCTAGAAATATTTTTCAAGTAGGCATGGGGAAAGGAAGAGAGCTGTATCTGGTGGTTGAGTTCTGTATCTTCACACAAATAGTAGCTGGGACACTGGCCAGAAGGCTGGAGCTTTGATGGTTCTGTGTGCTAAAATGGGACTCTCAGAAGATTGGGACCATGGCTGGACAATCCCCATACCTACTCTAGGATCCCACTCCCTGCCAGAGAAAGCCAGAGACAAAGTGGCAGCCCCTCCAAGCCAGTCCTCTCCCAGGAGAATAAGCAGAAGTATGTAAAGGAACACAAAATTAAAAGTGAGTGTGGAAATGCATGATGGGAAGTGGGCTGGGAAGTCTGGGAATTCCTGGACCGAGCATTTTGTGCTCCTGCTAGCCAGTTTCTTGGGGTGACTTAGATAATTTTTCCCCTTTTATTCTCTCCTTCACACACGCCTCCGTGTTCCAGAGCCCACTTTCCTTTAAGGGCTGCAGAAGTAGCTCAGTGGTAGAAGCCTTGTCTGGTATCCACAAAGCCCCGAGTTTGAAGCCAGAGCATGGCCTAAGTCAATAAGTAAGTGAACACATCACATCAGCTGTATAAATATCTGTATATGTTGATGCTGGTATGAACAAAAGGTAACTTCACCAGAGGCTACAGTAGGTCCTTAGGTCTGGCATACTTATTTACCTGTCACCTGAGGACCTTGCCTGTCACCTCTGACTCTGACACTTGAAGCAAGCCTGCTCCCCCTTCTCTATATTATTCTTTTTTCACCTTCATCCACCTGACTGTCCTTCATCCAGAACTGACTGAGTAGAATAGTCCAATAGAAAACAGGAATTGGGGATAATAGGGCTGAGTCAGCAAGTTCTCAACATCCAGCTCAACTTCCCAGATCTGTAACACTTTCATCTGTAATAGTGATGTACAACGACTGCCAGTGATGTACGTGTGTGTGTGTGTGTATGTGTGTGTGTGTGCTTTTGTGTGTGCATGGGTGGGTATGTGGGAGGTAGAGGCTGGATATATTTGTCTATTTTTATTGTTGTTGTTTTGTTGCATAGCTAAGGCTGGCTTCAAATTCTGACCTTCCAGTTTCTACCTCCTAGGTCCCAAGATTACTCTTAGTTAGTGGTACCCACACGAGTTTTCTCAGCCTCGATGTCCATGCAAAAGCAAGTGGGGGTTTCTGAGCCGTTAAGTCTGTCCTTGCTGAGGGTTCAATGCTCCTAGTCCCCTTACGCAAGCTCACTATGGTCATCATTCCCCGACAGCCAGACTTGTCTGTGAGCCCCTCTGCTAAACGATCGCCACATCTTTCAGATCCTGAAACATCTTCCAGCTTGCTCCAATTACTCTCTGCTCCCACCAGGAGTTAAATATTCCCATCATGCCTTGACCCTTTGGAGCAAGTTTGATGGTTGTATCATGAAACAGTGACCAGGCAGTTTAATTGAATCTCTTTATGTCAAGTGCAAGCAGACATCTGTGCTGAATAGCAATGTGGAACCCTTGCAGAGAATATTTCCTCTTTCAAGTAGTGCGCTGCCATTCAAGACCACGCTTGCAGAAGGGTGTGCTCGGTTTCCCTCGCTTCATACTGGAAAACATCACATGGAATTGGGAGCTAGAGGCTCATTAGCAAAGCTGATTCGTACTGGAAACTGAAAGCAAACCCTGGGCAGATACTCAGGACAATCACCTCCAATGCCTTTCTTCTCTCGTTACATCCTTCCCACTCTTGTCTTTGTAGGCTAAGGCTTGATTCCACCGCATAGACACTTTTCCATCTCTGAGGCTTCTGATGACTATGCCTGGACTCTCGTAGTCCATCTGAACTCTGCTCTGGGACTCTACCACGCAGAGAGCTGGGATGAACAAGGTGCCAGCGTTTGACATGCTAGACAAATGTCAGAACCAGTCACTCTCCAGCCTTTAGAGCTTCCACCTGGAGTATCACCTGACTTCTGCTCACAGTTCATTGGCTGAAACGAGTCACATGAGGACACCCATCAGAAGCAAGCTTCTTAGATGTACGCCTGAGCATGAACATGTGCCCCTTTCCAGTCCTAACACCACCACCATCAGCTCCTCTACCCCACCAGTCTTCAGCAGAGGCTCCCACCTGCTTTCTCTAAACTCACTCTCAGTTTTTTTTCCCCCAATCTGCCTTCCACTCTCAGGTCAGAATGACCATTTACATCACTGCCTTTCCCTCAGGTCAACATCTTTCACTAGTTCTCATTTGCTCTGGAGCCCCAGCCTAGTGTCTTTCCTGTAGCTTGTCCATTCCTGGGCCTGGGGATCACCCTGCTAGGACTCTCTCCTCCTAACTCCTCCTAAGTCCTTGAGTTTCAGGATCTTTGCAGTTCCATTCCCCCTACCTAGAAAGCACCTCACCCTATCAGTCTTCCACTATGTTCCTGATGACTGTTGAGCTCTTAGTTGGCCATCCCTTTGCCAAAGTCTCAAGGCCACACAGGTCTCTTGTATAAGTCTTCTTGCAGTGAGAACGTCATATTTTTGCAACATATATTGGCTATAAGATCCACAAGGACAGAGGCCTTGTGCTTTTCTGTTCACATAGCCTAATCGCCTAGGGTAGCACTTTGTTATCTTTGCTCTTATTGTCTTAGTCCCCGTCCTATTGCTATCTATGAAGAGACACAGTGACCAAGGTAACTATTATAAGGGAAAGTATTTAATTTGGGCTTTCCTAGAGTTTCAGAGGTTTAGTCCATTATCATTTTGGAGGGGAGCATGGTGGCATATGGGGAGGTGCTGGAGCAGGAACTGAGAGCAACATCATGATTCAGAGAGAGAGAGAGAGAGAGAGAGAGAGAGAGAGAGAGAGAGAGAGAGAGAGAGAGAGACTAGGTCTGATATGGCTGAAATCCCAAAGCCCAATCCTATTGACACTCTTCTCCAACAGAGCACACCTCCTAATCCTTCTAATCCTTTCAAATATTGCCACTGGCATTCAAATATATGAGCCTATGGGGGCCATTCTTATACAAACCACCATATTTGTTGCTGGAGGTACTAGAAAAGACAGCTCCCAGCTAGCTCCCAGCTTGGCCACCATCCAAGTTCCTGCTCCAATGCTCAACACCCTTTGGAGCTCCAGCATCTTTCCACCCAGCTCTCTAAGTTCCCACTGGTGAATCACTACCAGGCCATTCCTACGATTCAATCCCCCATGCAAACCCAGGCTTTGCTGCTGTACCTTTCTCTCAAACTCGGTCAAGTCGCCT
This sequence comes from Arvicanthis niloticus, assembly GCF_011762505.2. Taxonomy (NCBI): domain Eukaryota; kingdom Metazoa; phylum Chordata; class Mammalia; order Rodentia; family Muridae; genus Arvicanthis; species Arvicanthis niloticus. The sequence continues at coordinate 20,127,800 of NC_047675.1, read as the reverse complement.
GCCACAACACAGAGTTTAGGAACAAAGGTAACTCAGTCTCTGGGCACAACAACTAAAAGCTAATCTTATAATCCTTATTAAATCTAATCCTCTGGTGGTGGATACTTGTGGATCCACCATGATCCTGGGAAACTTTATCACTACATCTTGTCCATGCGCTCACCCCGGTCCAAAAGGACCTCCTCTCTTTCTCTATCCCTGCCTCCTCCTCCTCCTCCTCCTCCTCCTCCTCCTCCTCCTCCTCCTCCTCCTCCTCCTCCTCCTCCTCCTCCTCTTCATCCTCCTCTTCCTCTTTTCCCCTATCTAGCCCGGAAGTCTCTCCTACTTGCCCAGTGATTGGCTCCTTTATTCATTAGGGGATTGGTTCACAAGAAGTCACCTGAGTACATGACGCACACCTTGTCCTCGTCCGGAGCCCCTCCCAGGAGAGCAGAAATTAACATCAAAATGCAGGTATCACAGAGCTATCCACAACACATATTAGTAAAGTAAAGCTAGGTATGGTGGTATATTCCTGTAATCCCAGAACTTGGAAAGCTAGGGCAGGAGGACTGTGAGTTTAAGAACAGTTTGGGTACACAGTGAGACTCTGCCTCAAAAAGCCAAGAGCCGAGGACGTAGAACTGCAGTGAAGGACTCTCCTAAAGTGTACGGGACTCTGGTTGCAAACTCCAGTACCATACACGGAAAGTTAGTTCATTTGTTTATTACTTTTTCTCCAGTCCTTCCCCTGTTTCTATCTGCTCAAATCAGACACTTAGCTTACCTCTGGTTAATTCCAAACAAAGCCAAATTGTTGGAGTGGGCCATCTTGCAGTACCCATCACATTTTCTGTCACCCCGCAGTCACTGCAGAGCTGTCATTCATTCTCCCAAGGCCTCCTACCCGCAGACCTGTGGTCATCGTACATCCTCAGCATGCTGTTGTTGAATGAACCTGCACCACATCAAGCAAAACTCACGCTGTCAAAGGTTGATATAGAACAAAGGCTGCACGTGTCTGACAAGATACTGGAGAAAATCACGTCAGGGAGGTGGCTTAGAGGTTTCATTCCTTGACTGTCTTAGGCTGTGGTGAGGCAGAGCTAACTTGGGGGTAGAAGGCAGAGGAGCTGGGAACAAGATGGTACATGTTGAGATATATCCCAGCAAACTACTTCTTCCAAATAGACACACCTCCTACTCCTCACTGTCTCAAAATGAAGCCATCACACTGTGAACCCTTTAAGGGGTGAATCTATTCATTTGGACAGATCCCTTGGGATCTAATCATGTCCTCAAAGACCATCAGCTGGTAACCAGGGTCCCAGTTCATGATCTGGTAGAGGATATTTCATATTCAAGCCACACCATGTCTCTGTTATTCCCTCATGGACCTGCTTTGCCCCCATCCTTGGCTTCATTTCATGTTCTTCTTTTAACTTCATCTAGCCTTCTGTCACAACCCTGACTTCCCTGCCCTCTGGTTCAAACCTGTTCCAGCCTCAGGTCCGTACACTTGCTATTTACTCAACCTCGAGTTTTCTTGAGGTTTCTTTTTTTTTCATGATTTCCTTCCTCATTTGATTCAAATAAGGAATTTTGCTCCAAAGTTACTCTCCCAGAAAAGTCCTCTCTATGGAAAATATAATCTCTCTTTCCCATTCTCATGCCCTGATTTCATTATTGCCTGATTTCATTTGGTAAGGGTGTTATATATTTGTTTGTTTACTGTCCTATCCTTCAAACTCATGCATATTCCATGAGAGTAGGTACTGTTTGTCTGGCTTATTTGGGGCTCAATGAACATTGGTTATTGGTTATGGTATTGACAAATTGGCTGATTTTTTGCCATTAGAAGCAATAATGGAGAGATTTACCTTGGTTGATATTTTAACTGTACTATAACATATATTTTCTAAAACATGGAAGAAATTACCTTCCAAAAGCCAATTTACTGTTCTTCCATTCCCCTGACACACCCCGTTCTGGTTTCAGTGTAAAATGTCTGTAATAGGCTCATGTGTCTATACACTTGTTTCTTAGATGGTGGCACTGTTTGAAGAGGCTGTGGGATGTTTAGGAAGTGGAGCCTAGATGGAGGAGGCATGTCACCTTTGGAGCAGACCTTACAGCTTATAGCAGTGACCTAACTTGAGCCTGAGCCTCCTCTGTTCTTAATTGGCCAAGATATAAACAATCTGCCTCATGCTCCCATTCCCACAAATGTCAACAAGCCCTTCCCATCACAAAATATACCACATCTTCACTGTGCTGTTTCTGTCAGATATGAATATGCCATGACTTGGGACAATTGGAAGAGTACCATGAGGAAAAAAGCCCATCCATCAAAGGTCCAGGACATAAAACTGAAACCTCATTTGAAATATTTTCCCTTGAAAGAAAAGTGCCTGAAAAAAATAGAAAAATAGAGCATGTAGGGTGTCCTTGTGGAACGCTGCATCCTAGGCCAGTGTTTTCCCAGGTTCAGCTACAGTGGATAGAGAGTGGAAGGAGTCTACATCTTCAGTGAGCTGACCTTTGTGTCATCCCTGTGCTGCTAAGTTTGTAGGCACAACGAATGCAAACATTATGGGGTCATGGAGCCTTGTGATGTATCTATAAAATAAGCCAATGAGATCAAGCATTATGTACATAGCACGGTTAGATCTTCTGCAAAATATAACCTGTGATGTCCTCAGATATAACTCTGAAATGAAGCCTAAAGTGTCTCTTAATTATTGGAGACATCAAGACATGTCATGAGCACAAAACTTCTGCTAAGGAAAGTCGAAGCACGGATTGGAGCTGCTTCAGAAGAAAGCTATACCTAAGCCTACAGGAGACCAGATGATGCCACCAGAAGGCCCAAGTGCTTAATAAAAGAGAAGCAGGGTTGTTTGCCTTTCCAGGGCTTGGTCTTAGTCTGATCTTTTCTCCCTGTACCCCATTCTTCTTGGTTGGGTTGGAAATGTTTCCTCCGTGCTATGGGAGTATGACATTTTCTTGTTATCTTACAAAGACTCATAGCTATGAGATTTTGGTCATAACTGTAAAGACTTTGGGGACTTTCGAAGTTGGATTGGATACACTATACGTTATGAGATGTCCTTGAGCCTATGAGTGCCAGAGGCCATTAGAATCGAGTGTGGAATGTCCCCTACAAGGCCCATGTGCTTGGCATTTTGTACCTAGTAAGGGATGCTGGTTTTGAATGTTGTGGAATCTTTAGGATGTAGAGCCAGGCTGGAGGGAGGTAGATTTTCAGGTGGGAGACATTTTTTGGCCCCCAGTTTTTTTGTGTGTTCAGCCTAATTCCTGGTTCACCAAGCTGTGGACAAATCACTTACATTGCCACCAGCATGGACAAGAGCCTGTCTCCCCACCTTGGAATTGTGAGACCCCAAAACTATTTCTTCCTGAAATTGCTTCTATCCCATTATTTTGTTACAATGATGAGAAAAGTGCCTCGTACCTCCCTTGCCTATGACCATGTTCACTTACATATGTATAGACACAGTATACACCCACGACTTTATTAGGTCATTAGCTGGGTGCTGGAAAGTTGACGGTCTTTGATTTTCTTTTTCCCTTCATGTGTTGTCAATTTCAAATAAATTAAGTTAGTCCCAAGAAAACAAAGTCTGAATTTCACAATTTTCTGAGAATTATTGGAACCAGGTCTTCTACACGAGATATGAGTCTATAAATATTTTCAGTGCCTAATGCAGTAATTACATTTTGGTGCTGATACACATGTAAATGTTTTCATATTTCTACCACATGCGTGTTAGAGTGTACACACATTTTTCTTTCTTTCTTTCTTCTTCTTCTTCTTCTTTTTTTTTTTTCAGGAAAGCACATAAAATACAAATCTCTCTACTTCAAAGTCATAGCAGAGGAGTTGGAGTTCTAAATATTCTCTGATTTGGAGTGGTGTTCCACTACACTAGCATGAAACCAACTCTTCATCAAAGTGGTTTGCTTCAATCAGGCTTGCACCAGTGAGCTATAAATTATAAATCATATCTTCTGTTTTACATGGGAATGGCAGCTTGGAGGTGGATCCCACTCCAGCAGATGTGGACTCAAGGTAGTTTCATGTCCTGTGCTGTTTGTGATTTGCTTCTAAGGTCATTTTCAAAGAGTCCGCCATTAACTTCAGAGGTATCCAGGCAAGGAGCTTTCAGCAGCTAAGTATGGGGTTTTGACAAAGGTTCTGATAGTTAAACAAGGCAGTGTAGTGTGAGGCAGGGAGAAATCACAAACAAGGAGATATGAGGGACTACTGGGAGGGAACCGTGGTTGGGCCAGGATAAGGAGAAAGGGTACACAGACACACACACACACACACACACACACACACACACACACACACAAGCACACACAGTAGTCAGCTCTCACTGGATTCTCAGTTTCTTCCTGGACAAGACATTAAAGGGAAGCAATGCAGGACTGAGTAGTGACTGGAGCCTTAGCATACGCTTCACTCTCCTTCAGGAGCTGGGGGGGAAGCTGAAGGTCCCAGGCATCAAATCTGTTGTCTGTTGTTCTTCTATTTTATCCTGAGATGACTAAATAAGGCAGCCCCTCCCAGATTGTAGGTAGACTTGAAGGATGTGTGTGTGTGTGTGTGTGTGTGTGTGTGTGTGTGTACATTGAATCTCCACATCCTTTGAATATACTGCTGTCCTGGCTCTGACCTCTCTCCTCCCTTTCTTGTATCTTCTCTTTCAAGACATAGTCTCTCTGTGTAGCCCAGGCTGATGTCATGTTCACAACCCTCTTGCCTTAGCATCACTCTTGACTTTCTCCTGTGCTCTGTTTGGATCCTCTGAATCCAGTATCTGAAGTGATAATGGTTGGTATAGTCGGGAGACTTGGGACGCTGTCTCCTGACAGCTTCCCTGAAGATCTAGAAACCATTGACAATGCACACAGATGAACTCAGTGAAGACCAAAGAAGCTTTAGAATCACGTGGACAGAAGACAGTGACTAGGGAACATATTCTAGAAGACTGGAATCCAGTATGGTGAGTATATACGCACACATGCACAGCCAGGAGTGTGCTTGGATCCTTGTCTATGTGCCTAGGCAAGGCATGGATCCTGTGCCATGAACAAAGCATACCTGTCCCTTCCTGCTATTCTTTATTGCTTGGGATACCCATCTTCCCTTCTTGGGATTTACATTAGTAGTCTCTTATCCATGGGTTTATTTTTCAAGTCTTCAATTACGTGTGGTTAAGTGAGAATATGAAATGAAAACTTCCAGTAATTAAAAAAAAAAAAAAAAAATCTAAGTCTCTAATCGCATGCTCTACTGTGTAGTGTGATGAAATCTCGTACCACTCAAACCAGGACATGAGTCACCCCATCCCCGGACCCAGCCATGCTGCATGTGATACAAAGCTGTTAATCATCCCCTAGCCATCTCGGTGTTATTGAGTTAGTGATTTAGATGTGTCTTCCCAGGGGATAAAAAGTGAGTTGGGGTGCTCCATCATGCACTAAGCAAGCATCCCCATTCTCCCTTCTAGCAGATGGAAGGTATTTCTCAAACCCTTTAAACCTCAGCTTGGACAATGGCATGTGAGCGGAAGTGATACATCAGTTCCAGGAGGAAGCTTAATGAATGAAAATGTGATTTTTTTTTTTAAACTACCTTCCTTCCTCACTGCTGCAGAAACACCAAACCCCACCCAGGCTCTGAATGAAGAAATTGTGCATATAGAGAGCCATGCTGGCCAGTGGTGGACACACAGTACAAAGGAGAAATCAACGCAGTTTGACATTTCTGAGCATGCGTGTTACTGCAGCAGGACTCAAGCTCTCCTGACTACTCTACTTGACTTCCTTGTTTTTCTGACTCCCAGAGTACATACTGCCTGATGTTTAGTGGGTTCTCAATAATATTTGATGAACTCGTTAATGAACGTGAATGTATTTACGTTTACAAGCAACATCCATCATGTATGTAAACAAAGTAGTTGCTGTGCTAAGGAGAGGTTGGCTATGGAATTAGATAGTATAGATCCCATGCAGGAACAAATGTGTGCTTTTAATCCTACTTATCTCATTGATGGGATGGCAATTTAAACTATTGCTCATAGCACTTATTTATTTTTTTTATCAGTGCTTTAGTAATTAAAAAGAAAAGAAAGGAAAAACAAAAAGGGAAGCAGGAAAAAGAATTAGTACTTGCTGTTGATATAAAACGAGGCTGGAGAATCAGCAGGTAGTAGAGATAACGTTTTCTATTTCTGCTTTCTCAAGGGCTTGATTTACTGTAAGCATTTGTCTGTTATTCACCACTCGTATCTTTTTGCTCAGTCTACTGAGTTATTTATTCCACAAATCTTTATTGAGTAGGTGGGTGGCCAGGTCCTTGGCTGAGTGGATCTGATGTGAATATTCTCTCAGGAAGCACAGCTGTGTAAGGTTTTGAGTTGATTTAAGTGCTGCCGGAGTCAGCTTCAAAGATTGCTGGGGGTGGAATCCATCAGATTTGGGACCAAATGCCTAGGACTACCTTACATCTTCTCATCCCACATCCCCGAATTTCCTTCCTCAGCCCTCATCCTCAATGCCATTGCCTAGCATGGCAGCTCTTTCAGAGAGAGGAGAAGAAAATATTGTTGCCTTTCCTAAGGTCGAGAAACAGACATCAAGAGAATGATACATACGGAGTTAGCATCAAAGCTGAGATAAAGACACTGTGATCTGCAACTTATGTTCACAGTCAGAGGACACCAGCGGTGACACGTCTAGGCAGGAAAACCGGTCAGAGACTGGTGACTTCCTCACTTGGTGAAGGTCATTTGAAGACTTAGTATCAAAGTTAATACTAAAATAATAATAACAACAACAAGAACAAGAAAAAGTGACAATTGATTGTCGCCAAGGATGTTAATGAGCAAGATCCCTGAGTGTTCCTGATAGGACGTTAAATGATACAGCCTCTGGGGGGAGGGGGAACTGAACATGATTTACCCTAAGATACAGAAACTTCACTCCCACCAACCAGTGGGTGCAAAGGAACAGAAAGCAGGAAGCAGAGAAGATAGTTATAAAGCCACGTTGTAAGGAACATTAGCAATTCTGCCGTAAGGCAGAAGCAATCATAGTTCATGATAGACAAACTGACATAGCACATGAGATGTTACACCTGCCATGGAATCTCATTTAGCTTTTGAAGGAAGGAAACTTCAACATACCCTACAGCAGAAGGACCATGGAGGACATCGAGGAGAAACAAACTAAAGCAGGATGAGAGTCCACTTTGAAAGAAATGATACAGAGCTCCTAGCTATCAAACACATCCAAGGGGCAGGTGTGGAGTGAGTTCGGCTAAGCATCCTATTAGGGTACCCATTGTCTTCCTGTTCCTGTGTGGGAGGGGGTGAGAGGAATCACCACAAAACTCAGAGCTTCTGTGCAGCAGTGGGGGCAGATGGGACACAAAATAGTTGGTGTAAAATGTCCTTCTGAGAGAGCCCGAGAATTCTAAACACAGAACTGATAAGTGATCTGGCAATTCTGCCTCTGGGTTCATAACTCAAACAAGCAAAAGCAGAGACTGTGGCAGGCTATCTCTGCACAGGTGTTTATAGTAGCATCATTCACAATCACCCAATGTTAGAAACAATCGGACGTCCGGTCAAAAGTGAGGGGATATGCAAAATGTCGTAAGCCTGAAAAAGAAACCAAATGCTGGCATGTGCTTCTACATGGCGGACACTCACAGACCTGAAGCTAACTGAAGAAGCCACTCACAGGACAGAGACTGTGTGACTTCACATACATGAAATTGGTAGTCAAACTGAGACAGAAGTCAAACAGTGGTTTCCAAGGAGATTTGCTGATTAAGGATGTATGGAGAGTTTTAAGTTTTAAGGAGGATGTTTGAAAGCTATGGGTGTCTGTGGTATAATTTCGTGATCTGATGAATGGCTCCAAGCTCTGTCTTTAAAAGTAGTTACAATGGTAAAATCTGTGCTGGGTATATTTTATCACAGAGGGAGAAAATCAAGTCTAGACCAAACTCACGAGGTCTTGCAGAACTTCTAGGATATGCATCCAATCCATGAGTCCTTTCCAAAGCAGGTTCTGATTGGCAGGCTAAAACTCTTCATGTTGACTGGTTCTGCTGCAAACCCAAACCAATTAAGATGAAGACTCAGAAACAGCAAGCAGAGACCCTCTCAAGGCCTTCCCTGCTCTGATGTGTGTAGATGAACCAGCCCTTCCTTCTAGCCTACACGGCCGGTAAATGTCTAACGGCCCCGCATGCCTCTCATACACAATCAATAGTGTTGGTGTTCATGCAAGCTGTTCTTAAAGCCAGAAGTCTGAGGAAGCAGGTGGGGAAGCTTGCAGTGGGGGAGGAGGAGAGCCAGCCTACTAGGTATCTGTTACTCGGGAAGAGATGAAAGAGCAGTCAGCGAGCCCTTTCAAAGCTGAAAACAGCCTGCATGGGTGGATCACATGGATGGGCGGCCAGCTGGGTAGCAGGAGTTTCTTCCAATGTGGTTGACCATACCCGGAAAATCTCTCTGAGCTGCTAGTGTTAATAGATTGTTAATGATTGATGCAGGGGCCTTTTATGTCCCCAAATGAAAGGCAGAAACAGGGCCCTGAGTTTGGCGTGGATGACTACCCCAGCACCGGTTCCCTAGCAGAGACGGAATTTTAAAACATTGATGTTAGCTGAGCTTGTGCGGGGCTTCACCACGGCTCGAGGAGGAATGAAACGATCTTGTCTGGTGTTCGTCTTCCTTTGTTCTTTCACTCAGACATTAAAAATACAGCAGGCTAAAAGGAGAAAATAAATTTCAAAGACCCTCCTAGACGGCAGGCACAAAGACAGGTGAGGTGTGGAGTGAGTTTGCTAAACAGATAAAGCAAGTCTGGGATGAGCCTTGCGTTCTTTGGAGACGGGCTTAACTGTGCCTCGGCTCCTCACGGCCCCCTTGGAGGATTCGAGAAGGCAGGCCTCGTACACCTGCTGCCCTGTGTGCTGGGCTGGGCCTTTGATAGAGCATTTCAGAGAGATGCCAGGCTTCCAGGATTCTCTATACTACTCCAGGAAAAGAGCCTTTCTCTGTGCTCTTGGCCCAGCCAGACTGATAGCTTCTGAAGGCGATATGGCTTGGGGACTTGACAATGGTAAACACATTTATTGGTGCATAATATAAATAGGAAAAAGTAAAACAGATCACAAATGTATGCTTCCCTGGGTGTGTGCTGGATGTGTCTGTCTCTACCAGACACGCCTGTGCAACATCTACCTGATCAATAGACTAGGTATTAATCTTCGGCATGTTGTGTCCAAATAACTGAACTTGGTTCATATTCTAAGGGAGAAGCCACTGCCAAGAATGTTGTACTGGGCAGGGAGAAAATATTCAAGCCTGCCTGACATGGTACAGATTCTCCCACACTTTGCTAATGACTGGAGTATCGTGTAACTTATTCTCCAAATGACATGGGTTTTGAGGGTGTTGCTACAAGCATCCAGTGAGATTTGAAATATCTTTAAGATCGAAAATATACCATAAGCACAAATGGAACCGTCCATGAAGCTGATACATATGTTGACGAAGTAGCAACTGCACACCTACTGAGCACTGTGTTGGAGACCCTCCACTCACCACTGATCCTCTCTTTCCACTTGATGCATTTCACTCCCTGCTTTACCCTACCTGAGGCAGATACCTGCACACTGGACCACACTGGACCAACTTGATGAAGAACAGGGGCGGGGCAAGAGACAAATCAGCCATCCTGCACTGATGCAGCGTCCAGCTCCCTCTAGCGTGGTCCTCCTCCAGACTGTAGATCTCCCTGGCCTCCAGAGACACACTTTCCTCTCTGAATACCTGGACATTTTCATACTCCTTTGTGCATGCTTCCTGTATTATAACCTCCATATCTGCATCCTCTGAACTACCTTATTTTCCCCTGGGCTCCTGACTAATTCGTCTGCTTGCTATGTGCCACCATTTTATGCATACCATGTTCATGGACTTCAGTGAGGAAGTTGCTAACTCTTTTTGCTCTCATTTTGTAGATAAGGAAATTGGGGGCACGGAGGTCATCTGCCAAGATGTATATGGCTAGAAAACGGTGAGATTGGATCTAACAGCAGTGACAAGGATCTAGGGACAGTGAGGTTGGTCTTTCTCAAAATAGTTTCAAATTGATGACTCCATGACTTTTTACCATATCACAGAGTGTCCAGGCATCTGGAGAACTTCATTGCAAATCCCCAGGATCAGAGAAGAGGTGTAGAGACCTGTGAGGTTTAGGTGGGCCTGTTTTAGAGTAATAAACCATGGACAGTTGACATCTTTCTCCTTTTCAGTTATTGCCCTAACATGGTAGAGTGGGCAGTCATTCTCAACCTGTGGGTTGTGGCCCCTCTTGGAGTTGCATATCAAATATCTACAGTACAGTTCATCACAGCAGCCAAATTACAGTTACGACGTAGCAATGTAAATAATTTTATGTTTGGGGGTCATAACAACGTGAGGAACCAGATTAAAAGGTCACAGCATTAGGAAGGCTTAGGATTACTCCTCAAGATGGTAGAATTCCCAGACCCATAACACCAGCTTCACTGGCACTTTCAAAGATGCGAAGTCCTGAGCCCTGCTGAGTCCTGCAGTGGGGTGCGGCCCTTGACTTCTGCAGTGTCTGGCCTGAAGCCTGGTATTGTCTGACACTCCAATGGACTTCCTAGTCTTTCTTTACCCAATAGGAACACAGAGGAAGGTAAGATAAAGTTCCAGTCCCTCCCAAGAACCTTCCTTCCTCATCCAGGTCCCCTTTCTATTTGTGAAGCTATTGTAATCAATGAGAACACTTGTTCACGAACCTTCCAGGGCCTTTGTCAAATCCTAAGCCTCGTTAGCAAGGCACAGAGATAAGAACCCTATTGGCCCATCTTACACCCTATTGCTAATTCTAGCAGGGCTCCATTTTAGAATGAAGAGATCTTGGTAAACAGGGAGCCCATATAGAGTGGGAAGACACTCACAACATAGTGCTTTTTAAAGTTTTAAAGCCTTTGTTATTTTTATTTTATGCATATGGGTGATTTGCCTGTGTGGGACTGGAAGGCCATGCAAGGGAGAGCCAGTCCAGAGCCAGATTGAGGCTGTGATGTGACCAAACTCTGGAAATCTCCTGGGATAAACAGGAGGTAGGATTATTTCCTCCCTGCTCAGGTCCTGCATGTTTTGGTGCATGTAGCCTTGCGACCCCCACCTCTGCCACCCCTGAGGTAGTCACACACCCTAGTGGCCAGGTTACCCTCTGTCCTTATAAGGACATGTCCACCTAGCATGCAAATGAGGCGTCCCCAGCACCTCAGGCCCCAGCCAATGATGTATGCTCACCCTGAAAACCCCTTCACACTCCCCAAGATTAGTCATTGCCTCTCCTGCCCCCAATAAAGAGAGCTGTTTCACTGAAAACTGTCTCTGGAGAAGGCTGATTCTCACTCACTCAGGCCAACCAAAATCCTGCCGAACGATGGGTTCCTAAGCTCCACTCTCTCCAGGCCAGCCTGGTATGGAATGTGCTTGGATACTCTGCCGGGAGAAGCAAACCAAAACCGGCACACCTGCTGTCTGTCTGTATACCGTGCGCATGCCTGGTGCCCCAAGAGTCCAGAAGAGCACTTCAAGGCTTTGGATCCCCTGGAAACTGGAGTTAAAGATGGTTGTGAGCTATTACATGGGTGCTGGGAATCCAAACCAGGTCCTCTGGAAGAGCAGCTCTAACGCGTGCCCCCGAGCCTTGCATCCGTGGGAGAGAAAGCATGAGATGCAGAGATCGGGTAGTTACTGCAAAACGAGGCTTTTTTAATCTGTATCACACACGTGGAAAAACTCAGAAGGGCTGAGCTGTGGAAGGGGCCTGGCTTAAGTACAGTCTAGAGTGACTTATTCACTTCTGATTGGCTGTTCGCTCACCACCCAACATTCAGTGACTTTGGCACGCCTTTCTGCCTAGCAGCTGCGCAGATAATTGTTTACATCTGGAGAAGACACGAGGCTAGCGCCAACTTGGGGTGGCAGATTATATTGCGGCTCCTTACAAGCAGCCAGGGTTCTTAACTGCTAAGTCATCTCTTCAGGCCCTCGGTATTATTATTTAGCAGGGTTCTATTACATACCAAACAACAAAAGAAAGTTGATTATAAGGTCAACCCGTCCCTGTTCAACCAGAGAAATGGAGCCAGCCAAATACACACACACACACACACACACACACACACACACACACACTTTTGTTTCAAATGACTACCTACACAGTATGGGGATTGGCTAGGCAAGTGCCCCCTCTGAAGGGCAGGCTGTGAGGAGAACTGGGAGATGCCTGGGCACTGGCCGAAGCTGTGCTCTACTCTACGGGCGGAACTTATTTCTTCCTCTGGAAACCCCAATTCTGCTCTCAAAGTAGGTCACTAGATAAAATCAGGCCCACCAGCTCTGTCCAGTTCAGTCAAAAGCCAGTCATTTTCATCATGACTGTAAAACACCTTCATAGTAACAACTAGATTAGTGTTTGATGAAATCACTGGGGACTATATTGCTACGATGACAAATAAGGTAAGTCTCACTTCAGTCTGCATTTCTATTGTTATGGGTCAAACTAGGCACCTTTGATGTGACTAAAGACCTGTGGTAAAGCTGTGGAGTGAACAATAAATTCATGATTTGTATTTATTTGTTTGTTTGTTTGTTTGTTTGTTTTTAAATCTCTTCTTCCTCATTTTGTGAATAGAGATGACTTTCCTGGCAACTATTCTTATTTCAGTTAAGACAATGGCATAAAGAGGCCAGATATTTATCTCTCTTCATTTCTTCTCTCCGGCATGAAAAATTCTCTTCCAAAAAGTGTGCTCATCTTCTTTTTTTTTTTTTCAAATATGTCATCAAAAGCCAAACGGGAGAAGCCCACCTTCTCTGAGCTGGCCTTGGTAGAGGCGACCAAAATTAGGCCTCAACATAATTAGACATTTAAACTTGAGTGTGAGAGCTAGGACCAATGAAACCACAGCCAGAGCATGCAGTGCTCTGTAGTCCTGTAGACCCTCGATAACTGGTTCCTGCAGGTTTCAAGTCTGTGGCTCTGAGTCCTGGGAACCTTCCAGGTAAACAGCATCTACTGTTGGCTTCTTGTTCTCCATTTCTGTCTCTTACTGTCTGTGACATTCAGATGTGTCAACTTGACTGGGCTCCTTGATGCCCGGATAGCTGATAAAACATTTCTTTAGCTGCCCCCAGCTCTCTGTTGACACATTCTCTTTATGCAACACAGTGGGCACAATGACTACTCAGAGTAAATGGCATTCTATCATCTAAAATGTTCACTGTTTCTCCATGTTGGGAAGGAGTAAAGTCCTCTCTGCCGGGGAGTCTGAAGCACGTTATTAGTTGTAGTCAACACACCTATCCCGCTTTTCCATGGAATGTTCGCTATGGCTCTTCCTGTTTCACCACATCCCTGAATCCATTAACCATCCTCCCTCTACCTCTCCTATATTCACTTTCCTCCCTAGATTCTGGTTGTTTCTCTCCTGGTATTACTCTTTACTTCTGAGACCATCTTGAGGGAGACTGTAAGAGAGAGGAGTTTCTGGAAGAATGGCATCTGAGTCAGTAGACTAATGACAACCTGTTCAGTGATGGGCATGATGCAGCTGTCAAGGACCACGGAGAACAGAAGGGTGGGGGAGGTTAGTAGGATGCTCTTGCTCTCTCTTGCTTGAGTGGTACCCCATCTTTTCTCTTACTCTTAGATATTAACATTGCATTGCTCTGGCCCTCAGATTTGGACTTGAATAATTGGTTCCTAGTTTCTTAGGCCATCAGGGTTAGCCCAGAACTATACTTCTATTTCTACCAGGTTCCTCCTTTCATATGCAGGGCATGAGACTTCTTAGCCTCTGTAGTCATGTCTGCCAATCCCACATAATACACTTCCTTCTGTCTATATATGCATAGTTGAGTCTATTTCTCTGGAAAACCCTAGCTAATGTATCCACAACAATCCAAATCCATTTTTTCCCATGTGACTCTGATTGAGCTCCTGCTGAGACACCCTTAGATATCTGAGGAACGTGGTAGTAGTGGAAAATCGACCAATCCCTTCCTTTCTGGATCTCACATTCTACTGAGGAAGAAAGGTAAAACAGAGAGAAATAGGAAAGGCGCACAGGACATTGAAAGGTGGTAAGAACAGTAAGGAAGAAAGAGATAGGGAAAATGGACAGGGACTGGGGTGGGCAGCAGTTTTCATCAGGTGGCTTGGGATGACTTCTAAGAAGTTGACAGTTGAAAGGCAACTTGAAGACGAGGGTATGAGTCACCACACAGAAGGAAAGTGTTGCAGGCAGAGGAACAGAAAGTACAAAAGTGACGACATGTCTCTCTTCTTTTAGGACATCAGTATTGCCAAGGTGACAAGAATAGCAGGCAAAGACCAAGAGGTAAGGGGTGGGTTGGGACGACCGCACGAGGCCGCCTTCGTCGCGGGTAAGACCTGAGATGTTTCTGTGTAGGAGATGGGTGTCAAGGAAGACATTGGAGCGAAGGGTGGAAGAATGAGACTTGTTTGACAGCGCCCTCTGGTGTCTGAGAGGAGAAGAGTATAAAAGACCAAGGGCAGAGGCCAGCAAGGTAGCACAAAGAGTAAACATCCCTGCTGTCAAGTCTGAGGGTGTTAAGTTAGGTCTCTGAGATCCAGAGGGAGAGAACCAATTCCCATGGGCTGTCCTCTGACTTCCACGCAAACACATGCCACTCAAAATAAATAAATAAGTTAACAAACAGACAAATAATTGTGATTGTTAAAAGTTTTAAATGGAAAGAAAAGGGCCAGCGGTGTGTGGGCAGGGAACTAGCAAGAAAATTCTGCAACAATCCAGAAAATTATGATGCTTTAGGCCAGAGTTATTACAGGGTGCTGTAGAAAATTTAAAAGGTATATTAGCTTTCACCAAATCTTGCCTAAACCACCTAACATACTTGTTACATTCTATATGTGCTGTGCGCACAGCTGACATACCACATGATAAATAGTCAAATTTTATGACACAGACTAGCAGTGGTGGAGTTTTCACATGAGAAAGGACCTCTGGGGAGGGTCTAGCCCTTGGTAACTCAATGATCCTCACAGTTACAAGTGGAGTGGAAATACTACTGTAAGTTTGCAGATTAGGAAGCAGAAACTGGGCTCCATCAAGAGAATCAGATGAAAACTAAAGAACACCTTTTTTTTTTTTATAAGCCAGTACATTTAAGAAAGCAACAAAGATAAATAGGAAGCTGTCATGGGAATTAGAAGGATGGGAAACCTAGGAAGGCTTCTATTGTGAAGGAAGAGAAAAAGTTAGCTAAAAGAAGAACAGGAAGGGCAGAAACGTCTACAACAGGCTATAGAAAGAGCATGTGCAAAGTCCCTGGGACAGGAATGGGCTCCTACACTGGAAGTACACAAGGAAGAGGTTTAGATTTTATTCTATCCAGTTCCCTGTGCTTATTTTTTATTCCTGAGAAATTTTTATGAATATGCAATGAGATATGATCATATCCAGACCCCTCTTTCCTCTTCGCACTTCTCCCATGTTGCCCCAACCAACACGACTTCCTCCAATTTCAACTCTTTTTTTAAAGCCCACTAAGTTCAGTTAGTGATGCCCTCATGTGCATAAACCTGGAGCCATTGACTACCTGGAGCATAGGAATTCTGCTAGTGGCCATGTCTTCCAACAAGAGTAATTCTCTCTCTCAGCAACCAGCAGCTTGCAGAAACTCCTCGGTGAGGGTGGGCCACTGAGATCTTCTACCCCATCTATGACCAAATTTTGGCTGGCTTGATCTTGTGAAGGTCTTGTGGAAATAACCATAGTTGCCGTATGGTTATGAACGCAATAGCTGTTTCATCTCTTGAAGACGACATCTCCCAGCACTGCTCCCATTCTCTGGCTCTCCTTTCTTTCTGTCCCCTCCTCTGTGATGTTCTCTGAGCCTTGGGGTGTGTGTGGGGTAGGATGGGGAAATGATATTGACGTCCTGTTTAGAGTATGAACACCTTATTCTTGGCACTTTGGCCAGTTCTGCATTTTTCTATTAAAACTGCTGCCTACTGGCTGTGGCTGAGGGCAGCCTGGATCTGTGAGTATACATGCATAT